>NC_135337.1:49201631-49517677 GCF_023851605.1 Tamandua tetradactyla
GTTGGCTTGGTTGTCAGACTTGTGTTCAAATCCCTCTCTGCAACTCTGTAGCTGTTTGTCTGCCTTTGCATAAATGTCTCAATTTCTTGACTCTGTATCTCTTTTTTTCTTTTTGTTTTACTCTGTATCTTAACTTCTGCAACTATTTATAAGTCACCCAAGAGCAGTTCCTATTTTTTCCCCCATAGCAACTTGGAGTAAAATTTAATACTATTTCTCATCACCTACAAAAGAAGAGCCAACTCATAGAGCATTAGCAGTCAAAGCAAACTTTGCTGAAGATACTTCAGGGCTATACGAGAGGGCTCTTCACTCCCACATCTTCATTTCTCCCAAGTGTCTCACTACAGACTCATAATTTCTCTCCATTTCTTTATAGAGCAATTTATCCCTCCTCGTTCCTCCAAGTTTAGATCTTCACAACCATTATTCACTCAGCACACTAAAGACTCTCAAGTTACAAGCAACCATGGGTTGTTAGAAAACTTTTCAATAACGAATCATGTGATTAATAAATAGAGATCCACATGCACACATTTTATACATTTCGTACATCCCTAAAGTATATCGTGTGAGAATTCCATCCAGGACTTGTAAAATCATTCTGTTTTGGCTTTAGCTCTTAGCTATTTTTCTTAGAAGATGTCAGTAATAAAGCTAGATGTGTTTCAGAATTCATCACACACTTGGTAACTTCATTTTCTTTTTCACAAAAGTCTGGTAGAAAAGTGCTACTTAGGAAACATGAGGAGGGAAAATGGCAGATGCAGCTTGAGGATACACAGAGTGAAGGCTTCTCCGTGGGTTGGATCATGAAAGTAAAGTATGAATTGTGAATGAAATCATTCCTCCATCCCACAATGAGAATAATTTATCAGATATAAGTTCTCCCACTGTCCCCCTAGGTGACAGTCATGGTCCTTTCTTAAGACTGCACTGCAGGCTTCAAAAGACAGCCAAGGCAGGAGAATTCCACTGAACAGTTACCTACCTACTCCAAGTTAACAAAAGAGAGCTCTAAATCACTGCCCAAACAAAGCACTGGGCTTTGTTTCTTAGGGAAAAAAAAGAACAGATTATACTAAAACACATCCACAAAAATTAATTTCAAAATCTATGTCCTGGCTGGGCTTTAGGAAGACTATTCTCAAAATATGGAGTGCTATTTGTTGTCCTTTTTTTTTTTAGAAAACTGGTAGTTTTATGGATAGTACGGATAACGCTGATGACACTGAAGTGTATAACATATGCAAAGGGAAATAGTTCCAGGCTGCTACTACTTCCCTGGAAAACTTTCTAATACATCTACATTAATAATGGGTCATTATCTATTACCTAGAAATGGAAGCAGCTAAGTCCAAATACCATAGGGCTTGCAGCTCTGCTTTGAATATGTTCTAGCAATTATCCAGCTGCAAGTTAAATGCAGTGTAGCCAAGGTCTTTCCAAACTGAATTCTGACTTTTATTTCTGGTCAACTGCACTGTGCTCTGATTTTGACGAACCATTAGAACAATGAACAAAAATATCCTGGAAGAGTGAGATGACATTGCCATCAAACCCTAATGTCCAACTCTCAGGCTGGAAGTCTAACCTCTAATTTACTCTAGTTCCAGGCTGATTAGACCCATTATTTAATGAAGTCTCTCAGTTGTCTGTCTATCAAATTATTTGTATTCATGGAGAGAAAGTGATAAACCAAAATGCTAATTATCCATTTTTCTAAAATAAAAGGTCCATGCTAAGAATAACAATGAGTTATTAAAATAGCACTTTTCATCTGGCATAATACATTTTAACAAGCTCTTTATACCCAGGGATTTTCATTGCTGGACATCTTGTCTAATGAAAAGGAAGATGTTTACTTTCTATCTTTTCAGACTTTGCTGTATCAGGCATCAGCTTTTAAATTTGAATGCTGTTGGAAATAATGGAATAACGTGGGGGAATACAGCCTTCAGAAATAGATATTTTTAATTGGTATTTAATGGGTTTGATTTATATTAACCAATGTCCAAAGGGTCTAAAACAGTTTTCTCAACTAAGTGACTTTGGCCCCCCAGGGTCATTTGGCAATGATTAGGGGAAAATATCATTGTCACAATTAGAGAAAATATTGGCATCTAGCGGACAGAGACCAGAGATGCTACTAAAGATCCTATAATGCACAGGACAGCCCCCACAGCACAGAATTATCTGGTCCAAAATATCAATAATGGTGAGGTTGAAGAATCTGTGTCGAAAAGAAAACAAGTAATCCCAATAAGCAATTAGGCACAAAGTCCAATGAAATTATGCTACATAAGTGATATGAATTTAATCTTTTCTGTGTTTTGAATTTTATTAGTTTCTCTCAAAAGCTTAGAACAACAAGAGCTATCCATATTACAGCCCTAATTTTAATAGATCTCACATTTACACCCCAGTCTTGTGGTAGAATAAGTAGAAAAATTTCCCCCTGATGATGAAAACTGGATATAGAAAAATATGTACTCTTTGGAAAAATATCAAAGAGTAGAGAAATTCAGAGCAAGAAGAGGAGACAGGGATGGTTGGATCCAGGAAATGCTATGGATCCAAAATAATAATAATAGGTCCTAATAGTTTACAAGTTATATCTAAAGCATCTTTGATCCTGCAAAAAAATGTTGCTAGCCAGCAAATCTACCCTTTGTGATCTCACCAGCATTACCTGCCCACATAACCCACCCTCATTCACACACAACTGTCCAACCGGGATAGAGTGCTGCCCCGCCACACCCTCACAACACACACTCACACACAAAGTCTTTCGCCCACAGAGACTGCTTTATCCCGACAATGATATTGGCTGTTTAAGAAAATTAATGCACATTTTGATCATTGACAGTAAAGTGATTTGTGGAGCATAAATAGTTCCGAATTCACCATTTTGTTTTGTGTATGAAGTTGTAGCATTACATTTCCAATGCCAAGTCCTAAATCATTTTCTAGCCGCTAAACAACTTACAGGTTGTTGTTTCTACCTCTTCTAGTCTTCCTAAAGGAAAAGTCCAAGAGAAAAACAGTTTATTTTCTAGAAGGGTTTCTGTTTCCTTGGCACATGAACTCCTGGCACGAGAAAGCTGTGAGGCGCACAGTGGTTTCAGGCTGGCAAGCTCGGAGCATTTCAGTTCCCAGCAGCAAGGCTCCTCTGAAGCCTGCCAAACCCACCAAGCAACGCTTAGTCGTGAGAGCC
Source organism: Tamandua tetradactyla (assembly GCF_023851605.1). Lineage (NCBI taxonomy): Eukaryota > Metazoa > Chordata > Mammalia > Pilosa > Myrmecophagidae > Tamandua > Tamandua tetradactyla. The sequence goes on from NC_135337.1 coordinate 49,204,849, forward strand.
AAAGCCCTCGGGAGGGAAACATCTTCTGTGCAAAAACTCAATATATGCTCCATTAACTAAAAGGTTAATTACCAGTTGTAATATTTTTAGTAAACCATAGCTAAGTTTTGGAATCCGAAGGGTATTTGTGTTTCAGGAGTCTGGTAGTCAATAATAGGCAATAATACAGCTGTCAGAGAGGGGTACCATATCTGCTACTTATACTGACGCCCCTCTCATTGGCTCAGATTTAATTCAGTAAACTCAGAGTTAAAGTGAATTCAGAGAATTAAGATAACAGATGAAGAGAAAGGTAGAATATGTATTTATATGGGTCAATTTATGAAAAATCCATGTATATGCAGCAAATAAATATTTGTTAGAATATGAGGTGGCTCAAAAGAAAAAAAGAAGCCTCGCAGAAATAAAAACCTCATGAAACCAACATAAATAATAAACCATTTCTATAAATAAATGAGCAAAGGAAATCTATCAAATCCCACTAAAACCAGAATCATATACATACCTGAGTTTGTATGTGTAAGTGCTGGGTTAAGGTTCAGTGATAGCAAGTGGTAGCAGATCATTTATAGGGGGAAAAAGGACTATCCAGCTGCTTTAAACAGTTGGCTATTATGAAAAATTAAGTTATATACATTCGTAATAAATGGTACCAAAGAGCCACACTTGAGTATATGAATTTGGTAAACATAGAGTACTAAATCATCCAGAAGATAAATGGGTTGGGATGTGTGGCACTGGTACTATTTCACATTGTTTTCTCAAAGCTTGATAATTTTTTTTTCATTCCCTCCTTTAGAGATAAATTGTGTCCAATACAAAAATCTTCCAGAAGAAATTAAAGTGTTGTTGATGTGTACCACACTTTCTTAATAGAAAACTTTTTTGAGAGACCAAATTAAAAGTGATCTCAAAGGTTAAATGTAATGAAGTGTTTCTAAGATACACAGTTTCCAATTAAAAACATATTTGTGCTAATTAGTATTCAAAATAAATGTGGAGATTTTAAGCTCTGGAATCCACATTTCAAATTCTCATAAGACATCTAGGTACCATAAAAGTAACTGAATCAAAACACTAACTACACAAAGCAAGACACTGCCCTCTGGCATTTCTTGGTAGAAGAAACCTTGAGGAAATTTTGTTACTTGTGTTAATCCCAGGATTCAAACAGACCCCATTGCACTTAGAATAAACTCCAAAACTCTTCAAATGGCTTAAGGCACTCTGGATCCGGGTGCTGTCATCAGCCAGCACATTTATATTCTTTAGGTCTCTGGAACACACTACCTTCTTTGTTCCAGCCTCCGGAACAGGTCATTCTGCTGCTTTTTATCTGGAATATTTTGCCTTCCACATCTCCTCCCAGTTTTTGCAGGTACCTTCTCGTCATACAGGAGGCAGCTCAAAAAGTCTTTCCGTGACCCCAATCAAGTTCAAGTTAAATCTTCCCCATTGCTCCCCTTTTACAGCAGGCAGCGCTGCACCCTCAGAGACACTGTCACAATTATAACTGTGCACTTATTAATCCATTTACAGGAGTACCTTGTTTTATTTTGCTTCATTGTTTTGCACTTCACAGATACGTGTTTTGTACATATAGACTGAAGGTTTATGGCAGCCCTGACTTGCGCAACTCTTTCAGCGACATTTTTCCAACAGCATGTGCTCACTTTGTGTCTCTGTGTCACATTTTTGTTGTTATGTTTTTGGTTTTTTTTTTTTGGATGGGCAGGCACTGGGACTCGAACCCAGGTCTCCAGCATGGCAGGCGAGAACTCTGCCCGCTGAGCCACCATGGCCCGCCCTCTGTGTCACATTTTAATTAAGGTATGTTCATTAGTTTTTTAGACATACTGCTATTCCACCTTAATAGACTACAGTAGAGTAGAAACGTAAGTTCTATATGCCCTGGGAAACCAAAATATTCATGTGACTCACCTGGTATCAACAACACTAACAAAGCGTCTGGTCAAAAGCAGGTGTTCAATAAATATTTTTGAATATATAAAAGAGTCATAGGAATGCAGTGTGGATACATGCTACAGCAAGGATCAACCTTCAAAACATTATGCTGCATGAAGGAAGTCAGACACAAAAACCCATCCACTGCATGATTCTATTTCTATGAAACGTCCAGAATAGGCAAACCACAAAGGCAGAAAGCAGATCAGTGGTTGCCAGGGGGAAGGGCGAATGCAGAATTAATAGGTATGGGGTTTCTTTTGGGGATAATGAAATGTTCAGGAATAATATAATGGTGATATTCACGCAACATTGGCAGTATCCTGGAAGTCACTGAATTTTATACTTTAAAATGGTGACAGTGGTGAATTTTATGCTATGTGATTTTACCTCGATTTAAAAGAAAAGTATATTCAGATATGGCTGAAAGACTTAGGTATGATGATCAGTTTCAGAGGGGTTGTAACATTATACCCCAACATCAACATTCAATAGGGCCCCACTTTATTGCATAGTGTCATATATTTTCAGCGCATAAGTCTTGTGTTTTTTTTTTTTTTTAAGTGCAGTGAATTCTAAGGAATCTAAGACTTTAGTGACCTTTGTTACCACTAGGGCATATACTTTATCAATTCCCTCTTGAAAATGAGAAACAGCATCAAACACAGCCAGTGGAGTCAATACCCAACACACTGCAACATGTCTGCATGTACACAAGTACACGTGGTCACACGCGTTAACACACACCCACAGGCAGATTCCTAGTTGGGGGCCTCTCCTTACAGAAGCTGTCCTGACACACTCACGTGAGGATTTAGCCTCTGAGTTCTTTTCTCCGCTGAACTTTTCAAAATTTCTTTTTCAACCTGCATTTTACTTTAACTTTCAAGGGGCTAATATGAAATCTCAGATAAAATACCATACTGAGTTAGTGGGATTGAATCTACAAAAGACGTGAATTTGCTATAAAAAGGTTATGAGAGCTGGATGAAATGCTCTAAGAGGCCAGGATCCCAGAGACTGTCTTGTCTGAGCAGGCCAGCCCAGTGGGTACAACATGAAAATGGATGACGGGTTTGAAAGCAAAGAGGATAAAAAATAAAAGGACAGTAGGGCATGTTTGTACATTCATCTACATACAAGGTTAGAACGTTGTTTGTAATCTGCATGTTGAATTAAAAAAAAAAGGAAGGGAGATTTTAAGTGTTATTGGAAAACAGTATCAAGGTATAACTTTCAATTGCAATGTTAATCATAATGACTAGACTGTAAGTCTTTTTTTAGAGTAAGGAACGTGTTTTATTACGTGTATAAACTCCAGCTCCCAGGATGGTATCTGATACACTGTAAGTACTCAGGAAATATTTTTGAATGAAAAACAATAATAGCAACGACTGTTTACTGAATATTAACACTTTGCCAAGTGCTATGCTAAGCACTTCATAGGTAATATGCCACTGAATCATCCCATCAACCTTAGGAGGTAGGTATTATCATTGTCTTTTTATAGATGAGTTAACAAAATTCAAATAATTTCTCAAGGATCAGAGAGCAAACCCACATTCAAATTCAGGTGCGGTGGACTGCAAAGCCTGGCTTCTTAACTACGCACTAAAAGGTCTTTAGACATGTGGAATAATAAGGGGGCGAGGTGAGACCACATTTAAAAAGACATGCCAAAAAAAAAAAAAAATCAGAATGTAAGATGACCTACAGAGCTGGAGAATGGGGCCCATTTCTGTGCAATTTATCAAAGCTGCAAGTACAATGCCATAGGAGGTTACAGAGGTGGATAAAGGCAGGATGGAAGTAGGAAAAGGAGTCTGGACAAAATAGATAGGAAATAAACACAGGGCTTATTCCTTTCCATAGTAACCTCTACTGATACTTCTAGCTGCAAAATTGCCAGTGCTGTCACAGAGCCTTAAAGAAATGAGGCAGACCCTGTTTTTCAAAAGAGTAATAATGAAAAAATAAAGTCCTGTGGTGCTTTTCCTCTATTGGCCCTGCTTATAAATTCATAGCACAGCATGGAGGTTATTAAAATCCCATATGTGAGAACCACTCGCAGCACAAAGAGATATGAATTGGTGTTCCATGGAGATAATGCTATCTAATGGGCAAAACAAGTAGTAGGGTTTCATTTTTATTCTGAGTACATCTGAAAAGGGCTCAGCATCCAGCTACTGCGCCTGGATAGCTGACTGTCCAAAGACCGTTTTTCCCCTTCCTTCCTATGGATTAATAAGTGGAATATAAAGAGCAGGGCTCTTATCTGGCTAAGTCTGGATATTCCCATGACATTTCTTCTTTGCTTGCAACTGTTTGAAATTGAGTGGATTAAAAAGCTTCTCAGCTGCTTTGACACAGAAGGGAAGCAGAGCAAATCTCTCCCCCCCCTAAGCCCCCTCCACCCCAGCTCCCTCTTAAGGCATCAAGCAAGCCAAGAAGCAGAGAAAGCTCAGGATTTCCGATCTAGAGTCCCCCAGAGACTCACCCTGAGACCTGGGGCAGGCTGGCTTGCTACTTCTTTGTTGTTGGGTTCATCTGTTTGGTATATGTCAAAAAAAAAGAGAAAAGCTTTCCTGCTGAATATCTTATCAGGGGAAATCAAATACAACTATAGGAACAAATGCTATTCTATAAGATCTGGCAATGAAAATAGAACATGCCATCTCAGCTCAAAACGTCAATTTTAAAAATATGCCATATAACCTTTGTCAACAGAAAGCCATATAACTGAATTTCCCTAAATTACTTAGGGCTAGAATTTAATTATTAAACAAAATAATAACTATTGTAATTCATATGTTCAAAATTCAATCTTCAAAAGGAGGTAAGTATATGCTGATGAAAACTTGGAATAGGGTGGGGGCAGAAAACTTTACTGAGGAGCTAGTAAATTTAAATCAGGTTAGAGCATAAAGTAATTCTGCATTTTTCCCAAGCAATCCAAACAGGAAAAGCAAACCCAAAGGCATGGAAACAGAATCTAAATCTAAAATCTGCAATGTATGGAGAAGTGATAATAAAGATATGAAGTTAACTAAAATGTAAGGAAATTCTGAATAGGAACATTATCCATTTTCATGCAGCAAATATTTAATGAGCACCTATTAGAGACCAGCCAGGGTTCCACGCCCCGGGGGATCCTGTAAGGAAGACAAAGCCCTGCCCTTGTGGAGTTTACACAGAGCACTGAGGGGGAAGATAAAAGACCTTCTCCCTGAGCCATTACAGGAAAGGAAAATTTTAAAGGTTGCCTATTGACCAAAAGTTTCCTCAAGGAAACCTTGATCCCCCAATGTGAAAAAATCATTGCTGAGTCTCTACTGGTGGCTTGAAATAAGGAGCAACAAACAGGAACCATGAAATAATCATCTTCAGCGAGGTAGGCAGAGGACCAGAAAAGCTCACTGAGAGTAAAAAGAACATTGCAAAATGAAAGGGCTTGCTGGGGAGAGGCTAAGTCTAAACGAAGCTGCTGCATGGAAAAGTAAAAATCTTGGGCCAAAAGGAGGGGACGTGATTACATGAAACTTCTAGATCAATAACTGCATTTAAAAACTTCTGCTGATCTATATCAACCATCTGAATACCACCTCTGAAGAGACTGCAGATTTTCTTGGGCTGGTAATTTAAGCTAATATCCCTCTTTCAGATATCCTGTACACAGAGGGGTGAACACTCTCTCATCAGCTATCTCAAAGGATGAATGGAGACAGCAGGAAGGAATAAAAACCTCAGTGCTAGCATTCAGTGCTTGGATTCTAGGTTCAAATCAAACACCAATAATGATGAATTTTATCTCTTTATGTTATTGTCTCAAATGACAACAGCAGATAATACAACCGACCCTGTCCAAACTCAGAGTTATCAGGAGAGTTGAAATCAAAATGGATTTTTAAGAAATAAGGAAGGTAAAAGTTTACAGTTGAAAAGTTTACAGTTAATTTTCACAATTCAGATCAGCCCTGTTTGGGCCTCTAGGCTGAGACAAATAAAAAGAAAATCATTCACAATAATAGTAATTGGTATGATTTACTGAGTGCTTGATACATGTAACAGGTCTATACCGCATTTAATCCATTCAACAACCGGTGTGGAGTTCCTAAATTATTATCCACATTTTACAAGGAAGCTAAGGCCCTGAGAGGTTAAATATCTTGTGCAAATTCACCTATCTGATAAATGGTGTAGCCAGAAAGCAGACTCAGATCTATCAGACTCTAAAACCTATGAGTTAAACCACTAAGCTATTCTGCTTTTTATTCATCTTTCAAACTGAGTTCAGTTCAATAAGTACAATTCAATTAAATTCAATCTGCAAACATTTTTTTTCTTAATATATAGGCTTTCAGAGTTGAGGTAGCTTACACATTTACAGGAAATGAGATACGCGCTCTTGCTGGAAGTTCCATAACTGAAGAACACAGTGGAAGTGAGGCGCCCCACAGAGAAGGGCCCAATGCTGTGTGTTGGCACTCATGCTTGGTTCTCTAGAGAGTGCTAAGCTGCTGGTGACTCTCCAGGGTCGTAGGTCCCACCAGAGTTAAAAAAAAAGGTCTCTGACTTCATTCTTGATGTTTACACTAATTTATGCAGCTCTATTTAAGCTCCTGGTTCATGAGCCAAACTTGTCATCAGTGTAAGCTCATCTTCATCCACAAAGAGAAAATAGTCTCTTCCCAAAATAACTCTGCCTCCAGCTTTCCTGAAAGCCCATCTTCCTGATTGCTCATACGGTTCTAGGTATTGGAGAGATTTAAAATAAATATAAGGAATAGTCTGATTCCCCCAAGGAACTTACAGTAATAATCACAAAGATTTATAGAGTGCTTACTTTTACACCAGATACTATTTTAAGTAATAACTAACTCATCTAATCCTCAAAACAGTACTACAAGGTAGGCATTGCTGTAACCTCTCTTTTATGGTGAAGACACAGAGAGGATAAGTGACTTGTCCAAATATCAGAGTTGTAATTTAACTATCTCCATGCTGTATCCTTCACCACTGCATCGTGTTCCCTCACATAATCTAGATGGAAGGAAAAAAGATCAGAGACAAATAATACTATCAGCTGGTATATTTATTTCTATAATAGATATGACACAAGAATTCCAGTGGATTTCAAAAGTAAGAGCTTACTAGGTGAAAGCAGGCTCACAGAGGATACAAAATTGAAACCCAAAAAATTCCCACTGCCTATAATATTTGCCTACCTCTCTTCATCCAGAAAGCACTTCTGCATTTTTAATCTTTTTTTTTTTTTTACACATTTTTAACAAAGTGTAACATGCATAGAGTGAGGTACTCAAATCTCAAATGAACAGCTTCATGAATTTCTGCAAGGCAAACACCTCCATGTAACTACCATGCAGATCAAGATAAAGAATATTAAAACTTACAGAACCTGCTCTTGGGGTCCCTCTTAATCAACATCCTCCTCCATAAAGAAAATAAAACACTATTTGGACTTCTATCACTACAGCACAATTTTACCTGTTTTTAAATGTATAAATGAAATATACAGGCTATATATCCTTTGTGCCTGATTCTTGCTCATCCTTACATCTGCAAGACTCATTCATCTTTTTGTGTGTAGTAGTAGTTCATTCATTATTCCATTATACAAATAAATGACATATAATTTTCCCATTCTGTTGTTGATGGGAACAGGTTCCTTTTCTTTTTTAGCTGATAAATATGACTTTTATGCTTTCATGTTTGAGGTGTCTAGAAATGGAATTATTGGGTCATAGCGTAGGTCTATGTTCTTATCATTTTCTTATTGATCCAGAGCTCATCCCAATGTGATCAGGGGAGATACTCTATGGGATCTCAACTTTTTGACTCTTACTTTACTAGCCAGTATGTAATCAATTTTGTTAAATGTTTTACATTTACTTGAAAAGAATGTGTATTCTCTAGTTTATGAGTGCAGGGCCCTATATATGTTATTTAGGTCAGGTTTGTGAACTGTGGTGTTCAAATCAAATATTTCCCGTCTCATATTTCTATCTGTTAATGCTAAGAAAGTCAAAGTTCTCTTAAAACCTCCAACTGTGATTTTCAGATTGTCTGCGTTTCTATTTAGGTTAGTCAGTTTTTGCTTTAGACCTCTTATGTTTCAATATACATCCTTTTTTAGATTATTAGATATTTCTGCTGAATTACCTGTTTTATCACTAAGACATGGCCTTTTTCATTTTTAGTATGATTTCTTCCTTTAAAGTCCACCGTGTCTAATATCAGTGTAACTCTATCAACTGTTTTTTTTATTAGCGTTTGCATGGTTGCTCTTTTTCTATTCTTTTATTCTGAACCTTTTTGTATGTCTGTTAATATACAATTATTTTTATATAGCTGAAGAATCTGCCTTTGAATGAGAGCATTTTGAGACCATTTGTAGTAGACTGACCATGCAAAGGCATGTTTTTCATCTGCATTTTTGCGGGTGTGAACTCAGGTGGAAATAGGATCTTTTGAAGATGTTATTTTTAGTTAAGGTGTGGCCAACTGAATCACACTGGGTCTTAAATCATATAACTGATGGTTCTAAAGAGTATAAACCAGAAGCCAGAAGTCAGGGAAACATGAGAGGAGCCCAAATTCAGAAGACAATGGAAAACCAGAAGAGCAGATGAAAGGAGAGGGCATTCCCATGTGACAAAAGGCAAAGATACAAGCCAAGGAATCCCAACACAGCCAGCACCAGGAGGGTGGCTCTGGGAGAAAGCAAGCTTTGCCTATACCTTAATCTGGGATTTCTTCTAACATCCAAACATGCGTCAAGAAACTCCTGCTGTTAAGCCAACCCATTGTGAAATATTTGTCATAGCAACCTGGGCAAACTAAGACACCATTTATATTGCATAAAAATACTCATACATTTGGATTTAAATATAACATATTCCTAATTGCTTTCCATTTCCATTTTGTGTTGTTCCTTTATTTTCTTCTCATATATATTTTAAATTAATCAATTGTTTCTATTTTCCATTTCTCTTCTACTATTTTGTTAATTCTTCATTTTTTTGTTATTCTTCTTAGTGATTACCCTGGATGTATCATTCATCCTCGATTTATCAAAGTACAACGTAACTTGGTATTTCCACAAATTCCCCAATAAAACAAGGACCTTATACTTTACCCTGCTCCTGCATTTTTTTGCCAATGTTTTCAAGTATTCTAATTCTACACATATTTTAATTTCACCAGACATTATTATCATAGTTTTGCACAGTCAACAATCACTCATATCTACTTCTCTATTAACCTTTTCTCTTACTCTTCCTTCCTTCTTTCATCTCTGTACTTCCAATTGGGATCATTTTCCTTTTGCCTGGAGAGCTCCCTTTAATATTTTAGTGTGGATCTGAAGCAACAAATTCTCTCAATTTTGCTTGCCTATAAACACCTTATCTTAATTTGAAGTGTATAATTTCACTTGATATAGAATTCAGGTTGACAGCTATTTTCTTCTAGCACTTTGAAGATCCCATTCATTGGCGTCTGGCTTTCAGAATTCCTACTGAAAAAGCAGCTTTAGTCTTATTATTGTCCTTTTGAAAATAGTAAAACAATCGAAGATATGTGGCAAAGTCAAATTGATATAAACATTTATAAATAATCTACTTTTCTTTCTTTATCATGCCAGGAACCAGTACCACAGTAGTCTCAGGATCATACTTTGAGTAGCACCTACCTTAGATCTATCTACGTGACTGTTAAACTCTTCTCTGTGTCTTTCATCTTCTTTCTCTCTATGCTTCAACCTGATATATTTACCAACATCTTTTGCTAATCTTCTCTTTTATTATATGTAATGTGGTATTAAACACATCTCTTGCATTCTTAATCTATGTTTTTCGGTCTAGGATTTCCTTTGATCCTTGTTTATAGATTCCAGTTATAGGAAAGTACCAATTTTACATCTATTTTCTTACACATATTAATCATGGTTATTTAAAAATCTGCATCTATAATCTCAGTATATCAACAACCTGCAGACAATTTCTATTTTTTTCACTTAAAATTCAGTTATTTGGTCCTGCTTTCTGGCATGCTTGGTAATTTTCTATTGGATATTATAAATAAAACAATTATTTAGGTTCAGGATGATGTTATCATCCTACAGAGAGGAACTGATGTTCTTCATGATGACAGGGCATATTCAGATGACCTTGATCCCATTGAGAAAGATCTATTTCCAGTTTTGCTCTTACCATTAGAGATTACCCTCTCAAGTGTCAACTGAGAGCCTGCCATGTTTAACAGGGCCCTCCTTCTTGGGGGTCTCTGAACTACAATTTCCGTTTCTTCAGTTCTATGGGAATGTATAAATCTCTGCTTAGGTTTTTGGGCTCAGATTTTTGCTTTCTTCACTGCTATAATCTTCTTGGCTTCTCAGTGTGATATTCTGCTCATGCATAGTATAGAAATCTACAAATTCCTCAGGGAAAGTTGCATGCATAATGTTGGCTCAGATCTCTGTGGTTCCCTTTTTTTTAGGATTTTGGCCCCACATTCCTTGGCTGGCTTAGTAGCTCTGAACATGAATTTTTGTCTCCTATGACAAATGAAATTCCCATAAACTCTAGGTTCTTCTCTCCGTGGCCTCTATGCCCTATGTTATGCATTGGCAAATGCTTTGCAGGAAAAAAGCTAGAGGAGGTCCCACTCACCTCAATGCATTTCCTTCTGCAGTGGTATTGCCTTTTCAAATTCTAGCCTTCTTAGGTGCAATCTAAAGCATTCAAACAGTAATTGATCCAGCTTCTTGATAGGAGGGCTAGTCTGATACTTCATCAAGGCTATAAGCATTGGGCTCGTCTAAGGATTAAATAAAGCAATGTATACAAAATACCTATCATAACTAAATAATTACAAGTATTCAATAAAAATTTTTACTAATATTGCTATTATTAATATCTACTAGCTAACTCTTAGTCACTGGACATCTTTTAGTAAAATGTTCCTAGGAGTCCTTACTCTAAACTCCCAATTACAAGTGCTTTTTATTCTAGCACTTGCCCCTTCATTATAAGTGCTCAGATGTTGCCTTCAGGTTATATAGCCTTATATGCCATATTTTACGAAAGCCTTTTAATATTTTATCACCACACAGTGCTCTTAAGGAGTGATTGTCTTTTTTCACAGCCAAAACATTTCATTCAAACAAAATCTTATGTAGACCCTCAACAAATGGATTCAGAACTCTCTGTTTTATATTTTTCCATTTCAGTCCTCCCTGAGATAGATACATAGACAGATAGACAGACAAACAGATAGACAGACAGATAGATAGATAGATAGATGGATGGACAGACAGATTAATTGGTAGGTAGGTAGATAGTAGATAGATAGATAGATAGATAGATAGATAGATAGATAGATAGATAGATAGATAGATGGATGGATGGATGGATGGACGGACGGACGGACGGACGGATGGACAGATGGACAGACTGATCAGTAGGTAGGTAGGTAGGTGGGTAGATAGATAGATAGATAGGTAGATAGATAGATAGATAGATAGAGCACTCCTGTGTTATTAAATCTCGGAGCCCATAAGCTCTGAGAAACTCAGTTTGAAAACTACTGCCATAGTTGCAGTTTCTGGACACTGCAGCTCTTAGAACAAAATAACTCTATATCATTAATGTCCTAATTTGGAAAACATCATCTAATATTTTATCCCCTGTAAACTCCCTCATAGAATATGACTCAACCAAAATTTCTGGTGATTGTTATGCATCATTCTACCTCCTTGGTTCCCACCAGAATCCCAGTTATAGCTTTATTTCCTCTATAACGCTAAAAATACAAAGCATGCCCCACATACTATGCCTGCTTATCATCCAGAATAAAAAAGCACCAAATGATGCACCAGCATTAGTTCAAACATTCAGAGGCAACTGTGACTCAGGACGACCTACAATTTCATTGCTAGAAAAGAACTATACAGAAATATGAAAGCACTAGGAAAGCAAAAGGAAAGGGTAAAGATGAACAACCAAATATACTGTTCTACAGAAGGATAATCCTTTTATTTAAGGTCCCATGTGGCATGGTTTGGACATATTATCACATACAAAGGAATAGAATTCAACACAGAAATTAAAATACAATTCCAATCTTACTTTGGTCTCTCAAAAATAAATAAAGGATATTTTAATTCATAACTCAACTCCCCTCTTCTCTTCCTTTTAATAAGTGCTTTTTTTGAGTTATAAATTTACAAAAAGGCAGAAGTTGTAAATGTATTACAATTCTGAAATGGATAATTTCAAATTGAACATGAGTATATAATGATCTTCAAAACTAACACAATAGAATGTTACCAGGACCTCAGAAATCCCTCATGTCCTTTCCTAATTTTTTTTTCTCCCTGCTTCCAAAAGATAACTGTACCCTGAACACAGATTAGCTTGGTCTGCTTTTGAATTTTATATAAATGAAACCATACAATACGTAGCTTTTTTCCCCCAGATTTTATTGAGATGTGTTCATTTATCATATATTCCATCCAGATTATACAATCAATATCTCACAATATCGTCACTTAGCTGTGTAATCCCATCACACTCACTTTAGACCATTTTCATTTACTCTAAGAAGTAAATGAAAATTTACTTTTTGTGGGTCAGATAGACACACAAAAAGAAAACCCAAATACCCCATATCCTTTATCTCCCCCATACTGACCTCTAGTATTAATGTGGGACACCAGTTACTGCTGAGGAAACAATTTTAACTAAAATCTGCAGCTTGCCACAGGTATTCCTCCCACATACCACTCTGTTATTAACTCTTTGCACCAGTGTCATACATTTGTACCACCTCGTGCAAGTACTTATTTAAATCTGTGGTGTTACTTAGTGACATATACGACACTAAACAACCTCTTTCAACCAATATCACCTACAATACAGCACTATTAGCTTATATTCCCTCACCCCACATCTACTTCCAAACATTTTAAGTTCAACCTCGTTATACACTTTGAACATATTAGGTTACCACTCCCCCTTCTCTAACTTCTGTCATTTCTATGCATCCTATAGCCTACATTTTAAGATCCTGAATTTACATATTCTAACTATGAATCTTGAGGACATAATGGTGAGTGAAATAAGTCAGACAAAAGGACAGATTTGATTTCGCTAATACTAACTAATATACTGCTTTTTATGTCTGATTTCTTTTGCCATAAACTGAGTTCATCCACATTTTGATTACAATGATGTTTCATTATTTTTCATTGCTTTATGGTATTCTATGATAGAAATATAACACAATTTACTTATCCATTCCACTGCTGTTGGACATTTTGATTTTTTCCACATGTGTTCGTTATGAATAAACCTGCTCTAAACATTTATGCATCTAACTTCTGGTGTTCACAAATATTCTTTTTTTGTGAATTTTTGTGAATATTCATTGTTTGGCCAAACCTCGAAGGAGAATTGCTAGGTTATAGGATATGTATATGTTTAATTTTAGTACATAGCAATAAACAATTTGCAGCCTGGGTTGCACTAATTATATTCACATCAGCGATAAGCATCAATATCTATACATCCTTTTGCCAGCACTTGGATTCATCAGTTGATTTTTGGTTTGGCCATTGTGGTAGTATGTTTATCTCATTGTGGGTTTAATTTGCATTACCCTGATGAGTGCAATTAACTTATTTACTGACTGCTTCACTAAATTGTTTTGTGAAGTGCCCGTTCAAATCTCTCATCTATGTTAAGAACATTTCTTATAAGTCCCTTTCTGTACTTCTCCTCTTTTCTCAGGAGCCTCTCCTTCACCTCTTGTCCAAGTGGCTAATATGACATACACCTTCCCCCCTCACTTATTTTTCTTAAAGTAGGTTCACTTGGTCTGGCTGCTTTTCCTTTTTCCTTATTATTTTTTTGTTTGTTTGTTTCTTCTAATACTCAGAATCTCTATGATAAAGGAGAGCTTCAAAATCCACACAGCCACAGGAATCCTTTCCCTCTCCTCCCTCTACTGCTACATCTTTCCATCCTCCTGTTTCTGCATCACCAAAAGCCTTGCATGCTTCTGTTTGGAAGTTTCTTTTAACTTTAGTGAATTTTTCTCAAACGTCTTTTCAGGACTCTACTGCTCCCCTATGTCATGTCAGACACCTGGCACAGAATGAATTCTGCAGATGGGCGAGAGAGAAGGACACACAGAGGGGGCTGCTTCTAGGCCTCTGATGCCAAATTTGACCATTTGCCAGGAGGAGGCTGTTTTTCTGGGAGTTGAGCCATACACAACAAAGAAAACAAGCTGCCTACCAACTCTCCTAATCCTCCTCCAGGGTGGGTTTATTTCTCAGTAACCCCAAACCAAAGAACCACAATCAGATTCTTCATCTTTCTCCACCATGGAAAACTACTTGGCCTCAGTGTGACAACACAGATGGTACCACCAGCTGCACATTTCTTTTACTTCTTGTTGACTCTAAACCATCCTTAATCTTAATCTTTTGCAGTTTTCTCAGCAGAATGGAAGAAAGGGCCAAGCTTCTAATCTGGGTGTAAAATTCATGGTGGAATTTTAGCAGGGTCCAGTGAGGATGTGATGAAAGTTAGGGATATAGGCCAGATGCATGGGAGGAGAGCCCTGGGAAGAAAATATGTGGATAATTAGAATGAGAAATTGTTTAAACAGAGGATAAGGACCCATTAAAGGAAGAGGCACAAGGATAGGAAAATATTTCTAGATGTGATCACAATTATTTGCTGGTCTAAAAATGGGGTCAGGTCTCTACACCAGGAAACTGGCATACCAAGTAAGAAATAAGGGAAATAAAAGGGCCAAGGAAGCTCTCTCTAAGCAATCGGAATAGTCTAAGATGATCATTCTGATTGGGTTCAGTGCCTGAATAATTTGTCATTCTATTAAAAAAACACTAAAAAAAAGCAATTCTAAGAGACATTCATATATGTTCTGGGTCTTGTTTAAATAAGTAAATATTACCCATTTCCTACAAGAGATTCTATCCAAAGATCCATCAACAAGGATGCATGAAAAGATGAAAAATATTGATCATATTTCTAAATGCTAGGGGCAATGCTACCAGTTCCGATAACTTCCACTCATCTTTCCAAAGGAAGAACTTCGCATTCATATCTAACTTCTTCTCCCTTTGTTTCTGATACCTAAACTGCTATCAAATACCAAGGCCATTTGTGTAAAGAGGAGGGAAATGAGCCAGGATGCCTGGAATAAGTCATTTTTACCTGAAACATGGTTATACAGTAAAATCTGGTCTCAATGGGCAAAAATGAAACAAGAGGTCATCCATGTAGTCTAAGGAGTAAGCAGTATCAAAAATACACATACACAGGTCTTGAGTTACTATTTTCTCAACTTGAAGGACAATACCATGTCACTCCACACCTGCATCTACCTGGGCCCAGGTAGGCATTCGGAGGAAGGTTCAGGTATAAAATGTTTATTAACTGTTTGAGGTTTTGCCATGTGCCAGATAATAAGCTAACAACTTTATATACATCTTTCTCATTGAATCCTCACAATTCTATGAGGTAGTTTCCATTATTAACTTCCTTTTATAACTGAGATTTGGTTTAAGGAATGGAATGAGGTCCCACAAGGGGTAAGAGATAAATTATAAGAACCCAAGGGCTGGATACTCTTCTTCCTCTACTCCATGTTTCAGGGATCCTGGACAAGCCCCCAATTTTCCACTTAGCAGGCATGTCCTGGGAAAATGTGGTTTAATGCTTCTTGCTATTCAATGTCTTTGAGCTATTTCTTCAGGAGTGCTTTGATCTTCACTTCTCTTCCTGGCTGTAGTCAGAATGTTCAACTGGTAAGTTTTTGTTTGTTTATTTGTGGGGTTTTTTGTTGTTGTTTCATTTTTCTTGGATGATGTGCATGGGGGGTGTTTTGGTTTGTTAGCTTTCATATTTGAAAAATAATAATTTCCAACCTGTAGGTAATTGCAAAAATCCAAAAGCTAAAAAAGGAATATAATACCAGTAGACTGTGCTAATTTATATATGTAAGTTGTAAAATCTAAGGAACCACTAAGAAAATTACATGAATAATACAATAAAAATACTAATATAAATAAATCAATATGGAATTCTAAAAATGTTCAAGTGACTTACAAGAAGATAAGGAAAAAAGAAACAGAAGAATGAGAAAGATGGGAAATAAATAGAAACAAATAATAAAATGTTAGTCTGATGCCCTATCGATAATTTGCCTTAAATATCAATTGTTTAAATACACAAATTAAAAGTCAGAGCTTTACAGAGCAGATAAAAAATAATAAACAAGGAAGAGACGGGGTGAGATGAAGGCATAGGGTGATATGGAATTGAGTTTGTACTCCAGGGCGGCTAGTGAATAGCCAGAACTATCTGGAGCAACTGTTTACGAGACTCCCACAACCAGACACACATTATAAACCAGTCTGGAACAGGTGGAAGAGCCAAGATCACAGTGCAGAATTGTAATAAGTCTCCCAAGCTGTGGAGGCTGGTGCCCCTCCCCCGCTGGCACAGCAGGCTACTTTGGAGTTACTTCCCCATGGGCAAAAGAAGCAGTCTCTACTAGAATCACAGGCAGGCAGCTCAGCCAAGCTCCAATTGTGGAATTAATTAACAAATTCAGACTGCTGAATACAAGCTCCTAGCATAGATAAACCTAGAGCAAGCACGAAAAGAGCCAGGAGGTCTCTCCCTGGCACAGAGGAGATGGCACTGATAGGAAAAAACAAACAAACAAACAAGAAAGATGGAGGTTTATAGAGTTGGGTAAACTCAGCGTATGGGAAAAGTGTTGTCCTCCAAGAAAAGGGGCACATAGAGCTGGTTACCAACTCTGGCTCTTGATTCCTATTCTGAAGGCCTGGGATTTGGCTCTGAAAAGGTTTCAGCACCACCCCCTTGCTGTTCTTTCCTTCCTCCCTTTCTTCCTTTCTTCCTTTCTTTTTTTTTTTTAACTTTTTAGCAACCCATTAAACAAAGCTGCAGGCAATCTCAGGTTTCAACATGCCCCAGGCAAGGACAGAGTTAAGGTACATCTGAGAGACAAAGGAATTAGGTGAAGGAGATACTTGCCTAAAGGGCATATCTTCCCCAAGAAAACATATGTTCCCCAAGAAAACATGGGGGCTAATCAAGGTCCAGCACAAGCAGAGGCTCTTATTTAGAGAATTCAGACTCCAGAGACTAGAAAACAGATACAATTTAGGCCTGCCTTATGCCTCAGTCTTTGGCTCAACTGGCAGGGCCAGGGGCTGCTGAGATTTAAAAGCACTGCACCTCTTTATACCAGTGGAGAGTTGTGGGCTGACTATTACCACCTGGAGGGCAATATAGTAAAAAACACATAATCAAGAGGTGTCACAGAAAAGACTGACATACTGCAATGTCTCATCCTCAGGGAAACTTGATACTGATTAAATCCTCTTCCTGGGTGCCTTTCTTATCTGGGGAAATATGATTGGAGTCAATCTGATCTCACAGGGCAAGAACCAGAAAAATAAGACCTGAAAAATTCTGATCAGTTAAACAGAAGCTATGCTACAGGCCTAGGATAAGTTGAACTTAATGCCAAAGAACAGATAGAGAATAAAGCCAATTAACAAAAACCTAGGGAAAAGACAGAAAGCAACTTTCAGAAAAAATTAATCAAGGAAATCAGATGCCTAAATATCAGCAAAAAACACAAGTCAAACTATGAAGCACAAAGATATGGTCCAGTCAAAGGAGCAAACTAATACTTTAAATGAGATATAGGAGTTGAAACAACTAATTAAAGTTATTCAAACAAATCTTCTAAATCAAATAAAAAACAAATCAATGAGGTAAAGGAATATATGGTAAAAGAGATTAAAAAAATAAAGAAGACATTGGGTGGCCATATAAAAGAACTAAAAAACTTGCAAAAACAAATGACAGAACTTATGGAAATTAAAGGCCCAATAGAAGAGATGAAAAACACAATAGAGACAAACAATAGCAGATCTGAAGAGGCAGTGGAAAGGATTAGTGAACTAGAGTACAGGACAACCATAATCCTACTCACAAAAGAACAGATGGGGAAAAAAATGGAAAAAATATGAGCAGTCTTAGGAACTGAATAACAACAAGCAGTGTACAAATACATGTGTTATGCATGTCCCAGAAGGAGAGGAGAAGGGAAAGGGGGCAGAAAGAATAACAGAGGAAAGAAACACTGAAAATTTCCCAACTTTTATGAAAGACATAAAATTGCAGCTCCAATAAGGGCAGCATACCTCAAACAGAACAGATCCAAACAGACCTACTCCAGGACACTTAGTACTCATATTGTCAAATGTCAAAGACAGAATTCTGAAAGCAGAAAGATTAAAACAATCCATCACATATAAAGGAAGCTCAGTAAGACTGTGCAGATTTCTCAGCAGAAACCATTGGGGTGAGAAGGCAGTAGCATGATAAATTTAAGATACTAAAAAAGAAAAACTGCCAATCAAAAATTCTGTGCACAACAAAATAGCTCTTCCAAAATGAAAGAGTTTAAAATATTTTCAGACAGACAGACACTGAAGGAGTTTATGAACAAGAGACAGGCTCTACAAGAAATACTAAAGGCATTGCTACAGGCAGATCAGAAAATACAGGACAGAGAGGTTTGGAGAAAAGTGTACGTTTTAGTTTGCTAAAGCTGCTAGAATGCAATATACCAGAAATGGAACATTTTATAAAGGGGACTTATAAAGTTACAAGTTTACAGTTCTGAGGCCTTAAAAATGTCCAAACTAAAGTATCCAGAAAAACATACCATGACTTTGAAGAAAGGCTGAATGGTGTCTGGAATTTCTCTGTAAGCTGGGAAGGCACATGTCTGGTATTTAAGGCTCTTGCTCTGGTGCATTGCTTTGTGCTTCTGATTCCAGTGGCTTCCTCTCTAACCATCTGTGGACCCTCACTTAGCTTCTCTGGGGCACAACTCTAGGTCCCACCTTGCTTAACATCTCATGGGAAGGCACATGGCAACATCTTCTAGGCTCCTCTCCCAGCTTCTGGCTTCAAAAGTCTCTCTCAGATCCTGTGGGTCCTTCTGGCATTTTCCTCTGCATCTCCAAATGTCTGTGTCTGAACTTTGTGTCGGCTCTTTCAAGGACTCCGGTAAACTAATCAAGAACCACCTTGAATGGGTGGAGTCACATCTCCAACTGAAAAGGTCACACTCAGAGTTGAATGTGTCACATCTCATGGCAACAACCTAATCAAGAGGTCCCATCGTACAACACTGGATCAGAATTAAAAGAACATGGCTGCCCCCACAATACTGGATATAGTACTAAAAGAACATAGCTTTTCTAGGGTAAATAAAAGTTTCAAACCAGCACAGTATAGAAATGAAGCTTATCAGTAAGAATAAAAAGAAAAAAAATGAGATATGACATATAAAATTCTAAAGAAAAAATGGCAGAAGAAAGTTGTGCCTTTACAGTAAGAACATTAAATGTTAATGGATTAAACTCCCCAAAAGACCTATACATGGAAAGCTATAAAAAAAATTGCTGAAACAAATCAAGAAAGACCTAAGTAAGTGGAAGAACATCCCATGTTCATGGATTAGAAAGCTAAATATAGCTAAGATGTCATTTCTACTCAAATTGATTTATACATTCAATGCAATAACACTTAAAATCCTAACAACTTACTTTGCAGAAATAGAAAAATCAGTAATCAAAGTTATTTGTAAGGGCAGCATGCCCTGAGTACCTAAAAATATCTTGTGAAAGAAAAATGAAATGAGAAGTGTCACACTACCTAACTTTAAAGCATATTACAAAGCTACAGTGGTGAAAACAGCATGATATTGGCATAAACATAGGTATTCTGACCAATGGAATCAAATTGAGTGTTCAGAAATAGACCCTTTCATCTGTGAACAATTGATCTTTGATAAGGCAGTTAAGTTGACTGAATTGGGACAGAGCAGCCTCTTCAACACATGGTACTTGGAGAACTGGATATCCATATCCAAAAGAATGAAAGAGGACCTTTATCGCACACCTTATATAAAAATTAACTCAAAATAGATTAAAAGACCTAAACATTAGAACTTAGATCCTAAAACTTTCGGAAGAAAATGTAGGGAAATATCTTAAAGATCTTGTGATAGAAGATGGTTTCTTAGACCTTACACCCAAAGCACAAGCAATGAAAGAAGAGCTCGATAAAGTGGATCTCCTCATAACCGAATATTTTTGACCAACAAAGGACTTTGTCAGGAAAGAAAAAAAGGCAGCCTATGCAATGGGAGACATTACTTCGATTCCACATATCAGAAAATGGTTTAATATCCAGAATATATAAATACAGTCTATTACTCAGTATCAAAACGAGTTAAAAAAATGGAGAAATACATGGACAGACATGTTTCTGAAGAAGAAACACAAATGGCTAAAAAACTGATGAAAAGATGCTGAACTTCACTAGATATTAGGGAAATGCAAATCAAAACCACAATGAGATAGCATCTCAAAACTACTAAATGGCAATTATCAAAAGAACAGAAACATACAAGTGCCAGAGATGCTATGGAGAAAGAGGCACACTTATTCACTGCTGGGGTAGGGTGATGTAGAATGGTGCAATTGCTCTTGAAGGCAGTTTGGCAGTTCCTCAGGAACCGTCATATGATCCAACAATCCCATTATTAGGTATATACTTAAGGAGAAGTGAAAGCAGTGGCACGAGTGGACATTTGTACACTGATGTTTATAGTGGCATTATTTCATGACTGCCAAGAGATGGAAACAGCCCAAATGCCCATCAACAGAAGAACGGATAAAGAAACTGTGGTATAAACATACTATGGAATATGACACAGCTGAAAGAATAAAATCATGACCTGTGTAAAAATATGGATGAACCTTGAGGACATTATGTTGAGTGGAATAAGCCAGAAACAAAAGGACAAATACCGTACAGTCTACTAATATGAACTAACTATAATGAGCAAACTCTGAGAGTTCAAGTTAAGAATGCAGGTTATCAGAAGACAGAAAGAGGGCATAGACTGGGCATATTACACTGAAGGAGTACAGAGTGTTCAAAAAGATTGATTGTAAAGATTCAGAAATGGATAGCACAATGCCATCTGATGGTAGTACAATACTGCAAATATAACGAACAAAGCAAAGTGTGAATACATGAAAGAAGAAGGCTAGGGGCATGTATGACAGATGAAGGAAAGATAGAGGATAAAAACTGAGACTGTATAACTTAGCAAACGCCAGATTGGGAAATGATAATGATCAAATGTCCAAATAAAAAAAAAGCTTTTACATAAGGAAAAACAAATGATGTCACCATTGCAAGGTGAAAATGGATGGTATATGGAAAAAATACCATCAATGCAAACTAGGGTCTATTGTTAACATTTAACATTGTAATATGCTTCCATTAATTGTAACAGAGACAATATACTGAAGCTAAAGGTCAATAAGAGGGGGACATAAGGGAGAGGTATGGGATTCTTATTGTTTATTTTTTATTCTTTATTTTTATTTTTTATTTTTTTCCTCTTCTTCTTCTTTGAGGAAGAGATGGAAATGTTCTTATATAGTTGGTGGTGATGAATGCATGACCACATAATTATACCAGGAGCCATTGATTGTTCACTTAGGATGGATTATATGATATATGAATAAAACTGTTTAAAATATAAACAGATGCAAGTGCTGGGGAAGATGTGAAGAGAGATGTACCTATTTGCTCTTGGTAGGGAAATAGAACAGGGCAGCCCCTCTGGAGGACAGTATGTTGGTTTCACAGGAGGCTAAGCATAGGGGTGTCATATGATCCTGCAACCCTCTTATTAGGTATATACTTGGAAGAACTAACAGCAGGAATAGACATTTTCACACTGGTGTTTATAGTGGCAATATTCACAACTTGCAATGGATGGAGGTAGCCTATGGGAACATCAATAGATGAATGGAAGGCTATACGTACAATGAAATATTGAGTGGCTGCAAAAAGGAATAAAGTTGTGAGGCATGCAAGTGGCTGAATGAAGCTTGAGGGCATTATGTTGAATGAAATACACCAGAAACAAAAGGACAAAGATTGTAAGGCTTCACTAATACAAACCAACTATAATGAGCAGCAAATGCTGAGAACTGAATTGGAGAGCATAGGTTATCAGGGGATAGAAAATGGGCAGAGATTGGGCGAACAACAATTACAGAGTGTAGAGTGTTCAATAAGGCTTATTGTAAAGGTTCCTACATGTAAACTCTTACAGTAGTCACATCTGTTCTTGAGTTTTAACTGTTATTTCTAAATTCTGAGATGCTGAGCTCATTGTATATAACCTGGTACTTCCCTGGAACTTTAGGTATCTGGGTGACACCTGAGACTCAGAGCTAGAGTTCTGCAGCTCTGAAAGTCTGCATTATTCCATATGGCAACTGTTAAAGAAGCCAAAAAAGTGATCAGACTTCAACTAGAGATATGACTGAAATAGACTTGGTTAGGACTAAGGTAAATCAGTTTACAGGGGAATGGATGATATTGACTATAGTTTAAAACTTCAGCTTCAGGGTGAGATCAAAGGAATAGATGTTTATTTGGCACAAAATTTGCATTTTCTGTGGCACACTATCTAATTTAAACCATATGATCAGTGTATTTAATCAACATAATTACATGTAACCAAGAATAGGGAATGAGATCTTGTTATTCTGTACAGGTTAATGTAACACCCCGATACCAGAGTATTTTGGGCAGAAAATTAAAAAGTATTTTCCTATTCTGCTTGAGGGACTGGAAAAAATGTGGAAATATTAAACTTCCCCACCTTGGGATTTCCTGATATTCTCACAGGCATTAGGGACTCCCAATTTAATAAAGTTAAGCCTTTCATCTTGGGGATTGCCTTTATGAAACATTCTTGCAAAGGAAAAGCTAAGACTACTAATAATTATGCCTAAGAGTCACCCCCAGAGAATCTCTTTTGCTGCTCAAATGTGGCCTCTCTTTCTCAGCCAACTCTGCGAATAAACTCACTATCCTCCCAGGTGTGTCTTCCTGGCAATGTGGGACATGACTCCCAGGGATAAGCCTGGCCATGGCATTATGTGATTGAGAATACCTTCTTGACCAAATAGGGGAAAAGAAATGAAACAGTATTAAGTTTCAGTGGCTAAGAGATTTCAAATAGAGTCAGAAGTCATTCTGGAGGTTATTCTGATATATTATGTATTCCTTTTTAGTTTCTAGTGTATTAGAATAGCTAAGGAAGTACCTGAAAACTGCTGAGTTGTAGTCCAGTAGCCTTGATTCTTCAGGGTGATTATATAACTACATAGCTTCTATGGTATGACTATGTGGTTGTGAAAACCTTTAACTGTCACTCCCCTTATCCAGTGGATGAGCAGAAGAGTAATAAAATAAATAATAGGCAGGATAAGTGATGTTCTTTCTATTGTTATTTTTATTTTTTTATTGGAGTAATGAAAATGTTCTAAAATTGATTGTGGTGGATCCCAGAAAAGCCATGTCCTTTAATCCTCATTCAATGTTGCTAGCTGGTAGCTTTTTGATCGTTCCCATGGAGATGTGACCCAACCAGTTGTGGGTGATACTTTTGATTAGATGGATTCCATGAAGTGTGACTCCACACATTCCAGGTGGGTCTTGATTACTTTACTGGAATCCTTTAAAACAGGGAACCATTTTGGAGAGAGTTCTCAGAGACACAAGAACCATAAGAGCTCACGCAGCCAGAGACCTTTGGAGATGAAGAAAGAAAACACCCCTGGAGGAGTTCCAGAAACAAAAAGCCTGGGGAGAAAGCTAGCAGACATTGCCACGTCTTTGTGCCACGTTTGCCATGTGCCTTTCCAGTTGAGAGAGAAATCCTGAACGTCATCAGCCATTCTGAGTGAAGGTAACCTCTTATTGGTGCCTTAATTTTGGATATTTTTATAGACTTGCTCTAATTGGGACATTTTCACAGCCTTAGAACTATAAACTAGTAACTTAATAAATTCCCCTTTTTTAAAAGCCATTCTGTTCTGGTATATTGTATTCTGGCAGCTAGCAAACTAGCACACCCAGTGATCACTGAATTGATTTTTTTGTACCCATGTCAGCCCAATACATAAAAGCCCCTTGGACCTGGGCTCTCATGGGTCAGGCCTACACTAACTATTCAATTCGCTATGTACCATGTCCTTAGGAGATGAAATTAGGAGACAAGGAGCAGATACTTGTTTATTATTGGGACCACATCCCTGGCTCTGTATCACTTGTCTTATCGTTGTTGTTCTGCTATATAAACAGACTTATCATTTTTTCTTTACCAAAAGTAGACCTACTTTCCTATTTCTAATTTTCTGCAAACATATTCCTGTTTTCCATGAACACTTTCCCTCTCAGTTCTCCCTGATCACCAAAACACATTCCCTTCTTCCTTATTCATCTCCCTGCTATCTCTTCCATGACTTGCCCTCATTAAATAAGGAAATATTTCTCCTCACAGCACCATCTTGACAAGTAAGTCAATAAAAAGTATAATTCCCTTACTCCCCTGAGTACAAAGGAAGTAAAGTGTATAAACGTATATTACAAAGGTGATGTTTACTTTAATGGGGTTGTGCTGATTTGAAGCTGCTGCGTACTCCAGAAAAGCCATACTCTTTCAATCTTAATCCACACTTGTGGGAGTAGCCATATTCTTTAATCCTGGTTCAATATTGTAGGGTGGAACCTTTGATTAGATTGTTTCCATGGAAATGTGATACACCCAATTGTGGGTGTGACCTTTTGATTACTTGGAGATGTGACCCCACCCATTCAACCTGGATCTTGATTAGTTAAATGGAGTCCTTAAAAGAGTGGACACAGACAAACATTTTAGGAGAAAGCTTAGATGCAGATATTTGAAAATGCAGAAGCCCTAGGAGAAACCAGGAGCTAGGAGAACCAACAAAAACTAGACAGGAACCAGAGGCCAGCAGACGTTGCCAGGTGCCTTCCCATGAGATGCTAAGCTAAGAGATGAAACCAAGAGTTTTGCCTCAGAGCAGCTAAGCCAGGGCCCAAATATGCCTAAAGAGGAAGCCACTGGAATCAGAAGCTAAAGGCAACAGAACTGGGAACAAAGACCAGCAGATGCCAACCATGTGCCTTTCCATGTGACAGATATCTGCCTTTCTTCAGAGTCAAGGTATCTTTCTCTGAATGCCTTAGTTTGGACATTTTTAAGCCCTTAGAATTTGTAATAAATCCCCTTACAAAAGCTGATCCATTTCTGGCATATTGCATTTCAGCAGCATCAGCAAACTGAAACAAGGGTTAACACACTCATATTTTCATACACTATAATTTCTCTTCCTTTTAGCTTTATGCACCACCTTCCCTCATTTCTGTGGAATTTGTACCTCCCAAAGATACACTTTAAAAGAAGAGCAGGCCTAGGTCAATGAATGTAGCTATGAAAAGCAAGAAAAAGGGAAAAAGAAAAATGGCCACTTTCCAAATGCACAATAAAAAGTCACGTTTGGTTGTTAGTTTATTTATTTGTTTTATTACCAAAATGATAGCTCATATTATGTACTGGCATGTTAGTGCACATATGCCAAATACTCAACAGTGAAAATGCTGACAAGTGCCTGTGTGCATAGGGCAATATCAGTGTAAAATTAAGGAGCAATAGTTACATGGCATGTACCATGAAAGATCCACAATAATTTTAAAACTGTCCCCTGTAATTTTAAATATATATCTCCAGTGTCTGGTAAGTGCTGAATACACATTTGTTGAATGATGAATGAAAATGCCTTTTCTTTTCAATAGGTTCTTCTTAGAACATTCCTGACTATGTGTTAGATGTCTGTTTCATTAGTGCTGCAGAATGCCTATGATTATGAAAGTTTAATAAAAATTTGGTGTTCTAGTTTGCCAGCTGCCAGAATGCAATATACCAGAAATGGAATGGCTTTTAAAAAGGGGAATTTAATAAGTTGCTAGTTTATAGTTCTAAGGCTGAGAAAATGTCCCAAATAAAACAAGTCAATAGAAATGTCCAATCTAAGGCATCCAGGGAAAGATACCTTGGTTCAAGAAGGCCGATGAAGTTCAGGGTTTCTCTCTCAAATGAGAAGGCACATGGCAGACACAGTCAGGGCTTCTCGCTCAGCTGGAAGGGCACACGGCAAACATGGGGTCATCTGCTAGCTTTCTCTCCTGGCTTCTGATCTCATGAAGCCCCCCAGGAGGCGTTTCCCTTCTTCATCTCCAAATGTTGCTGGCTGGTGGTCTCTCTTCTTCATGGTCTGCAGCATTCACAGCTCTCTCCGAATCTCTCATTCTCCAAAACGTTTCCTCTTTTATAGCACTCCAATAAACCGATCAAGACCCACCCAAATGGGTGGAGACATGTCGTCACCTAATCCAGTTTAACAACCACTCTTGACTAAATCACATCATCCAGGGAGATGATCTGATTACAGTTTCAAACATACAGTATTGAATAGGGATTATTCCATCTTTATGAAATGGAATTTTGATCAAAACATGGCTTTTCTAGGGGGCATACACCCTTTCAAACCAGCACATTTGGTGGTGAAACTTTCTTTGGCTTTGCCTCTTAAAATACATATTCTGTAACCCCTACAATATTCCATTATGTGCAAGCTCTGCCTTATCCCTAACCATTATTACTCTGTGCAGCAGGACTATTTTGCTGATCTATTCCACCAAGTGAAGCAAACAAGTTAGACAGAGCACCACAGCTGCTTGTGATAGGACGTCATGTTTTTTTGCTCCTTTTTTTAATACACCCAAGCATCACATTTATTTTTTCAACAGCTGCTGCATATTGTGCAGATTTCTTAATTAGCTAATGTTTGGAAAGCCCTTTGAAGATAAAAAGCCCCATATAAGTGCTAAGTGTTATTATTGCCTTGACAAAAGAGTTCTCTTTTACCTTGGTTCACTGCAAAATGAGCGGGCATTCCTTCTCTCTAACTGGCAATAGTCAGACTACGGGCTATATAAATCACAAGAGAAAGAACTGAGAAATTCAGCTGTGGCCCTGAATGTGGGCAACTGGGCACCCTGGAGTGTTCCTTCAGTTCCGAATGTAATCTTTACCAGGCACCAGAAGAGAAGAATGCTGGGGTTGGGAGGTGGTTAGAAATCATCTTTTCTAGACTCTGGAATGAACAGACTTACAGGACCCTCTTTCTTGAAAGGACTTTTTGGATATCAAATCTGCAATTGTTTCCTTTAGCTTAATTTTGGCAAACCAAGCAAAAGTTTGACTATCACAGATTGCATCCTTGCAAATAGTTATCCGTGGTCTAAGGCAAAAAAAGATTTGTCTCATGGATGAGTTGCCTTCTCCTCCTTCTCATTATCAGGAAGCAGGATTCTAAAGAAAATCTGCTAAAATAAGAGACATAAGTAAAGAAAGTCTCCACAGTCCAGTGTTCACACCTCACCCTCACCTGCACACACATTCACCTTTGTTTATGAAGAATTATTATCTTCAAGGATAGTCCTGGAGAATCTTCCTATTTAGCACTACAAAAATAGCAAGAACAACAGTAACTTCCACAGGCACCTGTTTGCGAGGCCCAACGCTATGTTCTTTATACATTATCTTATTTGCTCCTTGCAGCAACTTGGAAAGATAGGTATTACTACCTTTATTTATAGATGATAAAACAGCCTCAGAATCCAAGAACATACCGGAGGCCACCAAATAAGGGGTGAAGTCATAATTTCAACCCAGGTTTTCTTGGCTACAAACCTTGCCTCTTTCAACAAATGTTGCCACTTCAAAGTCATGGTGATCAATGCCCTGAGAGTAGTACATAATAAGTATGGTGTCATTCCTGCCATGATTTCTTATTTTTATAGAAATTTTCACGGAGGTAGGGTGCATGTCTGGCTGGCATGAGCAGGCAAGTCAATGCAAAAAATGATTGCTCACTTTGGGGAGAAGATAGATTTGCTACATACACATACACGAACGAGTGCTTTCCAATCACCAACTCATAGATCAGCATTTGATATTATTTCCACTTCATAATCTATTGAAGGGACAGCAGCTAAAAACAAATGGGAGAAGATGAACTGAAGGAACAAATACTCACTCTATGGAAATGAGTGTTGGCTCTCAGGACCATCATTTAGAATAAATTATTCTATTTCTGGGTTTTTCTCTTGACACTACACTTTCAAATCTGTAGTGTCAAGGTAATGATAATTCTACCAAATGACAATTCTACCAAATGATAATTCTACCAAAATGATAATTCTGCCAAAATGACAATTCTACCAAAATGATTATTCTACCAAACGATAATTCTACCAAAAGATCCAAAATTGGGAACTTTTCCATTAAAGCCTCCAACTGAAATAAGTTCGTCAAGGACTCTGGGAGCAGCTTTAGTGCCGTCTGCCCAAGCAGACATGCAGAGCTCTTCATCAGCCTGCTTGTCCTATCACTTAAAAAGCTGCTGTCTCCATTTCCTGATGCCAAAGTATACTTTTGGAACAAGGACATACTCAACAGGCTTGCATGCCAAGATCAAAACATTTTTTTAGGTCCTCCACAAATGCGGTTAGGAGTAGAAAATAATATCTGTTATTACATAGTCTAGGGATGGAAGCTAAATGTTTATGAAGGTAGAAATCCATTTTCAAATCAACTTTGAAGAAATATTTAGGAACTGGGGACAATTCATACCTCCCTCTTGAAAAGCAGGAACGGGGGAAGTAGGAGGCTCATAGTACAATCTTGCTTGTGCCTAATACATTAAATAAATTATTCAAGAAAACATCCTTGTGAGTCCTGTAATTGCTGCCAAGTAACTGAGCTTGTTGACCTACAAAATGTAGATCAAAGCCTAAATCTGCATTTCACACAAGATTCCTTCCAGGCTCCAGCAGGTTGAGCTGGCCAAGTTGCTTTTTTGAAGTCCAAAACATGAAGCACAAAATATTATCACTCAAAAGCTATATTGAAAGGGATATGGAGAGGTTCTGATACCAGAGAAAGAGAATCTGGGACTTACCACGGCCAACAGGTGACATCAAGGTTTCCTATAATCTGACCCAACTACTCTTTCCAAATATATCTTCCATTCCCAGATTTCAGGTCTACAAGCTTCTGCTAAATTGAACTACTTGCTTTACCCTCTCCTACATATCCTGCATTTGCCACCTCAATTTTTTCATTCCTACTGTTGCTTTTATTCTAGAATGTCCTTCCACCACAACTCCCCATTTCCAAAACCTATCCCTTGCTCAATGCCTCTCATGTCACTTTTTCAGTGCAGTTCTCTCAGCTGCAAGTATCTCCCTCTTTTGAACTTCCATATCAGTTCAGCTGCACTTCTCATATGGAAACAATTACTTTCAACCTTATATTATGGTAATGTTAATAAAAATATATATTGTGGCTGTAGCTATTAGACTAAAATCTCCTTGAGGTCGAGATCCTTATCTTATTCTTACATACTTTTTGGTATTCAGTCCAGTGCTCTGAAGAGTGGATGCTAGCAAGACTAGCCACAGGAATGGCTCTTATTATAAATATGGAAAATAACAAGTACTGGCAAGAATGTGGAAAAATATGAACCTTAGCACACTGTTGGTGTGAACATAAGATAGTATACAGCTGTGGAAAACAGTTTTGTGGTTCCTCGAAAACTTAAACATAGACCTACCAGATGATAACAGCTAAATGCATGACATGACATTGGATGGAATCTAAGAATGGTGAAGAAAAGGCTCAAAAGGACATAGTTGGGACATGAGAAAAAAAAATGGAATACAGAATGTAAGCTTCATATCAACATTAAATTTCTTAAACTTGACAACAGCCCATAAGGTGATTACTTAAGTGAATATCCTCATTCATCGGGAATGTACATGGAAGTGTTATGTGTTCAAGGAGTATGACGTGTGCAACCTGCTCCCAAATGTTCAGTAAGATAGACAGACAGATAGATCGATCGATAGATAGATAAAATGAAATGGCAAAAGTGACTCTGTAAAAGCTATGTTAATGCTTATGAGTTTATGAAGAAACAGTTTCTTTGGGTCAAAAAGAGCATGTTTTAGTCTGTGGACACTTCTTTAAAAGGAATGGTCTTTTCAAATGAGAATTAACCATTGAAGATTGAAATATGAGAAGGCAAACATTTGGAAGTAAAAAGGAAGTCATTAAATTGAAAGGTGGGTGAATTATCTGTTTATGCTAACAATCAAGTTTGGAAAGAAGACCTTTTTTACAAAGCAATTGGGATCTAATATATTCCCACAGTAGCCAGTTTCTGTGTCACAAATGAGTTCACCAGGTTATCGCTATTAAGTTATTACTTTTTATTTGCAGTATACAGTATTGAGAACCATTTTGGGTGTCTCTCCATTCCAGGGATGAATATTATACCTGATGGAAGGGTCAACATGGCGTAGACACATTTCTCCTGCTTGGGCCCTGCTGCTTTGGCACTGGGAAAACCAGCCAGATGCATTATGTTCTCTACATTATTGTACAAATTGATTTCAATTTTCGGGCAAACATCTATTTGTGGCTGAAACCATACTTCAGAATCAAACAGTAAAAAACACTTAGTGGATAGCCTTACAGTGTTCCAACCTAGCTCTTTGAAAAGAGAAAGCAGTTTAATCATCCAAGGGAATTTTCATTTACCCCTTGATTTTCAAGGCTCAGAATATCTTGGATTTGGAATTTTCTACCTATTATAGAAATAACATTACCTAATATCTAAGTGGTCTTTGAACATTTCCACTTCAGTCTCAGCAATACTGTAAGTCAAAGCATTTTTCTCTTTCATTTCTACTCTCCGAGATTCTGAGAGAGAAGAGGGTAGAGTGAAGGCTGTAGATGAAGTAAATGGTTGCAGATAATAATAACCATTTTACTGGTTCATCGTAAGCTCTGAGTAAGTACTTACTAGTTGTTGTTCTGCCTTCGAGAGGGACAGGGAAAATATGAGTCTTCTTCTGTGGCCAAGGCCTCAGCTTGCTCTGGCTAGGATTCAAAGTGATGTCTGAGCAAGTCAAAACATTGGAAGGGGGGATTGTAGACCCCTAGAAGTGTGTGTCTGTGAGGGAGGGTGGAGCTGCCTGGGAAATATTTTCCCAAGGGTTGAGCCCAGTGATCTGGACCCAGAAGCAAAACCTTAGTATTTGTGGAGGGAAGAGCTACTCTGATTACATCTGATTCTGACTCCAGGCTAGTCCCATGGATTTATGCTGGGTTCTAGGGAGATAACAGGTTATAGTAAAAAAGGAAAGAGACATTTCTCTAGAAATTCTGTAAAACACTGGAGCATAGAGAGCTCAATGCTATGATCCCCTCTAAAATAAAAATAAAAAACTGCTGGGGTTAGAGAGGTGCTGTCTTCCACCTTACACAGCTCACCATGCAGCTCTATCACTGGCAAAAGCAAGGCCCATGAGATATGCAGCGTCCAGCTCGAGGCACCTTAGTGTTAGAGACTGCCCAGATGGCTTTGCCCATTTAACATCTTCCATTCCAGCTGGGAGGTAAGGAGACACAAAACTATTGAGGGCCACTGTCCACTGAATGCTATGGGAGCTAAGATATAGTTAAACGTTTGCTTTGTGAGAATATGGTGGCTAATAATGAGGATGAGGCTGATAAACTCTAAAGCCACAGGTAAATTTCATCTGCTATACCTTAGATCCCTAACAAAATCAGAGAAAGTATGAACAATTTCTTTCATTAAGTATTAAACAAGGCACTGTTGTTCAGGTGCTGGGGACACAGAGAGGAGAAAAAGCAAAGTCATGGAGCTGACACTCTGAGCAGAGAGAGAAAACAACAGGCACCTAGAACTCAGACTCTGCTCTGGAGGGGAAGATTCACTGTGTTAAGGGAATATGAGGGGAACACACAACCAAGATTTGGGGGCTCAGGGACCTCTACATCCAAAGCTGAAGGATGACGAGGATCGAACCAGGCAGAGGGAGAAGATGATGGAAACAACATGTGCAGGGATCCAAGATACCGCACTTTTGAGGACTGTTGTTTATTTGACCTGAGCAGGTCAGCAAACTATGACTGTCGGCCAAATCTGACCTGGAGCCTGTTTTGTAGATCAAGTTTTATTGGAACACAGCCATGTTCATTCATTTGCATATCATCTATAGCTGCTTCCATGCTACAATGACCCAGCAGAGTAGTAACAAGAAACACAGGGTCCACAAAGCCTAAAAGATTTAAAGGAAAAAAAAATGAGCCATGTCCTGGGCTAGAGCATAAAGAGCTAGTTGGAAAGGGGTAAGCATTCTCTGGTGAACTTCCTTCTCCTTATTCTGGGGTCAAACTGGGCAGTAGCATAAAACTAAGTGAAACGAGCTGATGGGTACAATTTTCTGTGTACTTTACAAATCGAATTTCCAGCAATGGCCTATGTGGCTCTTTGAAAGGCAGAGGTGCTTTTGTAGCATGTTTTTATGCTTGTGTTTCATGGACCCTGTTTAGAGGACATATTTTTATCCAGGTTACTAGGGGGCATTCTCTTACTACGTGCTGCTGAGGTGAAGAACTGCTCAAGTTTTGGGCAAAATACAGAAAAAAGCACACTATCTGGCAAGCTACATTGTAAGACCTTTTAAGGTGAAAAGCTGCACAACCATGACTCACCGAACCCAGCCATACCATAATTTTTAATTCTTTTTTTTTAAATTTTATTATGGTAGCATATATATAGAACATATTATTTGTCATTTTAACCATTTTTAAGAGTATGATTCAGTGGCAATAAGTATATTTACAATGTTGTGCAACCAGCACTGCCATCCATCGCCAAAACATTTTCATCAACCCCCAAAACACCCATGCCATTGGTTCTTAACTGAAATCACAGTTGAGTTCCATCCAAATCAGAGTCCTCTACAATACACCAAGAAAGGACTTTTACTTTGGAATTTTATAACAATAAAACTTCATTGAGGGGGAAAAGAAGTATAACTAATAAAGTATCAGTGGGAGAGAGAGAGTTCAAATGGAGTCAAGAGGCTATTCTGGAGGTTTCTCTTATGCAAGCTTCAGTTAGACTTTTGCTCTGTATCATAACCTGCCAAACTCCAACCAGGACCGTTCCAGCCAATCCTAAAGAACTCCTAGGGCAACATATAAATTCCACAAGCGTCCCATGCACTAGAGTAACTTTCCAGAAACATACTATCTCCAGAAGTGTCCCTGGACCAGATAAGTCCTGAAACCTAGAGGGCCCAGCCTCTCCAGAACATCAGATAGTTCCATCTCCCTACCCCATACTAGTGATTGACCATTCTAACATGAAAAGGTTAGAAAGGCCATAGCTCAAACATCCCTAAAGAGAGGGATAGAAAGATCAAAGGTGATGGTGGAGCTATACAGAGAAGATAGGATTTAGCAAATGAATATGAATGCTGAATCATTAAATTGATATCTCTTTTAGTTTCCAGTATCTTAGAGCAGCTAGAAATAAAAACCTAAAATTGTGGAACTGACACCCATGCCAAACACTGAATTATGTTCAATAACTAATTGTGGTGCTGGGCTTTGAAATTTATTACTTTTCTGTATATATGTTATTTTTCATGCACACACACAAAAAAAGAAAAAAAAAGTCAATGGTGATGATAAACAAAATAGTGATTCCTTCTGGCCTCCTATATCCTGAAGCAGCTAGAAGGAAAAATGTGAGATGATCGTATGGTAGCCCATGACAAATGCTGGGATCTGTCTTGTAACTACTTGTTGAAGAGTGCTTTGAAAACTATTGCTTTTTTATTTCTTTGCTTTGTATATATGTTATACTATACAATAAAAAGTAAAAAAAAAAAAAAAATTATTGAACTTTTGCCCCATTTCTCTTTCTTCCAAACCTTTCTACATGCTTCTGGAATCTTCTTCCTTAGCCTCTTATAATCTGGTCCATCCCCTGGGTCTTAGTTACATTATTTCTTTTGCCACAAGGACTCAGATAAATATCCCTTCTTCATGTTCCCAAAATGCACTCCACTTTCCATACATTATCAGTTCTTTCCTTGCCCATCTACCCCATTCCTGAAAGTCTTTTGAGGGCAAGATTTTACCGTTGTTATGTCCGTGTCTGAACCATTTATGTGTCTTCTATACACCAATATTCATTTGAGGTACAGATGAAAGGGAAAAACTACTAGTGATTGAATGCATACTATGGAATGAGAATTTTATATTTAGTTTACTATATAGGGTGACAAGCATAATTACATGAATAATGAGCCATATGTCTCTGGTATTAACCTCCATTTCCTCCACATCAAGAAATCATCCAAGTGTCACACAGAGAATGTTCTTTTTTTAGTATAGTCTATAACTTGTTCTGTCTTTCCTTGTCCAGATTTTGCTGTCTCACTGGTTCTCTGCCTCAGGGTCCAACACTCTCATTTTCTAATACTGAGCTGCTGGAATGGACACTGCCTTATGTTTGAATCTTTAATACTTACCTCAAAGACTGTTCAATCTCTCCTTTTAGAGCCTTGGTTTACAATTTACTTATCAGAAACTTCATCAACTGTGTTTCTAGGGGGGCTTGTTTTTTTCTACTTGCCCTGTAAAATGCTGACTTCCTAATCCCACACCCAGGAATAGTAGTACTTAGCTAGAGCTATAGTTTTCAATTTTTGGCACTTGTGTTTTCTGACAGATCAGGGAGATGGGAAACAGTTTTTACACAGAAGAAAAAGTAACTTCTTGATTGAGGCCAATTGTTGACCTCAAGTGTGCCTTGTTACCTGCTCGGTGAGAACTTTTTATTTAACCATTTTGTACATACAGAATCATAAGAAATCACACAAAATAGGGAAGGATCTAGAAGTTGTAAATTTGAAATGGGAGTAAGACCATGAGACATGGGCAGTCCATTTACAATCAGTAGGCTTATATTTATTTATTTTATTTTTATTTTTAATTGGGCAGGCCCTGGGAATCGAACCCAGCTCTCCCAGAGAACTCTGCCTGCTGAGCCACAGTGGTCCACCCTATATTTATTTTTATTATTGCCACATTCATTCTTTGTTTAAGTAGCTAATTCAGGGGATGGGGCAGAGGTGGGGGGGTGGGGGGGAACTCATAGGTATTTTTCCAGCAGATTCAGGAATCAGCTAGAATTGACTGTGCACATTTTTTGTTTGTTTGTTTTTACTTAAGATCTACTTTCAAATTTGAACAACATAAATAGTGAATACTCCATTTTAAGGATTAAGAGCCAGGAAAAAAAGAAAATTTCAGAGGGGTCAATTAGGTTTTCAATAGAAGATCATGTGTTTGAATACACAAAATACTTAACAGCTTTGAAAGCACAAAAGGGTGCACTGGGCAAGACTAAGCTGGGTTAGACATTTAATATTTTATACAAAGATTGATTTACAAAGAAAACACAGCATAGAGGTAAGTAACTCTGAAATCAATTCTGAATTAACTTAGAGAAAAAAATTCAAGAAGTTAATTCTTAAAATAAAGAAATCATTTAATGTGAACAGAGAAAGGGAGGGACTCAAAAATAGCTGGCAATGACTTTTTCTGATACGAGCAACATTATAATTTCACACCTAACACATAAGTATAGCCAGAGATTATGGATAATATAAGGGCTGTAGGAAGGAAGTAAAGAAGAGACAGATAGAAGAGAGACTGAAAATGGGAAATTTTATTTATAGATGTATCCATCTATACAGCTGACACAAGTGCTATACCTATGAATTAAACTAATGAACCTAACCTTCAGAAAATTGGAGATAAGGTAACTGAACTGGCTCTCTTAGCATATTAATTTTCAGAACATAGAAAAATTGGAAGACTATGCCTGCCACTATTTTAAAATAATTCTAGGACCTTCTTTAAACATATACACTCAAAGCCCTTGGGAATTCTTTGAAAAAATCTTAATTATGTGGACAACACATTGGTTTTTATTGACAAAGACATCAGAGCCACAGATTCTTATGTCATGGAATTATTTAAAATACCATGGAAAATTCTAAGCACTGTAGTGTTAAAACAAAAATAGCTTTACTGTGGATAATCTGGGAAAGGAATTTAATTTTAAAGAGTTTTTCAAGGGATGGGTTTGTTTTAATAATTCTGCCCAAAGTATGATCCTTTAGGAGGTTGAGTCATTCATTTCCATGGTCTACTCACCCATTTAACAAAGACCTGATATATGTTTCTAACATATATATGAAATATATATATATATAGAAATATGAATGTTCTTTGTTCATATTTCTATATATATGAAATACAAATATAGAAATACGAATGTTCTTTGTTCTCAATTTCACAATACTATTCTGGCAAAAACATAGTACCATTTTTGACAGGGAATAACAATCTGGAATAGCTAAGGTTTAAGTGATAATGAGTTTTAAAACTTTTCAAGTATATTATAATATTTTTTTCATTTACAAAGAAGGAAAACTGAAACTGATCTTATCTAGCAGCTTTATATTTTCAAATATAAACACATTAAATTTAAACATAGTGAAAAAAAATCCCTAAGGTATGTTTCTGACTCATTTACATTTAATTCATTGCTCTTTTGCGGAGAAATCAGGTGGCTGTGAAACCCTTGTCATCCGTCTTTTAATTAGCCTCTAGCTCTCTTTTCTTAGACACAAAATCTCCGATTGGCAGAATTAAATGAACAAGAGTATATGAAAGGAAAGGTTAAAATTTCCTTTTCAATTGGGATGCTGACTCCCAAAAGGCCAATGAGATTCTAAACTTGAAATGTACACTTGACAATCAATATTAATAACAACTAAGATATACAATCAGCAAATTCCCCAACCTACTTATTATGTACAAACACAGACATTTATGCCTTTGCACAATACAAATGCCATATACTGTGTGGAATGGAAGTGAATTAATGCATAATATAATTTAGCACAAATAATTAATAATAGGCATATTGACTAGATACAAGAGATAGTTTATCTCAACACATTGTATTTTCATTATTAAGCAAGAAATTAGACAGATATATTTGTTACTAAATATAAATATACTAAACTGAAATAAACAGCTCGGGTAGAAGATATTTGAAATCGAGTCCAAACATCTTCATTTTCATCACAGCAGTGATTATTAAGTGATTTTACAGCTTAGCATTAGGCTCCAGGTATTGAAAAATTAACAAAGCATGGTATTTGTTCTTAGAGCTCTTACCACACAATGAAGAACATAGGGAGACTTCTTATAATTAGTATGTAAGGAGAAAATATGGGAGCTTTAATAAAGGGCCATACAAATGCAAAAGAGAAGGATAAAAAAGATTGAAGCCATCAACTTATGGTCAGTTAGACCCTGCTTGTATACATTAGAGATAAAAATCTACCTGCCAAGAGTGTCCATTCCACCTCAGGGATTTCTGGTTGACTCATTCTTTCTAATGTAGAATGAGAGTACATCTCTCTTCAACATACAATCATTCAGAGAAGTATCACATAATGCTCCTCTTTCATCTACATGGTAATAACTTTGTATTTATTTACTGATCTGTTTGTTTCTACATTAACACCCTAAGGTGGAATGAACACTCTTGGCAGGTTGATTTCCAGTGGCTCTGGAAAATCAAGTGAAGCTGACTTGGCATTTGAGTATGAGAATCTAAAAGACTGGAGAGATGTCTGAGCTAAACATATACATTTTGGAGTCATTAACCAATAGATGGGATTTGAAATCCTGCAACATTTCTCACGTCATTTTTCTCACTCTTTCTCGTATTTTCAAGTCTAATCCATCCTAGTTGATTCTACTTTTGAATGCTCTCTAATCAGCCCACTTCTTCCTAAAATTGACACTATCATCTCCTATTTTAGCAGACCCAAACTGTCTCCCCATATGAATTGGATTGCCCAGTTCCAAACCAATCTCTACACTGAAGTCAGAATTATCTTATAAATGTAAATCTGATCCTGTCATTTCCTCTTGAAACAACTTAATGGCTGCCACTATCTCCAGGATAAAGTCCAAAATTTAACATAGTATACTAAGTTCTTCAGAAATTGACCCCTACTTTCTTATTTTGACTCTTACAACTCTCCACCTCCCCACCTCGCTTCCAGAAATCACTATCAATAAATGTAAAATTATAATAGCAATAGGGGTTTTCATAGCATGGTGCTATGAGATATTATAATAATGAATTTGGCCTACTCAGGAAGGTCAGATGCTTCCTCAAGGAACTGATGATTTTTCTGAGAGTAAAAGATATAAAGGGTTAGTAGGTGATGAGGGGAGAGAAGAATGTCTTAGACAGAGGGGGCAGTTGATCCTCCAGGCTTGAAGGGGGAACCAAGGGAAGGTGAGGAGAGTAGGTTAAGTGTGAGATGAGGGTGGAGCGAGGAGGGGCGGAATCAGAAGGAGTTTTGGGAAGATGATAAAATCTGCATTTTAAAAAGTCACCTGGGGGCTGGCCATGGTAGCTTAGCAGGCAGCGCTCTTGTCTGCCATGCTGGAGACCTGGGTTTAATTCTGGATGCCTACCCATGTGGGTAGCCCAGTTGGAAGCTATTAGAGTCCAGGCAAGAGATGATGACGTTCTGTTCTAGGATGGTGGCTTGGAGATATTCTCTCTAAATGGATTCTAGATTTCTATAGGAGGTAAAAACTGAGAGCTTGGAAATGGACTGGATATGAGGAGTGAGGGACAAAGGGTGTTGGGGTTGACTACTAGAATTTTGGCTTGGGCTCCTGGAAAGCCAACAATACCATTTACTAAAACTGGGAAGAGTGGGAAAGTTTCACGAGTTCTGTTTGTACATGCTGAGTCTGGGGTGACATGGCAGCACCTAGGAGGAGATTTTGAGTGAGCAGTGGGGTGGGGGTGGGGGGTTCTGAGGCTTTGTCTGAGCTGGGTGTATAACTTTGTTACCCTCCTCCACGGAAATAGTAATTGAAGCCACATGCATCAATCAGATGAGAGTGTCTAAGACTGCACCTTGACAAACTCCAATATTTAAACACTGGAGAGGGGAAGAGAAATCAGCAAAAGAGATGAAAAGGATCACATCATAGAGTGGACACTGAGGGGAGAAAATGCTTCAAAAAAGGAACTGGTGAACACTGATGAATGTTACTGAAAAGATATGTAACAAAAAGACTAAAAATGAGAAGAAAAATAAATGAAGACAAAAAACTTGCCTATCATTACTTTTCTCTCCACTCCTCCATCCCAGCTAAACCGTCCATTTCTTTTGCTAATTAGGCATTTTGTAACATTTTACCATTTCCAGCACCTTCATCTAGAGGCACTCTAACTTGACAGTATTTTCATTGACTATGCCACCAAGTACTTTTGCCAATCATTCCCTCACCCATGCTGGGCACTGCTGGCATTGGGGTGGGGGAGGGAGATGAAAGTTCACTCAGAGTAGAATCCTGCCCTCAAAGAGCTTTAAGTGTGAAAGGAACATTGCAGCACACACACATTTATAAGTAAATATAATACAAAGTAACAAGTGTCAAAAAAAAGTTTGTTATTAACATTCTGAGGAGGAGGTGATTCTATCCATTAAGCTTTAGTTGAAGAAGCAGCATTCAAGCTGAGCCTAGTAGGGTGGATAGAATTTAGACACTGAAGGGATGGAGAGAAGGGTCTCCCAACAAGAAAAGAACAAATAAAGACAATAAGGAAAGAAGTCAGAAGACATGTGTAGGGGAGCGTGACTGGGGAGAATCAGGAACTAAAGCTGGAAAACTATCATGGGGCCATTTGCTGAAGGGTCACAAATATTAGGCTAAAGATTTTAGATTTTTTTTTCCTATTGGCAGTAAGGATACACTAAATATTATACATGAGCCCTATTTGCGTCTCACTCTGGCTGGCCCCTGGAACATCTTGTATATCCTAAGCTACCTACGGAGGGCATACCTCACTGGAGCACAATTCTTATATTTAGATCTCAATAAGGTTTCGCTCAAAGGAATGACCTGCAAGGAGGGTGGCTCAAAGAGAGGGAGAAGAGCTTCTCGTGATTCTTGTTGCATTATGCTCAGGCATGGATTAACACTCCATTTCCACCTCTGGTATCAGGACTAGGAAATTCAGGAAATTAGGACTGAAGGAATTAGAAAGCCTTTTGTTGCACTCTCTTTTTGTTCATGAGACTTATGTTTTAATTTTCATTATCATCTCCATCGCTTACTTTAGACCTACACCTTCCCTGTCCACTCCCCAGATGCCCCTCTATCCTTTCATCACTTTACTTCTCTTCATAGAACTTAATACCACTCACATACTGCTTCATTCACTCGTGCTCTTTTCTCTCTCTTTCCCCCATTCCCCTACTTGAATGTATGCTCCAAGAGGCAGAAACGTTTTCACTCTCTTGTTTGCTGTGTATCAACAGAGCCTATAATAGGGTCCAGCACACAGCAGGTGCTCCGTGTTATTGAATGAATTTCTTAAGTTGCTTTGGCTTTTACCTCTGGATTCCACCAGCATAATTCTAAACAGATTGTCTTGTTTCTTTGACGACGATGGGCAGTATCATGAATTCAGTAAACAAAGGTGATAGAGGGTGGACTCAAGAAATTCCAGAAGGTAGAATCCAAAGGATTTAGCAATTTGAGGGAAAGACAATTAAGATGTTTAGACTAGATGAGTAGAAAGAGTAAAAGCTATTGGCAAGAGCACAACCCGGAATACTTGTGAAGAAGCAGGTTTGGAGACTAAAATACCATTCTAGAAATTGTTCCAGAAGATATTATCATCATTTCCTATAAAATGTAACTCTGTTCCATAATATCTTATTTTGAAAAAGAGGAGAAACTTGATAAACCTTTGCATTCCATATAACTTTTTATAAGCCAAAAGTATACACATAGGAGACAATACCATATGGGAAGGTAAGGCAGAGAGAGCCAGAACAAAGAAGCTCTGACTTTGATAGATTAAACCCTTGACTTGATAAATGGTTCATGCAGATCAGTAATGGGGAGTCCTATGTACCGATACAAAGAGCCAAAAATAATCTTGCGCTTTAACAGAGTGAATGAATGATACAGAACTCTGAGATTGGAAAAGTCTCAGCCGTGATCATGAAATATGCATCAAAAGCATTGGCTCTATGGATGATATGTAAAGCTTCCCCTCTGTGCTGGAAGTTATTTTTTCTGACAAAGAGTGGGCCAAATTCGGGTTACAAAACCTACATTTTATAACTCTTCCAGAATACATTGCTGCAAACCAAGTAAAATCCAGAACACACTTTTTTCTCGGTTGGTGGAGAAGGTGGCAGTCTATAAAAGTAAATGAGCCAGTAGATTTATCCTCTTTATTACAAAGACAAATCACAGAGCATATCTCAAAGTGGAAGAGAAAAATATCATATATCAGAGAAAGGACTGAAGGGAAATACACTAAAATGGAAACCATCTTTCTCAGGAATAGGAATAATTTCTATTTTATTTCCTTACCAAAAATATCTATATTTACCAATTAGAAAAAAATAAGTAAAATAAGAGTTTTCTTTAAGAGAGTGATCACTGACTCAAGGCTGCCTGGTAATAAGTTCATAGATGATTTTTAAGAAATTCCACCAAGAGCATAATTAATCAAGGTAGGGGATATTTACATCAACTCAAATAATTTTGGGTTTAAGAAAAAAGACCATGCATGATTCTTCTGGAAAAAACCAAAGTATAGGCAATTTTAATCACCCAGATGAGTGGCTAAGTATATTAAGCCCATAAATATTTTCTAAATTCTAATTTAGTCAATAAAGCAACCTCTGCATCCAAAAAATGATTTCAAACAAATTGGTATTTTTTACCTCTTATAAATTGTCCCTGCTTATCTGGGTAAGGGTTTGCCAAAACTGGTTTGTTTTGTTTTAAAGGGAAAAAGAAAAAAGAAAAATAGCAGAAAGTCAAGGAGAAAATAACCAACCTGATAGCTGAATATAGATTAATGTAGAATTGCCAATACTGGATACACACCCTCAAGCCAGCATTTATGGAAGTTCTGGAGCAATACTGACATGGTATAACTAATCATCTGAAAGGAAATAAAAAAGAAACCTTTCCCACACAGGCATACACCTCACCAAATCCCATAAAATTTCAAGCACACAAAATCTGATGAATTGCATGATTTTAACATCAACCGACCAATAAACAAAAAGCCCTAAATTGATCAAACCCTCAGTATTTAATGATTTAACATGCACCATTTGAATCCATGAGAATTAAGCCAAAAGTCCACACTACAAAAAATATTCCCACAAATCCCCAGTGTAGGCCAGGCGCTGTTCTAGGTACTGAGTATTTGTGGTCCACGAAGCAGCTCGTTGTCACAGAGCTGACGTGGGGTGGTAAGAGGTGGATAAGAAACAGGTGGCCATATCAAACACTAAGACAAATGCTAAAAAGAAAAATGGACAGGGCCATTTAATAAAGAGTCAACAGGGAAGGACTGACTTTTGTTATGGTGCTAGGAAGTCAGGCCTCTGAGGAAGTGACAACTGAGTTGAGACTTTTTAGACCAGAATGATGAGTCAAGTGAAGATCAAATCCCAAGAGAGGCCAGGCTGAGGAAAGAGCAGGTTGAAGACTCGATGGTAGGAACAGATGCCACATGTTCTAGAGGTTGGAGTAGGCCGACGTGGCTGGAGGGAAAAGGGGGCAGGGTTCCACTTCTGTGAAAAACAAAAGGTTTTAAAGAAGGGAGTTGAGAAATCTGATTTATATTTTTAAAAGATCACTTCAGTAGGTCTGTGGTGCATGGATGACAGGTGAATGGTGAATGGTGGGGGCGAGGGATGAGAGCAGGAGCAGAAAGCCAGTCAAGAATCTACATGAAAATTGATGAGTCTTGCAGCAGAAAGTATCAGGGAAACTCAAGAGAAGCAAGCAGGTTGGAGATATAACTGGCTGATGTGCTGATGGACTGGATGCGGGGGAAGGACAGCGAAGACTCCAGCGTGCCTCATGGGTATGGAGCTTAAGAAACTGGGTGTTGGCAGTGACATTTACTGCTATGGGGAGGAAAGGAGAAGAATAGGTGGGAAAAGAAAATTCTAGCCTGAAGATGTACCTAATCGAGAAAACGATTATGCAGCCACATGGAAATACTTAGTAGGCAGTGAATTACGCAGGTGTGGAGGCTATAGATGGTAGGTGTTGGGGTTAAAAAGGTATAAAGCTATAGCAACGGATTTAAAGCAATGGAATTGGATGAGGTCACCTCAGTATAAAATATCAATAGGGAGAAAAGAGGACCCAGTCTCAAGTTCTGAAGCACTCCAGCACTGGAGGTGAAAAAGCCAGCAAACATATAGCCAGGGAAAAGAAATAGCCAGTGAGCTCAGGGGGAAATCTAGAGAGATGGGCTACAGTTGTGAGTGCTTTATGGAGTGATTTTAATCCTGGGAGGTGGACAATATTCATGCTGTAAGGAGGAGGAAGGAGTCAACTGGGTCAGATGCTGCTGAAAGGTGAAGTCAACCAAGGACATAGAAAGGACGATGGTGCTGACAATGCTGAGATCGTTAGGATGACCACGACAGCATTTCAGTGGTGAAACAATGACCTATTGTTAAACAAAAATGACGATAATTTACAAGTTATAAAACACCTGTATAGTGATCATTTCAAAAACGGAAATGAAATCATCAACGGCAATATTTAAACAGCATCACAACATTGTTTCTCAAACTTTTTTCTTTCTTGTCCCCCTAAGAAGTTTGTTTAGACGTTTTTTTCCTAATTGCAAACCTGCCTCCATGAAATTTTAATGTCACAGAAGGACTGTATACCTGTGACCACAAATCATTGTAGTACACAGCATTTTTGACACCGCTTTCTCTCCCGTCCCCAACCTCCAACCTTCCCCTCCGTGGGGATAACATCACCCTGCCCTGGGTGTGAATGCATGCCTTTCAATTCCAGGCTGCTTCTAAAGTTGCATTTAAGGGAAATTGTATAATTCAGTTATCATTAGGGTAGCCACATAATTTATTACCAAATTGACATATTTTTGAGAAAGAACGCACCATGAGTGTGCTCTTAGAAATTATGGTGGAATAATATAGGCATATATATATATATACCTGAATATCCCAGGCAAACTAAGGGAACTATGAACTATGAACAAAAAAAGGAAGAAAATTATAAAGATAAAATTTGGAATAAATACATTCTAAAATGGACAAATAAATACAGCCAAGAGCTGGTTTGTCAGAAAATTGAACAAAATGGGCAAACTTGGGAAATCTAATAAAGACAGAGAGAGAGAAAACACAAAGCAAATTTGAAATTATAAAGGCAACATAAAAACATATATGTGAGATTTTAAATGTTTCATATAACACTAATAGACACTTTATGCTAAGATATTTGAGTATCTCAATGAAAAGGTAATTTTCTAAGAATGTATAAATATTTCTAATTTGACTGAAGGAGTTAAAACCATAGAAATAATCATGAAAGAAACTAAAAATGTCATCAATGAACTATTTCCATAAAGAAATTTAGGCCGACACATCTCTTTGGATAAAACTCTTTGAAATGTCAAAAAAACACATAATGATTATGCTAAAGAATGTTTCCAAGCTGAATAAAAAGAAAGTTATCCAATCCATTTTATAAAGCTAGCAGATGCCTAATGCCAAAATTTGACATGGCTAATATAGTCCAACCTCACTTATTAATATAGACATGCACATTTAAATGAAAATTCTAGCAAATAATTTATCAATGCAAGTTGATTAGTAAGCAAGATCAAGGCCAAAATCTGTCTTACTCTTTACACTAAGTACACTCTGAACTTT
Source organism: Tamandua tetradactyla (assembly GCF_023851605.1). NCBI lineage: Eukaryota > Metazoa > Chordata > Mammalia > Pilosa > Myrmecophagidae > Tamandua > Tamandua tetradactyla. The sequence continues at coordinate 49,249,701 of NC_135337.1, forward strand.
CATACTTAAAAAAATTTTTCTTAGTGGCTTGATCATAGAGTTAGAGAAGAATGTGATGCTGCAAATTCTTAGAACTATAAAAGTGAAAAAATGTGTCAGAAAATTGAGATGTGGTGTTAAAAACAGTACAATCATATATCAGAAAAATAATGCATAGGAAAGGTCCAGTAGCCTAGTTGTTCGCTTCACAATTGTCAACTCCTATATTGGTGTAAGCACTGAAAGACCTACAGCAATAATATTTCATGTGTTAGATGACATAAACACAATGCTTTTAATTCACTATAATAATTTTAATCCATGTCACAGAGTCAGTATAAAAGAAAGCTATTTAAGAAGCTGGAAAGCATGCTTATTTTCAATCTGTCTTGGTTTAAGGTTGGTTCACACATTTACCCATCTTACTGATGAGTCTTCTGTTAGACTAGTAATTGCAATTGAGCTGAAAAAAAAAAAGTCAAATTCAAACCAATGCTTTTAAAACGAATGTCATTTGAAAGACATGTACAGTTATTTTTCTTCATCTTATTAACCTCTCAGTACTTTACACTTCTAAAAACTTAAAGCATATATATGCTTTTTTGAACTCAGTACTTGCTAGAACTTATGAGGGATACGTAAGCATAATCGCCTTCATCTATTTTAAACTTGTTCACAATTCTAGACTTTGAGATGGTCTAAGTATTTTTGACTTTTTATTTTTAGAAATATTAAATCAGCAGAAAAGTTTCATGAATAAGAGAATGAATACATGCATACTCTGCACCTAAATTCACCAGTTAACATTTTGCCACATTTACTTTGCATCTTTTATCATCTATTTAGCTATATCTATCTTTCTGTTTTAGTTTGCTATATTCTAACAAATATCACTTAATGGATTGGTGTAAACAATGGGAATTTATAGGTTGAAGGTTTTGAGCCTAGAAGTTCTAAACCCAGGCAACAGTGAGGTGACTGTGGCATTCTGGGGTTGGCTGCCAGAGACCATCGGTCCTTGGTGTTCCATCACAGATACGCAGGCAGTGTCTTGTTTATCCTCCAGGTTCTGCTGATTCCAGTTTCTTGCTGTTTTGTGTCTTCTCCTTCCATGTCTACTTCTCTTTACTTATAAGGACTTGAGCCATGTTGGACTTGAGCCCTCTTTCAGTTTGGGCACACCTTAGCTAATAGCACCTTCAAAGGCCGTATTTACTCATGGGTTCCCACCCATAGGACCAGGAGTTGGGACCTGAATACGCCTTTTATAGGGGGCATGATTCAATCTCCAATTCTTTCGATCTCTCTTTCTATCTATCTATCATCTTATCTTTCTAAACGTACATATTTTTGCTAAACTATTTGAAAATTCATTGCAGATCTCATAACTCTTCAATATATATTTTGCAAGTATCATGACAGTACCTTATGTGAAGAAAATATAGCTACCAAATTCAGGAACTTAAACAATAAAGCAATAATATTTTCCAAAAGTCTCTTTTTGGCAAATTTTGCTAATCAGTGCTATAATATAAATTCTTTTTATTGGTTTTCAACCTTCAACCTGTATGCAAAACTTGGAACTTTTCTATATGGTTATAGAACAGAACTTGAGCCACCTTGACAATGTAAAGGTGGAGAAAGATTACAAAGATCCAGAAGAACCAAAATATGAATGTAACTATCAAACTTTAGCAAAGGAAAAAGAGGAAAATAAGGAAGAAGCATGAGCTGTAAATCTGCCTTCTTCATAGAGGTAAATCAATGAATAAATAATATCTAAAGTTGATAAATGAAGGAACAGTGGTGCATCTTGAAATATCAATCTAGTTGTCCTCTGTGCATTTCCCTCCAGATCTTTTATCTCATTGGTAACCCTAGAGCAATTTTTCTTCCCTACAGTTGCCCCAGCCCATACCCAAGGTGAAACAAAGATTCAAAGAGCCAGACTAAAACGTTTGTGTGGTTTTTTCTTCTTGAAGAGATTAGATAAAATGGGCCTGCAGAGAGATGTGAGAAGAAGAAAGAGAAAGGAAGAGGAAACCATGTGGTGGGACAAAGAGATGGTTATCATGCTCACAGAATTCTGGAAAGCAGTACAGAAGATGAGAAGACAAGCGTGGGCTTCTCGGAGCCAAACCTTCTTCTTCACCAAGCATGGATACTTATAAGGACTCCCCTCCACACACCTGGAAAGTGGTAAGAGGGAAACCTGCCCCCTGACCAATGTGAGCCTAGACAGAACTGGCAGGGAATTCCCTGGGGAGTACAGTGGAGGACCCATTATCGAGGGTGGCTATATAATTTAATACCATATAGACAAAATTCAGAAGAGCTGAATTAAAAAAAAAAAAAGCTCTGGAACACTGCTGCTTTTTATATCAATTTTTCTTCACTATTAGATTCTTTACCATGTAAATTTATTGTCATAGATTTTAAAAAGATACCTTTCATGATTGAAAACCTATATGAATCAACCACTGTGCTCAGTGCTTTAAAAAGTCCTCATACTTACTCTTCAAAAAAATTAAGTTTCATTTCTGTAAAGACCTAATCAGAGAGCCTGGCACATTGTTAGGGTCTCGCTATTAATTTAATGAATGAATTACTACATGAATGCAAGGTGCATGCCATAGGTGTACATGCATGAATGAGGAAATAATATATGAAAAGCGTCAAAAGATTTCAGAACTCCAACCTGCTCAACCAACCACCTCACCACATATAGGATCATTCCTTCTGGACTGCATAAAGTTGGCATCAGCATTTTTAATGTTCTTGTTTATCCGGGAGTAAAAAAATAGAAAATCAATCACACAATGGTAATTTGAATTTCTGTAGCCTCAGTCTGTCTTGGAAGTTCTCAGCCTCCAGTGATTTGGAGAAGAGGAGGTTCATCCTGGCACAGAAAACCTTAAATTAGAGTGAATAAATGGAGACTTGGCATAGCATTTCTGAAAGGTTGCCAACCCCTGCTCAGCTGCCTTTTTCACATCACCTCTCATGTGCAAAGGAAATCAGAATGTGCAAGTTGCTGAGAAAGATACTTCCACATTCTGAAATGTACAAGAATCACAGGTGGTCTCTTACACTAAATTAGACTTTCAGGGTAGATCAATAGGGTTAGAAAGTGCACATGACAATAAAACTACAGACCGGGCAAGTCACTGCTAAATAATAAGTTATCTCTTTCTGCAACCCAATGTGGAAAGTTAGAAAATAAATAATGAGGGCATTTTTCAAATGCAATCAGCATGGAATATTTTAATTTGTAGGGCTCTCTAAGAATAAAATCCCCTTCATGGGAAACAAAATCTTCAGAGGTTCTAGTTGATAGGCTTCTAGAACAAAACAAGAAGGCAGCTATGTCTTATTGTACATTTACCACCACAGTTGGCAGAGAGAGAATATTAAAATCAAACATTATCAACAGATTTGAAAAATTCCATTTTCTTTATTAAACTCCTACTGAATATTTATTGAACACCATATACCAGCCACCGTGCTAAGCACCTCATATGCATTACTTCATTTACTCCTAAAAATACCCTCTAAGATAGGAAGAACTAACAAGGCCCCATTGTGTTGGTACTATTAAACAACTTGTCCAAGATCACAGAGCTGGCAAATAGCACAGCCAGAACTTCAACCCAAGCAATCTGACTCCAGAGCCCTTTAACCCCTATGATCTACCTTTCTCACATCTGCTAAGCAAATGTACAGCAAACTCTATTCTGAGTAGTCAATCTCATCAGGAGTGGCAGCATAAGGACCAGCTAGCTTGTAGGGTTCACCAAGATTGAAATAGCTTAAATATCACTAATACTTTGCTAGGAGACATTATGTTATACATGTATCATGTTATAATATGCTGTTATGTTGTATTATGTTATGAGACGTGATGTTACATATTATGATGTTATGTTATGTTATATTGTGTGACAAAGTTCAAAATGTTACATAATTATTCTCATACAAATACATTAGTGATATGGGTCAAAAATAAGTTAAAATCATGAATGATGGAACCAGCAAGACAACAAAGCTGATCCAAAGAGAATTCAAGAAACTTATAGATAGGTAAGCAGGCACGTAGGTAGGTAAACAGATGGGCAGACAGATGGGAATAAGATCTGGAATTTCTCTTAGATATCCAAAATTGATTAACTTGTTCCAGATGACAATTATTTGTAATAATCATTTGTCTCTCCCCTGGACAACAATAATTTGTATCTTAGTAGTTTTCTACAAGTTAGCATTCAACATGATAGAGTTGGAGCTGTAATCCATGATAAATATTAAGTCAAACAAAATTACAGTGTCTGACAGAGTCAGAGGGCTTTGATAGACAATTTTCTGATATAACCATGAAATGACACATTGTCCACATTTTGGATGATCTTTCTTAAAAGGGAATATTAATGTATAAACATATAAAATTTTAACCAAAACTTTCTCTGCATATATGCATAGTAAGTATACGTCATACTTGCTCTGGAAGCAGCAATTTCTTGAGGGCTTATGAAATCTTTATCATAGTATATACCACTGTATACATTGTCATTTTTAAGCCTTAAAACAACCCTAAGGATGGGTATTATCCCTATTTATCTAATCCCATTTTATGGAAGAAGAAATGCATGTTCAAAAGCAATTACGGGACTTGCCAAGGTCATTCGGCAAAGCAGGAATTTGGACCCAATATCTCTGTCCCCAAAAACTTGTGTCATTAACCACCATAAACCACTCCTCCCAGAGCTGTGCAATTCAGCTCAAACAAATAATTCAGGTCAAGCTTTCAGCAACTATGCTTCCACCCATCTTGCCTCACAATCTATGCTCTGCTGTGTCCCTTCTCCTGTCCCAATTACCAATCCACTATCCCCAACTAATGTGCACTGCACTGCCCCTGTCTGTGAACAGAAGGGCATCTCCTGAAATGCCATCCTTTCTTTGGGACAGGTGGCCTCACAGTGCAGAAAATCCCTTGGAACCACCTAGGACAGTGGTCAATAGCATGGGCCCTGGACACAGATCTCGATTTGGCTTCACCATCTCCTAGCTGTGACCTTGGAAAATGTGCTTACCTGATGTAAGCTTAATTTTTCTCTTCTGTACCATGGAGAATGAAAAACAGTAGCTACTTCCTAAAGCTACTGTGAGGATTTAGTGAGTGCCTACTGTGAATCAAGAAGAAAGAAGACCTAGTTCCTATGCTTACATTCTAGAGGCAAAAAAACCAAACAATTGACAAAATGATATCATATGCCAGGTGGTCATAAGAAGTATAGAGAAATATAAAGCAAAATGAGGGGAATAGGTGGCGTAGACAGCAGTAGAAACTTTTGTCCATTTTGTTCATAACTGTGTTGGCAGGTTCCAGAAGAATAGCACAGAGTAAGAGCTCAGTGAATACCATTTTGACTCTTGCTTTCTGCCTCTGGAGAGGAGCCTCATAATAGAGGAAAGATGGGGAGTTTTGAGAATTGCCAGATCTGTCTTCAAATCTTGGTTCCATCTCTTATAACCTAGGAGCCTTTGATTCCCTTATTTGAACCATCTTATCTTAATAATATGTTATACCTTACAGGGTTGTTGTGATATTGAAATGAGAAAATGTACATAAAGAATCAGGTTTCATGCTGGTATATAAATAAGGACTGAGTCCTTACTTACAACAGTAAGGAGCAGATATTTCACAGGTGCTCAAGGGGAACCTTTGGCTAGGAAATAAAGGAAACAGGGAGAAAGTCATAAGAATATCTGGAAGAAGACTGTTCCAAGCAAAAGAAGCAGTCAGTTCAAAGGCACTGGGGCAGGACAATCAGTTTGATCAAGAATAGTAAGGAAGCCAGTGTGGCTGGAAAGGAGACAGCAGGGATGACAGAGGGAAGAAAGATCCATTAGTGAATAATATTACTCAGTCCTTATTTATATACCAGCACGAAACCTGATTCTTGATGTACATTTTCTCATTTCAATATCACAACAACCCTGTAAGGTATAACATATTATTAAGATAAGATGGACAAAATCTGGACCCTTACAGAATTCACATTCTATTATGGGGGACAGACAATAAGCCAAATGAAAAAGTGTTGGGGATTGAATCATGTCTCCCACAATGACATGTTCACGTGCCAACCCTTAGTCCTGTAGATTGAACTCACTTGTAAATAGGATCTTTGAAGGGCCTGTTAAGATGATACCAAACAGAAGGTGGACCTTACCAAAATGACAGGCGTCCTTATAAACACAGGAAATTTGGAGACAATCAATAATAGGAGACAGAAGGAGAGAGATAGCCATGTGACAGAGGCAGAGATTGAGTTGTGGATTGTTGGCAAGTCATCATCATCATGAAGCCAAAGACTTTGCAGAAAGTATGATCCTGCCATCCCCTTGAGTTTGGATGTCCATTCTCCAGAACAGTGAGCCAGTACATTCCTGTTGTGTAAGCCTGGGGTCTGCAGTATTTGTTAGAACATCCTGGCAAACTAAATGCTCAGTAAATTAGAAAATATGTTAGATATTAGGAATTGCTAGGGAGGAAAAATAATCCAGGGAAAGGAAATAGGAACTGCCGTAAGAGAGGAAGGTCCCCTTAGAAACATATGGGTGAGAGCAGGCTCCTCTTCAGACACAAGACTTTGTAGATCAAAGCCTCCCTTTGTTGAAGTAATGTTTACATTGTACAGAGTTTCTGTTTGAGTTGATTGAAAATTTTGGTAACGGATGGTGGTGATGGTAGCACAATACTGTGAATGTAATTAACAGCACTGAATTAGATATTTGGATGTGGTTAAAAGGAGAAATTTTAGGTTGCATATATGCAACTAGAATAAAATTTTTTTAGATAGGACTGTAGCACACAGTGAACCCTATTGTAAATGATGGACTATAGTTAATGGCGAAATTATAAAAACGTTCTTTCATAAATTGTAACAAATGTACCACACTAAAGCTGGGTGTTAATAATAGGGTGGTATATGGGAACTCTGTATTTCATTCATGATTTTTCTGTACACCTACAACTTCTTCTAATTAAAAAAGTCAAAAGATAAAATAAGTAAAAGAAACAAACTAACAAAAAACGCCCCTGTCTTCCCAGAATAGCCAAAGTGAAAACCCTTTCAGTTTCTGGCTTATAACAATATATCTGGGTGCTGCTATGTTCATGTCTTAGATTAAATCTCAGGGAGGCCATCCCTGGCCACTCTATCTAAAGTTTGTTCCCTCATCCCATTACTCCCTAGCATAAAATCATGTTGGCTCCATTTTAACATGGATAACAATTTGTAATTTAATTACATATCTTTCTATTTCCAAATTATTTACAAAAGTATTTCTTTGTATGTTTATCTACCCCAGCAGATACTCTACGAGTTCCTAGTGGCCCAGGACAGGTCTTGTCCCATGCCTGCCGCATGTCCAAAGCGTAGCACAATGCCTGGCATCTAGTATGAATAAAAGAATGAATATGCCACTTTAAGCTATTCTCATACATTGCCTTAATATCTCCTTAAAAATCTGTTTCACAATTAATTTTCCCAGCACATTTATTGTAGAAAGCCTGCCTTTCGATGACATTAACACGCTATCAAGGCTTTAAGGAAATAAAAGCCAAAGAATATCAAAGAACTTTAAATCTAGGCGGGCTTGTTGGCGCTCACTCCCCTCTGTCGTCTGTAGGGTTTTGCTTCAGAGTTGAGGGGAAGAAAAGAGAAGCGAGACAGGAGTTTGCTGTGACCTTGAGGACCGAGGAGATTGCCTGCACAACGCTATTTGACATCCCACAGTTCCTCAGAGTTCTGCTCGCTCTTCGTTCTGGCTGTGTGCCTGCATTATTTCTGGTTTGGCCTACTTCCCGAGCTTTCTAGGATACGGCTTCAGCTCTCACAGAAGTTGGAGCAAACACTGACCTGACACTGTAATTTCCATTTCTCCTGATGCGGAGTTTCTCATCTTGCCTAGCCTTCCTTTACCTTTCCTTCTAAAGTCCGGCCAGATAGCAGAAAAAAAAACTGATATAAAAGTACAGGTTTTATAAATGTAAAAGACTTCTACTTTGAAAATAGTGGTATGGCTGAGGCTGTCCATTTTTACTTTTGTTACTTTGGGTTTGAAAAGAAAAAAGTTCCTCACTCGGAATAGAAAGCACACCCATTAGTCTTTATTCTGAAGATATTTTACTTCTCTTATTATCAAAAAGTTGACTTTGAAAAACTCATTTTAGAAAAAATAATCTAACATGATAATCAAATTAATGATTTAAACAGTTTCCAGCTACAAAGGGCGAAATACACATACATCAATACACATTCAGCATACAAGATGAAATACACATACATCAATGACCTTGCCTTGGTCATCGTGAGATCGGGGATACAACATGCACTGAACAAACTCCTAAAGCCTAAGGTATTACGCGGTAGGCACACAGGCCAGCGCTAGCTTCTGAAAACTTTCTGGGTGCCTCACACCCTGACGCTCCTCCAAACCCCACCCCCGCTTCCAAGAAAAGCCTCATTCCCAAATACGAAGCCACGTGGAACATTCCAGCATTTTTATTTTCTCAGCCTTACATTACAACTAGACCATTTCAGCATGTGCCTTGGAAAAAGAGGTGTGTAGATTATATTTCAAATATTTCAATTTCATCCTATGGCAGAACTTGTGGAAGGGGCTGGGCTGCAAGAGGTTATCCTAAATGCCTCCTCTGGGCCCTGGCCAGGCAGGAGTCAAGGTCATTACATTTCTCCATGATTTCTGTCCCAGGATGGCCATGTGCCCTCAGGAGAGCCAAGTGGACTGCTCTGAGCCATGCTGGGCTTGTGGGGAGCTATCTCCATGACCACAGAAGACTACGCGGTATGGCTGGCAATGATCTCCCATCCAACCAACTCATCCTTTACCACCACCAAAAGTTTTGCTATTCCGAAGGACACATGTGGAATCACCATCAACTCCATATTGGGGAAATACTCCTACTTCTGGGCCTCAGTGCACAGTTTCCAGGACCTCAACCCAGCAGCTTTTCTCTTCATTTTTCTATAGATAAAAAACTGAAGGTCAATCTAACATTTGCTTGGCAGTCCCTCAAAGGCACTTGTAGGTACTACAGCAATGATGAATAATATCTGCACAGGGCTTTGAGGCTCATCAAAGAGTTTCATGTATGTTGTTCCAGAATTCTCATAACAGCCTTGTAAGGTAATTATTATTAGGTTCCACAATGTCCCCCAACCCCAAACCCTTGCTGTTCTTTGCATCTCTGGAGCAAGCTCCTAAGCTCAGGGTATGTGCTTGCTGTTTCTTCTGCTGATTTCACTCCTCCTTCAGATATCTGCACAGCATTCTCATGCCCTTCCTTCAGGTTTCTGCTGGAATGTCACAGCATCTTTCCTGAATGTCTCATGAGAAAGACCTGTAACCGCAGCTCCCTCATTGTCCTTCATAGCACTCATCACCTCTTATCACGTATGTTTTTATGCATTGTTATAATTTATTATCAGCCTCCTGTAATGAGATTACGAGCTCCATGAGAACAGGGGCATGTTCTTTGTGCTTTACTCTTCTACCTCAAGTGCCAAAAATAGTGCAGATTCATAGTTAAGTACTAAATAAATAATTGTTGAATGAATAAGTGAATGATTGAGTCCATTTTACAGTTGAGAGGAACTGGCACATTCAAGAGAAAAAATAACCTTCTCAAGGTATTGGTTTCCTATTGCTGCTATAACAAATCACCACAAACTTAGTGGTTAAACAACCCAAATTTATTATCATATAGTCCTGGATGTCAGAAGACTGAAATAGATCCTACTGGTATGAAATGAAGATGTCAGAAGCACTGCATTCCTTCTGGAGACTCTGGAGACAATCTATTTCTTTGCCTTTTCTACCTCCTAGAGGTTGTGCACATACCTTGGTTCATGGCCGCTTGCTCCATTTTCAAAGTGAGCAATGCTGGCTTCCCCCTGAACCTCCAGCTTCCTTCTTTCACTTATAAGGACCACAGTGATTACATTGGTTCCACCTGGATAATCCAGAATTCTTAATCACATGCACAAGTTCCTTTTGTCATGCAAGGTAACATATTCATGAGTTCCAGAAATTGGGAAGTGTACATCTTTAGAAGGCCATTATTCTGCCTGCCACACTCAAGGTCACTCAGTAAACAGCAGAGCCCAGACTGCAGTACAGGTTATGCCTTCCAAACCAAGGGATGGGTCATCTGGAAATAGGGAAAGGAAGGCTGAGGATGATCCCAGAGACAGGATCATTACCAAGTGACAGTGCCAGGCCTCTCCACACAGGTGGCAGTGGCCTGAGAACCCCATCCCTGCCTCACATGCCGTACGCTCACCCTGACTCCATCCTGGGTCCATACCCTGGAAGATAATCCTAGATGACTGTGACCCCCATAGATCTAACTTCTTTATCTGCCAACACACAAAATATGGACTTGGCCCCATTTATTCGGGTGTGAATCACAGACAAGGGTGCTCTAATGCTGGGTTTCTCAACCTCAGCACTCCTGATACTTTGTAGCAATACTTCTTGGTTGGGAGTGAGCCAAGGGGCCGTCCTGCACATTATAGGATATTTAGCATTAACCCTTGCCTCTCCCTACTCTACCCCCGACCTGGGGTATGACAACCAAAATGCTTCCAGATGTGGATAAACGTCTCCTGGGAGAAGGGGGTTGTAAAATCACCCCAGCTGAGAATCACCGCTCTAGAGGAAGCAGACCTACCAGTTGCAAACACCACAGCTCAAGAACAAGGGGACTGGCGAGCCGAGCCTCTGGATGCATGAAGTGTCCAAGAAGCTGGACTCTGGGAGTCTTTCTCCTGGTCTGCTCATACAAGGCCCTCTCACAGTACAGGATGCTGGCTGAAATTCATTAGGCTGCACCAAGTATAAAGTGCTTCCCCATTTTGCTGGCAAAACATAATTAACCAAACGACAATGGCTTTCACATACACATTGATTCCTGTAATTTCAAGTCTCCATCACTAGATAAATCAACAGCAGAATTATATTTATCAGCAAAAGCCTCCTCTCCTGGCAGACTCTTTGTTAACTATATTAATCCTAGAAGAGTAATACCCTCCCTCAGCTTTGCCTAGCAGTCCACCCATAAAAATGTTAATAGCCACAACATCATTTTCAGTATGCTGTGCCTCCATTAGCTGTGCGGTTCCCCCACCCAGGGCAGCTGTTGGCTTTTCGGCGTGGAGAATGCAATATGCTAACTAGCTGCTCCACACTTGGCCCACAGGGCGCCAGGACTAGCCTGACAACACCTCGCAGGACCCCTGCACTGCGAACTCCAAGTCCGGGAACGTACCTCACAGCCCTTTGGAAATGTCATGCTGGGCCACAAAGGAGGAGAGGGTGTATCTTACCCCACCCCCAGTACCAAAGGGAGCTGGCCATAAGATGTCACCAACTTACACTATGGCAATTATACACAGGAAGTGTGCCCCCAGATTCCTTCGTGTTCTGAAGGGGAGGGCACCTCAGACATGCAAACCCCGTGGGGATTGTGTTCAAATGCAGATTTGGATGCATACATTGGGGCTGGGGGCTGGGATTCTGCATTTCTTACCAGCGCCACATTTCAGGTACCAAATACCAGAGGAACTGCTTTAACTTCTCACCCTTTTGAACGGCCTCATTCCAAGAGGACACCCCTGAATGGAAGCACATCGTTTGCACCTCTCACATAAACAGAAGTTTGTTTGCTGCCTCAGTTAGCCCAGATTCCAAACCCAGTGGGAGAGGTAATTTTCTGACTTATTTCTGTGCCTCTGTAATTGCACGGCAGCTCCTGCCATTTGTTCGTACGCACATCTGGCAGCCCTCTTGCCTCTGGGCCTGCAGGCTCCAGACTCGGGAGTCCTGCGGCGCCCGGGCCAGCATCCAGTTGCTGACACAGCAGCAGCGAGTGCCTGGGGAACGCGGGAATGACAGCGCCGCTCTCCCGCCGTCAGCTGCTTGAGCCACAGGAGGCAGCGGACCTGGGTGAAAGGAAGGCGGGCAGCTCAGACACAGACCCGTCAGCCCTCCAGCCGCAAACAGATTTGAACAATCAGGGCGGAGAGGAGAACGCAGCTGTCCTCTTTGGCCCGTGAAGCGAGTCTGCCGGTCTGCACTCAGGCAGCAGCGGCCTGAGCTCATCTGGAGGACGCCGGGGCTGTGCTAAGGCAGCTGCTGTTCCCAAACAGGAGGCAAACCAAACGAGACAGCGGTAGGGGCTTAGTAACAAATCCTCTTGGCATGGGGGGGGGGGAGGTGGGTTTTTGTCCAGGAGACAGGGGTCCCTGAATAAACTCACACAATGACTCGCCTTTTCTCTGCTCGTATTGTTTTCATCAGCAAATGGGGATGAAAAATCTTCAGAGGGGCCAGCTGTGCCCTGTTGGGAAACGGGCAATGATCCTGGGAAAACTCGTGACATCCTCGCAGCCCTCACCACTCACGAGCTGATTAGTTTGGACGCGTCACTTAAACTTTTAGTGACTCAGTTTCTTCATCTATATGATGGGGTCAATACCCTGATGATTATCTCACAAACTTCTAATGAAGATCAAATAAGAATATGGCTGCTTTGAACCTTTCAATGCAGTCTTTGGTGAAACTCCCTTAATGGCATGGAATGGATGCTAAGAAAAATTACTTTTGGAAAGCAAAGATCTCTACACTACTGTCTTGGAATTCACCTATAAAGTAAATTTAAGGTGTTTCATGACAATCATTAGGGAAAACTAGGAAATATTCTGTGCCTGGTATATCCAGCTCCAACTGGGGCATTCAGTGCATACACAAGGAATTATACAACACTAAGAAACATGCTTTGGATCAAAGTTCTATTCTTCCAACAGATAATTGAAACGATGTCAAGAAATTCAAAATAACCGAGCTCTACTTTGCTTCCCTCATGTAAATGCAATCCACCCTGTGTTCTTCTTGGTAAGCTAATGGCACTCTGAGGAAATGCACAGTGAGAAATTGAAGTTTCCTCCTAGGCTTCTTGGCCTGCACCAGCATTTTAATCTTTGCCTCGTGTCCGGCAGGCTTGAGAGTGTGACCCTGGCCTTCAGACTAGCTTATTATCCTTGCTAGAAATAGGAGTCATTAAAATCCAGGCAGCCCATTCAACTGTGGTGCTGCTAGCTGAGCCCAAATTGGAAAAAAATTAAAATAGCAAGGAAGAAGAAAACAATTTTATTTGGCTCTCTTAGATCAATATATTGACCTTTTTTTTTTAAAATCAGAAATTGATATTCCAGCATGGTTCAAGTGATGTGGTCAGACAGTCTGACCTGGCAGAATTTATTAATTATTATTCTAAGAGATAGTCACTTAAACATTCTTTAGGCATCTACTATCTACTGGGCAATGTGGGGTCACCAGAAAACATGATTGGAAGAGCAAGTATTAAAAGCCTCAATGAATTACTTGCTTGCTCTTGAGGTAGACCTCAGGCAGAGTTCTATCCCCAAAAGATCTTTTGAAATAAGCAGGTACAATTTTTTTAGCAAACAACAATAAATGCAGAGAGTGTTTAGATCAAACTGAAAACATCAGTAGAGAGAAAGCCCTAAGATTGAATGGTATCAACTCAAGCATTTTGAAAAAGCCGGGGTAATACATGAACATTGGTAACTCCTGGGTACACTTTTGAATCACCACTGGAGTTTTCTAAAAATATAAATACCTGTGACCCAGCCTCGGCTCTAAACCTGTATGTTCTCAAACTCGGGTCCCGGCACCGGAAGCATTAACATTACCTTGAACTTTAGAAATGCAAGTTCTCAAAACCCATCTTAGGATCTACTAAATCTGAAACCCTGAAGTTGAGGCCCAGAAACTGGTGTAAATTAATTCACCTACTTCTTCATGTGAATCTAATGCAAATTAAATTTTAAGAATCACGTATCTAAATTATACTTTCCAAGGACTCATGTGTGCTCACTGAAGGAATCTGTCAGTCAAGTTTGGGAAGAATCATTTGGTGAATCCTGTTACCTGACAACAGTGAGATAATTCCTGTGATGACTGGCTCTAATACAAATTCAAGACCCTAGGAAAGGGGTATAGGGGAATCTCACTTCTGTGATTGGTAATTTCCCTTCATTTATCTCCTACCAATTTATTTGTACTTCTCATAAGGTACCTCTTACTGTTTTATTGAATGTACATATCTTCTTTCTCCTCCTTGGTAACAGACCGCATAGAGTACACATTCAATAACGTGAACAAGTGACTAAATCCAAACCAAAGGGTTGATTTATTTTATTTTTGCATACTTATGTGGTTTCTACAAAAGGCAAAACATAAATGGAAAAGTTTCAGGGAACTTAATCAACTAATCATGGAGATAGAATCACATTCTTATGAGTTCAAACCAAAGATATATAATAAGATAGTAAGCCTAGAAAGTCATAAATGTTACAGATAATAAGACAAGCATAGATTGGTTGGCCAATGATGGAATAACAACACAGAAAAACTATATAGAAGAAATTTTTGGAATAAATAAGTAGAGGCATAGACTGTATTGTCCAGTGTATAATAAACACAGATAATTCTACTATATGGATTATCTCTGACATTAAGAGATGGTATCTTAAAAATTTATTCATTAAGAAGTTATACTCCTTATTGGTTACATGTTTAGATTTTAGACCAGATTGCTCAAGTTTTTCTACCAACTAGCTATGTGATATCGGGCAAATTAATTAGACTCAGTGTTTTCATCTGTAAAAGAGGAAAATAGTACCTACCACAGCATTCTTATAAGAAACAAACTGGTTCCTACATGTAAAATGCTAGAAAGAACTTGATAAATGTTAGCTATTATAATCATTATCATATCTTCTTTGTTTCCCCTATTGCTTCCATCATTCAAGTATTTGCTGATATGAATCGAAAGACATTTAAAAATGCCTTACAAATTTTATTTATATATATAGATAAGGCGTGGAAGGAAAAAACAAGGACAGTTAGGTTCATTAAAAGTAAGGCAAAAAGTAATTTTTTTTTTAGGTGCATGGTCTGGGAATTGAACCCAGGTCTCCTGTTTGGAAAGTGAGCATTCTACAACTGAACCACCCGTGTACCCCCCAAAGTAATGTTCTCTTTGACTTTGAATAATAAAAAAATTTTAAATTAAGTTCTAGATAAATTGATGGCTGTCAAAATCATAACTGTAAATTATTAAAAGCTAGTAATATTTGTAACTGAATTAAAAAAACAAAAATAGAATCTTAGGATTCAAAAGATCCTAAGCATCTATTCTAAACCAAAATAGGAATATAAATGATAACACCCCTATAAGTCTTAGTACAAATACTTTCACTCATTTAACAGTTTCAATGTCCAGAAAGTTATTCTTTATATTGAGTTGAAATCTGCCTTCAGATATTACAATCACTGGTCCAATTTCCTTTGATTTTTATGAAATGCCAATTGTGCTGGCTCAAAACTGTTATTTACCACCAGAAAAGCCATGTTTTTCAAATCCAATCTTGTAGGTCCAGAGCTATTATTGGGTGGACTTTTGATTATGGTTTTCCATTGAGATACGATCCCACCCATTCAAGGTGGGTCTTAATCCCCTTGCTGGGGTCTCTTTAAGGAAGAGACAATTTTGGAGAGAGTTCAGAATCAAATATTTAGGGATAAATTTAACTAAGGATACAAAAAACCTATACAAAGAAAACTACAAGAAATTGCTAAAAGAAATCAAAGAAGACCTAAATAAATGGAAGGGTATACCTTGATCATGGATTGGAAGACTAAATATAGTTAAAATATCAATTCTACCCAAATTGATTTACAGATTCAATGCAATATCAACTAAAATCCCAACAACTTACTTTGCAGAAATAGAAAAACCAATAACCAAGTTTATCTGGAAAGGCAGGGTGCTCCCAATAGCTAAGAATATCTTGAGAAATAAAAATAAAGTGTAAAGTCTCACACTACCTGACTTTAAAACATATTACAAAACTACAGTGTAGTCAAAACAGAATGGTACTGGCATAAAGATGGTTATATTGACCAATGGAATCAATTTGAGTGTCAGAAATAGATCCTCTCATCTATGGACAATTGATCTTTGATAAAGTGGTCAAGTTGACTCAACTGGGACAAAGTAGCCTCTTCAATAACTGGTATTTGGAGAACTGGCTATCCATATGCAAAAGAATGAAAGAGGATCCAAATCACACTGTATAAAAGTCAACTCAAAATGGATCAAAAACCTAAATATTAGAGTTAAGGCCATAAAAGTTTAGAATGTAGGGACATATCTTAAAGATCATGTGATAGGAAGTGGTTTTCTAGACCTTACACCCAAAGCACAAGCAATGAAAAAAGAAAGAGATAAATGTGATCTCCTCAAAATTAAACACTTTTGTGCACCAAAGAACTTTTTCAGGAAAGTAAAAAGGCAGTCTATGCAGTTGGAGACAATATCTGGAAACCACATATCAGGAAAGAGTTTAATATCCCGAATATATAAAGAGATTCTACAACTCACCAACAAAAAGACAAACAACCCAATTTAAAAATGGGCAAAAGACATGAACAGATGCTTTTCAGAAGAGGAAATACAAATGGCTAAAAGGTACATGAAAAGATGGTCAACTTCATTGGCTAGTAGGGAAATATAAATCAAAACCACAATGAGATATATCACTTGACACCCACTAGAATGGCCATTATCAAAAAAACCAAAAACATAAAATGGCAAGTGCTGGAGAGGATGTGGAGAAAGAGACACGCTTATCCACCATTGGTGGGAATATAAAATGGAGCAATTGCTCTGGAAGGCAGTTTGGCAGTTCCTTGGGAAGGTAGGTATAGAATTGCTAAATGATCCAGCAATCCCTTTACTAGGTATAGATTCAGAGGCACTAAAGGGGAAGACACAAATGGACACCAAAGTTTATTGCAACATTATTTACAATTGCCAAGAGATGAAACTGCCCAAATGTCCATCAATGGACAAGTGACTATACAAGCTGTGGTACATACAGATGATGGAACATTATGCAGCTGAAAGACAGAATAAAGTTATGAAGCATGTAACAACATAGATGAACCTTAAAGAAATTATGCTGAGTGGAATTAGCTAGAAACAAAAGGACAAATACAGTATGGTCTCACTAATATGAACTAACATTAATGAGTGAACTTGGAGAACTGAAGTTGAGCAAGGGCTATCAGGAGGTAGAAAGGGGGTAGAGAACGGGCATTTAATGCTAAAGGAGTACAGAATATTCAATAAGATTGAGTGTATAGATCCAGAAATGGATAGCACAATACTCTTTCAGGACAGCATAATATTGTAAGTACACTGAACAAAGATGAATATAAATATGGTTGAACGAGGAAGGTTAGGGGCATGCATGACACCAGAAGGAAAGATAAAAGAAAAAGACTTGACTATATAGCTTCTCAAAATCTAGAGTGGTCAATGACAGTGATTAAATGTACAAATATAAAAATGCTTTTGCAAGAGGGAGAACAAATGAGTATCAATAGTACAAGGTGCTGAAAATGGTATGGTATACAGGGAAAAAATACAGTCATGCAAGCTAGGGGGTCTATAGTCAACAGTAACATTATAATATGCTTCTACTAAATGTAACAAAGGCATTATGCCAAAACTAAATTTCAGCCAGTGGGGATATAGGAGAGAGGTATGGATTCCTTGCAAATGTCTTCATATAGATTATGGTGTCAAAGGCATGGCGATTTACTTAGGTTGGATTGTATGATGTGCGAATAAAACTGTTTTAGTTTTACACACCTATTCACTGTTGGTAGGGAAGCTGAGAGGTGCAGCCCCTCTGGAGGGCAGTGTGGTGGTTCCACAGGAGGCTAGGGGTGGGGTTGCCATATGTGGTTGTTAGATTCAGTCGTCAACTTGGTCAGGTGAAGGCACCTAGTTTGTTGCTGGGACATGAGTCAATGGTATGTCAACCTCATTTGTTGCTAATTACATCTGCGGTCAGCTAGGAGGTGTGCCTGCTGCAATGAATGACGTTTGACTTAATTGGCTGGTGCTTAAATGAGAGAACTCAGCATAGCACAGCCCAAGCAGCTCAGCACACCTCATCTCATCTCAGCACTCGCAACTCAGCCCAGGCCTTTGGAGATGCAGAAAAGAATCACCCTGGGGAAAGCTGTTGGAACCCAGAGGCCTGGAGAGAAGGCCAGCAGAGATTACCCTGAGCCTGCCCACATAAGAAAGAACCTCAGATGAAAGTTAGCTGCCTTTCCTCTGAAAAACTAACAAAATAAATCCCCTTTTATTAAAAACCAATCCGTCTCTGGTGTGTTGCATTCCAGCAGCTAGCAAACTAGAACGCCATATGATCCTGCAACCCATTGCTAGGTATATACCTGGAAGAACTGAGAGCGGGGACGCAAATGAACATTTGCACACTGGTGTTTATGGTGATTCACAATGGATGAAGTTGGTCTAAAGGTACGAGGAATGGAAGGGTGTACTGTGGTGTATACATAAAACAGACTACTAAGCTGCTGCAAGAAGGAATGAAGTTGTGAGGCATGCAACTAGGTGAATGAGCCTTAAGGACAGTATGTTGAATGAAATATCAGAAACAAAAAGACAAATATTATCATGCCTCACTCATATGGACTAACTATAATATACAAACTCAGAGAATTGAAGTTGAGAGCATGGGTTATCAGGTTGGGGTCTATTGTAAAGGGTCCTACAGCAGTCACACATATTTAGAAGTTATAACTGTTATTTGTAAATCCTGAGATATTGTATATAACCCAGTCATTTCATGAAACTTCAGGTATTTATGCAACACCTGAGACTCTGAGTTAGAGCACTGAAGCTCTGAAAGTCGCCTTACCCTATTCAGCAACTGTTAAGAAAGCTGAAAAAGTGATCAGACTTCAAATAGAGAAATGAATGAAGCTGATCTGGATAGGACTAAGGTAAATCAGAATATTTTGTAAAGGATGACATGGCCCATATTTTCAGACTTCAACTTATGTGTGAGACCAAAGGGAGAGAAGTCTATTTATTTCAAAATGTATGTGCTGGGTAACACATTATCTAATTTAACTTCTATAATCAGTTTACTTGAACACCATAAGTACAGGGAATTTGGAATTTGTACAGGTTACTGTGATGCCCCATATATCCCAGAGTAATGTGAGCAGAGAATAAAAAAATATTTGCAAAGTTCCCCTGGGGTACTGGGGAGAAAGGAGAAAATATTAAACTTCCTTATCTGGGGAATTCCTGATATTCTCACAAGTAGTGGGGACAACCAATTCAATAGGCTGAGCCCTCAATTTTAAGGCTTGCCCTGTGAAGCTTATTCCTACAATGGAGAACCTAAGCCTACTTATAATTATGTCTAAGAGTCACTCCCAGAGAAACTCTTTTGTTGTTCAGATGTGGCCTTTCTCTCTAAGCCAACTCAACAGGTGAACTCACTGCCCTCCCTACTACATGGGACCTGACTCTTAGGGGTGTAACTCTCCCTGACAATGTGGGGCAGGACTCCTGGGATGGGACAGGACCTGAAATCATGGGATTGAAAAAGGCTTCTTGACCAAAAGCAGGAAGAGAGAAATGAGATAAAATAAAGTTTCATTGGCTGAGAGATTTCAAACAGAGTTGAGAGGTTATCCTGGAGCTTATTCTTATGCATTATACAGATATCCATTTTTAATTTATGGTATATTGGAGTGACTAGAGGGAAGTACCAGAAACTGTTGAGTTGTATTCCAGTAGCCTAGATTCTTGAAGACAAGTGTATACCTATATAGATTTTACAATGCGACCATATGATTGTGAAAACATTGTGTCTGATGCTCCTATTATCCAGGGTATAGACAGAGGAGTAAAAAAAAAAAAATGTAAGGATAAAAAGTAAATAAATAGTGGGGGAATAAAGGGTAAAAAAAATTGGGTAGATTGAAATACTGGTGGTCAATGAGAAGGAGGGCTAAGATGTATGGTATGTATGAGTTTTTTCTTTTCTCTTTTTATTTCTTTTTTCTGGAGTGATGGCAAATGTTCTAAAAATGATCATGGTGATGAACACACAACTATGTGATGATTTTGTGAGCCACTGGTTGTATAATATGGTTGGACTGTATGTGTGTAAAGATTTCTCTATAAAAATATTTTTAAAATAAAATAGAAAAATAATGCCCAGAGAGTCATTTGGAGACTAGCAGACAGCACCATGTGCCTTCCCATGTGACAGAGGAACCCCAGATGCCATCAGCCTTTCTTCAGAGTTAAAGTGTCTTTCTCTGGATGCCTTAATTTGGACATTTTCTTGGCCTTAGACCTGTAAATTCATAACCTAATAAATCCCCTTTATAAAAGTCAATCCAAAACTGAAGTACTAATCTTACTGAATGTTCATACCCATTGAACCATAACTGAGGAGACCCACATTTCTGGAAAAAAACTATCTTTGTTTCTCTATTAGGGTTGAAATGAGCACTACATTTAAATTCACATACTTAAAAAATATCTTGGATAAGTCTCTTCCTGAATAGATGCTCCACTACTGTCAGGAGGGAAATGGAAGGGACTTGAGATGCAAAAATGGTCCTACCATTAAGAAAACATAATATGAGAGGGAGGCAGCTCTGTATACAAGTAATAGCAATAAGTTGTTACAGATGCTCTGATAGAAATAGAGAGAGGTTATACTAGCAACACATCACACTAAGAGGAAGTAGGTAGACCAACAGGGCCAGAAAAGTAAGTAGTTCACTTGGAAAATGAGGGAGGGGCAGGTAGCAGAAAATTCATAAGGGCCTGAAATATTTTGTGTATCTGGAATTCAAAATGATTCAGAATGGCCAAAGCATTGGGCACCACAGAGAGGGGGTGCAATGAGAGATGAATCCAGAAGAAGTGGACAGATGTCAGAGACACTAGACCAACAGGCCACCTTAAAGGCTACTCATGGACTTCCCACAACGCAGGCTCTAACTCTGTAAATGACTCAACCACATCCCCCAGGACTACCCCAAAAGACTTAGCACAGGCTATACATGGTGAACACCTGCTTCATCATGGCCTTATTTCTTTCCGAGGAAGTGGTATCAACACTTTTCTATAGTGACATTAAATACCTTATCTCAACCTGAACACTATGAGGGTGAATATAGGAAAGTCAATCTCACAACTTGCCGACTCCCATTTTTTTCTAAATGTTTCATGACTCAGAAGACGAGAGAAAAGGAAAATGACTGGATAAAGAAAGGACACTATATTTCACGGCTTCAGTGAAGAGGAATAATAGGATGCAGATTCCAGTTGTTGGCAGATTAGTGATGAAATCCCCAGAAGAGCATTCTAGCAGGTTCAGCTCCCACAGGTCTGAACCAAATGCCATGTTTTCTCTTTTGGGATTCCCACTCTCATTAACCCTGGCAAGCTCCATTAAAAACATGGAGTGGTGGAAGACGCCCTACCCACGCTAACACACGGCCACAAAATTAACTCCGGGTAAGGAAAATTGAGACTACAAAGAAATTTGTAACACTAATGATTTTAACAAATCGGAGCTGATTAAAAGCATGTCATGGATTGAAATCCCTGTGTTTCGATCAATCTTCTGAGAAACTTCGTGAAAGCATACTTGAGGGAGAAAAACCCATAAGCTATTCTAGACAGGTCTCTTCATAAAAAGAGAGGAATACTCAGATAAGACACAATACACTGACAGGTAGAGCTATTATTAACTAGTAATTCTTAAGTTGCCCCTCGTTTGGGTAAATAAATCTCTACTGAGCACATTTGCATTTATTCCCAATGAAAGGAGTCAACACTTTTCGAATAAGGACTCACTGGAGACACATTCTCATCAGAACAGACTTGTCCTCATCAGTTGATAGTTGTGGCAAAGATACTGCAATGGAACATTTTCATGCTCAGACCATTACCAGAATGGGAACCTGCAAATAATTGGCGAGATGAGTGAGATGGGGAATTGAAGGCACTCTACCTAGGATTTTAAATAGATCAGTTGAACAATACTGAGGAAATGCTGTTTCTGGATAAAAATGAAGGCTAATGAAGTAGAGTTTGAGCAGGAAGAAGGGAGCAAAAGTTCTATTCAGTCATTGCTTAGTAATTTAAAGGACTAAGGAAGAATTTGGATAGCTACATATCCACTGAATGACTGCAATAGGAATGCATCTGGATATAACCCTCTGGGCATTTGTTTGCCTGTTTAATTTTTCATTAAAAGTAGCATAAACTTCTCCTCATAAGCTGCAGAAAACACGTACTTCTTCCTCAGTCCTTAATCACATTACTCATGAACAGGCTAGCTCTTTAAGACACCAAACCGGGAGGTTATTCAGCTCCTCAGTGGTTGGGTGATACTACCGCATTTCCGAGTGACTAAACGTTCAATGATCATCTTAACGTGGTCTATAGCAAAAGGAATGCCCAATGGTCTTACATCAGTATTCTCTATTGGTATTCAGGGTTCATTTTCACCCCCTTACATGCTCTTCCCTCACCCTTTAGATAGGGGCTGAGAAACTAAAACCACCCTTCCCATGCTTCCAGTCACTGGGTCCTGGATGCCCTTTAGATTCTGCCCGTGGAATGCACTTCTGCAAGACGGAGAACCCACTCCTGCAGCAATGGTGGCTGAAGGGGGGCCTCTTGCATTTGTGAGTTTTTACAATGTTTTCACTGATTCTATTTGGAAAGACTATGAAGTTTCCAGTGGCCTTCTGCAGCTATCTGATCTTGAATATGTTACTTAAGTTTTCCATCCCCTGTATTCCTCATTTGTAAATAGTGGAATAATAATGATACCTATTGTATAAGGTTGCCTTAAATACTTAAATACTAAGTGAGTATCTGGCAAGGAGGTGTTAGCTATTATAACAACGACTGCTAATCTATATAAATGATTTAGAAGAATGTCTAGCACAGAGAAGTGCTTAGTAAAGCACTTATCTAAGATCATTTCATGATTTGAGAACAAATGGATATAGTTGGCAAAGGAATGGAGTTGATGTGAGAAGATGGAGGCCAGCTGTGTGGCATTTAACAAACTACTTAACCTCTCTGTGCTTCACTTGTTGAATGTTCTCAACTGAAAATGGAAGAAATAGCCAAGTTCAGGAGATTATTGATTAAATAGACTAATGTGCTTATAGACTTTGTAAAATACAAAGAACTGTACAATTGTTTATTATTATTATTACCATATGTGCTGGCTTGAAACTTTTATGTACCCTAGAAAACCATGCTCTTAATCCAATCTTGTGAGTGCAAATGTATTGTGGGTGGGATCGTTTGATTAGGTTTCCATGGAACTGTGACCCACTCAATTATGGGTGGGACCTTTTGATTAGATTATTTCCATGGAAATGTGGCCCCACTCATTCAAGATGGGTCTTATTTAGTTTATTGGAGTCTTTAAAAGAGCTGACACAGACAGCAGATGCCTAGACACAGACATGTGCGAATGCTTGGAGAGCTGACATAGAAAGTCACTGAAATCAAGAAACTGAAAGAAACACAATCCAGGAGCAAAGGACCCGGAGATGCCAGCCACATACCTTCTCAGCTGGCAGAGAAACCTTGGATATGACTTGGGTAAAGATATCCTCTTGTTGATGCCTTAATCTGGACATTTTTACGGCCTTAGAAGTGTAAACTTGTAATTTACTAAATCCCCTTTGTAAAAGCCTATCCATTTCTGGTATATTATACTCTGGAAGCTTTAGGAAACCGAAACACCATAATAGAACGCACATATTAAAAAGTGACTTGGAAGAAGTACATATAAAATGCTAAAATAATTCACAGGAAGGAGAAATGACTTCTAAGTAGGAGAGCAGGACAAATAGCAATGGAGGAAATGGCCTTTGGACTGAGCTTTGAGGAATGGGCTGAATCTCTACCTGTGAGATGGCAGGCAGAGGTTTGCCAGTTAGAATTAAGGCATGGAGGTAAGAAACTGAAGAGACAATGCAGAATTTATTATTACTCACTAACAACTTTTTCTAGCATTTATGCCACATAAGCCTTGAGAAACAGTTAAGGGAAGAAATCCTAAGTGGAATCTCCTAATTGGCTTTCTGCATACTTAACATCACTTATAGAGAAAACTAGTTATGGGGGCAGGATGCATTGAAAAGAGAAGGCCCATGGGCATGATTATGTAGCCTACAGAATTTAAGATTCATTCTTCTATGTTAAAAGCAAAAAGAAAAAGAAAAAGAAAGTTTCCTACTAGCAGGGAAATGTCAAGGTGGATCAGATGGTGCAAATTATTCTGTTGTCATGATTCTTGTGTTTTTTACAGCACAGGAATTTTTAACATAGGCACGTCATTTATTGAAGAGATGAATGTCCCCATGTTAGGCTGAGTGGGTTATTTAATGAAAAGGAGAATTATGATAATCATGCTGGCTTCTAGAAGCAAATAAGCGAATTGACCGAAGACTCATGCTCTAAAAAAGATAAATAAATTCCGTAGATGATGAGGGCAACTGGAGTCAGTTCACATTTACGTGGCTCCCATGGGTTTCAAAGACAAATCTGCCTCTTTGAAGTTCATATTTTACAAAGCGATGCGAGGGTATTTGGTACATAGCTCAGCACCTAAAACTTTGCCTCATTTTCATCCCCAGTGTATTTCTGACAAATGATGTCAATTTCCACCTAATTCAAAAATCAAGAGAATATATTACCATATCCCATTAGTTCTTTAATTTGGTAAAGTCAAAATTTTCATCCCAAAAGGCTGTCCTGATCACATCCTGTCTCAAGGCTCTGAGTGGTTCAGAATCCAGTGTTAAAAGCTTAGTGCAGCCAGGGATGAAGCACAGCCTCCACCATATAGCTTCTGAAACAGGACTCATAACACATAACTCATAACACAGCTTCTTTGAACAATGTAGGGAGAGAAATATCAGGTCCATTTATCAGCAAGATGGCAAGAATGGTGGTGTGGCTGTTAAGAGCCACCAGTACAACAGAGTAAAAAGTCAGCAGAAGAGCTTCAGTTTTTCTTGTACTTGGTCCAGATGTGGACCCCAGTGAGAAGATGGACCAACAGCAGCTCATACCAGAAAGTACAAACCTCAACTCATATTCATCACCCATGGAGGTCCCCAATTCAACAAAAGCAATCAAGATCAAATTGCATTCTAGAGTTAGAGCCAACTGAATTCTGAGCTAAGTAGTAGGACCAGCATGGAGAATAACAGGAGCAGCTGGAGGCTCTTTGTCTATGTTTGATTATATGGCGGTAACCTGGGTCTCTGGAATCAGGGTTTGAGACTCAGTCATGCCACTTCGAGCAAGCGCGAATTTGAGTGAGTTGTGAAACTTACCCTGGACTCAATGCGCTCATCTGTTATGTGGGATAATAAGTTTACATGATCCATAGAGTATTTGTGAGAAAATTTCAAATTCAACAATTCCCTAAATGAATCATACAGCAGAAGAAAGTAAAAAGAACTAGCAGAGGTGGTTCAAAATAAGGTAGTGCCACTTCACTAAGTTTCAAGGGAAAAATCATAAAGTCATTTTAATTGATGCCAAAAACATCTTTAAAGGAACCTACCTCTGTCTCAATGGTTTCAGGAGAAACCACAAAGACCAGAAAAATATAAAATAAGTGTGCAGTACCTCCATGTACTAAAACTAGGGACAAAATTACCTATGCAGGACAGGCTAAGAGATTATCAAACTTCTTTAACTAGCAATTGCTCATCTCCAGCATAAAGAAGAAAGGTAGAACGGGCATTTTTGTGGGAAGAAGAAAGTGGTCCAATGCACTGACTACTAGCTCTCCCCTTATCCCAAGTTTTAAATGCCCCTCCATAGAGGAGAGATGTGAGGACTTTACAGTGTCAGCTTCTATTATGAGAGGCAGGATGTGTGGGGCTTATGAGCACAGACTCTGCAGCAAGAGTTCAATTTCACCTCCTCCACTTTTACAAGCTTGTGTAACCTTGGGTAATTGTCTCAACCTCTCTTTGCTTCTGTTTCTTCATCAACAAAATGGGGGTAGGATAATAGCATGTAATTTGGAAGATGGTTATGAGGCTGAAATAAACTTGTGTGTATACATCACTTAGAGCAGTGTTTTGTACACAGTAAACGCTATATGTGTTGATTAATTATTGTTATTGATATTATTGTTATTATTATGTTATTGTTCCTATCTTCTGTGTAAACCCTGGAGACATCAACCTGCAAGCTTTGGGAAAGATACTCCCTGAAAGATAGCTAAATGTCATCAATCCAACAAATATTTTTGAACCTTATTAGACAGACTTATTGGCAAAATACCATACCATACTGAGCCACCATCAAAATATTTATATTGTCCCTTTCCTTCCCAGAATTCCACAAATAATTTACATAAAAAAAAACAGGGTTTCATCTCTATAAAAAGAAACTGCTATAGTGTAGTAGTATAGATAAGAGGGCTTAAAAAGCTCACCATGACTTCCACAGGTGTTTACAGCTGGGCCATCTGGAGAGGACTGACTTTTATGCTGTAGGCTTTTTGTGGACAGGGTGGGAGTTGTTTCTAGTCTACTCACTTTTTTCCACAAAAGTATTTGTTTTATTCAGTAGAGAAAATTATTCATTCCTTCCCTATTTCAAAACACCTACTGCAGTCTGCCCCATGTCAGTTACAGGTAATTCATAACTACCAGATGTTCAGGTCAAAAGCATTTTTCTAAAAACAAACTTTTTATTTTGGAATAGTTTTAGAATTATAGAAAAATTGAGAAGATAGTATAGAGAGTCCCATATACTACATACCCATTTCCGCTATTATTAACATCTTACATTAGCATTGTACATTTGTTACAACTAATGAACCAGTATTGATACATTATGTATGAACTATTCAGATAAATATAAATACTAACTGTTCTAGTTTGCAAGCTACCAGAATGTGATATACCAGAAACGGAACGGCTTTTAAAAAAGGAGAATTTATTAACTGTAAACTGCAAGTTTACAGTTCTAAGGCTGTGAAAATGTCCAAATTGAAGCAAGCTATAGAAACGTCCAATCTAAGGCATCCCGGTAAAGATACCTTGGTTCAAGAAGGCTGATGATGTTCAGGGTTTCTCTTTCAACAGGAAAGGCACATGGTGAACATGGCGACATCTACTAGCTTTCTCTCCAGGCTTTTTGTTTCATGAAGCTCCCCACCCCGGGGTGTTTTCCTTCTTAATCTCCAAAGGTCTCTGGCTGCACGGGCTGTCATGCCTCTTACCAAAATGGTTCCTCTTAAAAGGACCCAGTAAGCAACCCTACCTTGAATGGGTGGAGACACATCTCCATGGAACCCATCTTATCAAAAGTTACCATCCACAATTGGGTGGGTCACATCTCCATGGAAACAACAAAAAAGGTTCTACCCAGCAATACTGAATGAGAATTAAAGGACATGGCTTTTCTGGGGTACCCAAGATTCAAACCAGCACATTAATAAAGTCCATGCTTTATTCAGATCTGCTTAGTTTTGACCTAATGCCCTTTGTCTGTTCCAAGATCCCATCTAGGATTACATTTAGCTGTCAGGTCTCCTTAGGCTTCTCTTAGCTGTGACAGTCTCACAGACGTTCCTTGTTTTTGATCACCTTGAGGAGCCGTGCTCAGGTATTTTGCAGGATATTTTCAATAGAAATTTATCATATGTTCTGTTTCTGATTAGACCGGGATTGTGGATTTTTGGTAGGAAGATTGCAGAGGTAAGGTGCTACGCTCACCAAATCGTGTCAAGGGTATATGCTATCAACATGACATAACCAGACTGAGGTAGTGCTTTTCATGTTTATCCACTGTAAAGTCACTCTGTCCTGCCCAGCCCCCTTGCCATATTGTATCCTTTGGAAGGAAGGCACCATGTGTAGCCCCTACCTAAAAAATGGGAGAATACTTCATTTTAAAAGTACGCCAAATAACACATTTATCTCAACATTTAAAATTCTACCTTTTTTTTTTTGATGGAAACAGTCCTAGAGTATTTCACCCAGAGACACAGCTTAAAAATTAAACTGTATTTTATCTCCTAGTAATAAATGCAAAACATGCTCAGTACAGAAAACCTGGAAAACATGTTTAAGAAAAAAAGTCACCTAAAATTCACCACCCATACATTGACCACCAGAGTAAACATTTTGAGGTTGTCTCCAAACCTTCTTTCTGTGTCTACATTTAAACAGGCGAAATATATCCTATACATTCCTACCTTACTTCCATGTACCATTATGAAAAATTATGTCCTTTAAACAAAAAAGGTATTTTATTCTTTACAATTCACAAGCCTAGCACAGTGCCCAGCGTGTAGATTATTTAACAAATGTTATCTGATGAACTGCCCAACTTAATGAATTGACAAATCTTCCATGAAAGCATTTAATGGGATTTGCTGAGCAGGCCGGTCCCAGGCTCA
The DNA here is from genome assembly GCF_023851605.1 of Tamandua tetradactyla. Lineage (NCBI taxonomy): Eukaryota > Metazoa > Chordata > Mammalia > Pilosa > Myrmecophagidae > Tamandua > Tamandua tetradactyla. The sequence continues at coordinate 49,278,179 of NC_135337.1, forward strand.
TTCTTTGTTCACACAGGACAACTGAACTCACTGGTGTAGAACCACTAGCACTGGGCCTGGGAAAATCAGTTGATCAGTAAAATTGTATGTATTTTTGTAAGGACTGAAAGAGATAATGTCATGTAAAAAACTTATTTTTCCATTTTCTTTAAAATTTATTTTACTTTTTTTCTTTCTAGGCATTATATTTTCTTATTTTCAAAGATTCCTTATCTTTTTTTCCCCCCAGAACCTTGCTTCCCATGTCTTTGATTCTTTTTCACTCATTTTATGTACATTTATCTTATAGTCTATGTCTGGACACAGGTCCACAATCCCTTATCCAAAATCCTTGGGACCAGGGGTATTTTGGAATTGAGAATTCTTCAAATTTGAGGAAGGTAACAAAATAAAGGTACACTATGTTATGAAACATCACCAGCCAGGGATGGGGAAGTCCATTGTAATCAAATACAGTAATATCTTTGTAGCAAAAATTACGAATAATCACAATAAATAGACTGCTTTCTTGTGAGTTTCATAATTTTTTATGGTACACTGAAGAATCCTTTGTGGCTGGGTCATGGGAACAACCCCTCAAAGGAGTTCTCGGTGCCTTTAACCCCTTTATCACTGGCTGGGGATAAATCTTTGGTTGATTTCTCACCATATAGGGATCCTAGGAAACGCAATTCATAAATTTCAAATTCTAGGATCGCTAAGGTACAGGTCCAGCATTTTGAATTTTCAAGGATTATTTGTTTGTATCCAAAGACCAAAGATATAAATAAGTGTCTTTATGTGGCTCCTGCGCCAGTTTCAATGTTGTTTATTTTATTTTTTCCTAACCTACCCTTTGTCTAAGACCATCTTTAGTCTGGGGGGCATGAGAGGGCCTTCTTTCCAGCTCTCTGCCTTCACTGGTCCCAGGCTTTCCCTTCTTTCTTGCAGGGTTGATACCCCTAACCCTGCCAGTTACTGATACACTGCCAGGAAGCAATAACACCAGCTTTTCTGCTTACCTCTCTTTCCATTGTTTCTTGGTTTCTGGTGAATAAAGATTTCCTTTCTTTCTGGCAAGGTTAGCCGGGCCTTAAATAATGGGTCTTAATTTATCCAGCATGTCCTGGTGTTTGCGGCAAAGTGTTATCAGATGATCTCAGACCACTATATTGCCAGAGCGGAACCTATTCATTTCATTTTTCTTTTAAGTCAGTGATCTAGTTATTAAATAATGGCAAAATTTTCTGTTAGCCAAAATACTAAATTAACCAAATATACCATTTTCCAAGCTTTCAGAATAATATTTGATAAAGGAGCTATGCAGTTACTTTTGAAATAAAATATTCTTTCATGAAGACAGAAACATTTGTAAGGCTATTCTGGAAATGGAGGCAGTAATCGTTGATGCCATCTACTTAATGACAAATCATTGTCTAAACATTGAATACAATTGTTTAATTGAAATTACTTGGTGTTTCCCTATTCTTAAGAATGGACTGAGTGTGAGATAGGCACGGAGACTTCATAATCACATGCTGAAATGGCAATGCCCTGTAGTTGGCATTAGTCCAGGACATTTGTAATTGAGTACAAACTGTTCTCTCTGTTCCTTGGTGAAGTCCATTTGGGGTCCACTGTTAAGCCTTGGCACACTAGCTGGGACAGCATAAGGACTTGTTAAGCATTTGGTGGTTGACTAATATCATGATAAATAACAGCTACCATGTGTGAAATATTTTTGTATAATAATTACACTGTCCAGCTATTAGCTGGAAACTTGCGGAAAGCGGAATAAAACCTCTTGCCATAGAGACCCTAGTTCTATCATCTTTTCCAACCACCAAATCAAGGTTTGTTTTAGTAAGTTCACTGGATTGTTTTCTTGTGCTTCTCACAAATGCCATAATTTAACATCTGAATTTCTAATAGGTCCCTGTTGAGAGTGTTAACCTGACAGTTGGCAAATGGTCATTTTCCACTTAAGGTTCTGTAATGAATAAAATTCCCTTATATCTTCCTAAGGAACCAATTGCTACTTTAAAAACTATGATAATCATGGATCTTTCATCAATAACAGAAGCGATGTGTAGAGTGAAAATCAATCTATCTTGACTACTGATGCTTTACAGCAATAGGGTAAAATTTCATCTAAATAATTATAATGAAACTATATGACTTATCAGTTGAATAAGAGTAGAAAATTAGGCTGATCCAGATATTTTCTAGTTTTTTGACCTTGAGAAACTGTGACCTTCACTTTCCTCCTGCAATAGGATGAGCTACTTTACTATAGCAATATGCCCCTAAGAAGAAAGATAAATAGTGTGCACCTTTTCCTGTGGACATCTGAGCAGACTGATGGATGGGACTTCTCACGCTCAGCCTCCCAGCAGGTTTGAAAGTATAGATTTGGAAAGATAGCTTCTCTCATCCTCCACGTGTCACCTTGTTTAAAGATGAGTTACAGGATGTTTGGTGGTGGTTGTAGTAAAAAAACAACACTATAACAGGCAGGACCTTTTTGGTCGCAAGTGACTCAGATCAGCAAATAAGAGGAATTTATCGGCCTATATAAGCAAACCATGGGTGGAGGAGCTTGATTTCCAGAACGGCTGGGCTCAGGGTCTGGGATATGGATTCTGCCATTGTTCGAGCTCTGCAACTCATGTCTGCTTCTCTAGGTGTCTTGGTCTCAGTCTCTTCAAGGAACACAGCTATGGAGGCCAGGGAATAACATCGCAACAGCTGTGCTACCAAAAAGAAGACGGTTTTTCCTACTGACTTTAGGCAGAAAAAGTAAATAGAATCTGGCAAGCTTTCAAACTGGCTCATCTTGGGCCATGTGCCCACCTCTTGACCATGCACTTGATTGTCCAATCACTGTGGCTGGTCCAGCATGAAATATCTGCGCACCCGTGTGCTCAGAAGGGAGAATCAGATTCTATAATAAAGGAAAGGTGGAGACTGGATGATCACAAAAGCTACTATATACACCTGACTGTATGATTATATTTATTAACCATTTAGTTATGTAATATGTAGTAGGTATGCACATATTCTAGGTATGTTTGCATTTAAGAAAGTACAAATGGTTTTGTGAGAATGAGTATGTTTATACTGCATGTGTGCATGTATGTTCCATGTCTGTATATAGTTGTTCATGAATATGGATAGATGTATTACTGTTTTCGGAGTATGAGTGTGGTCTTTTCCTTTCCATGGATCTTGTTCGCAGTTCTACATCATAATTACCTTGTGAATATATGTTCTACCTATCTTCTCCTACACCCCACAGAGTACATTTGTATTGCTGCCAAATGTCTGATTTCATTCTCTGTAAAGTCAGGGGACTGGAGACATACAGGCTTGTGCAGTGCCTTGGGGCTCTTGGGCATAGGGTGCTGTGCCAATGTCTGGGGCACACAGGCTGCAACAGCAGAAGTGGTCCCTTATTTAACTTCCAGGGCAGCAGTGATGAGGAAAGGGCACTCCAGGAGTGGGTAACCAGGCAAAAAGAGGAACCACAAGATTAAAGGGCAGAGGCTCCTGAGGGAGGTAAGAAATGGATCCATGAGGTATGAGGCAGTGTGAATCCTTGAGCAGACATTAGGAGTCTGCTGAGACTTTTGTTGGACTGTCCCTGGCCTATTGGGACTAAATGAACAGTGTGTATTCTGACCTTTTGTTTTTTGCTTTTTTTACCCAACTCCACTTTTGCTTCTCTATCTCTTCCAAATCCATGCCCTAGACACACGCTCTCGCCCTTCCCATAAAAGCGTCCCTGAATTATTCCACCCCAAGTGATGTCTATCCCTCTCATTTGACACTTAACCATCGATTGCCTCGCAATAGGGCCATTAACTGGGAGTTGGTATTTGACATCCCAACTGAGAAGCATCTCCTCTCTGCCCAGCAATGTATGCCCTCATACTTGGGAAAAATTTTTTAAAAATTATCTTAGCTTGAAATGATGAATCCAAGATGAACATGTCAAATAAGTAATCTTTATTATATGCAAATTTAGCTTAGTCCTTTTCTATAACATTATAATAGATGAAATTTCTTTTGCTTTATGATTTTACAAATATGAATAGTCAGGTTTTAATTAACAATTAAATGGATTAGTTTTAAACTTTTGGAAAATACATTTACATATAATTGCTCTCAACATACTTACATAAAATACAAAACCCGTATTCTCAAATATATAAAACCTATTCATGTCAGTTTTAGTTACATATGTATATTTATTTGAATGTGTGGACTATGTGCTTTTATTGCCAAGAAAATCAACTCTGTTCTTAATTGTTGCTATAACCACAATTTGGGAAATTCTATCACACCATCAATATGTTATGCACATGTTTAATTAGACTAGTAAGGCCTGTCATAGTAACTGATCCTATATATTCTTATTTCATCTACTTGAGGATTTGAAAACCTTCTCATTGTTTTAGGAGGCATATTTTGTCCTCATTAAATTGTTAAGAAAATCAATATGCAATACTAAAATTTGACTGCTGTGTTCTAGAAATCCAGAGCTTCTCTTCTTGGCACATCTTTAGACACCAATAAAAAGGACACTCTTCCCCAAATACCAGAAATCTGCAGCTCCAGCATGTTATTCTCTTATCAGATCTGAGGGAGACATCTGTTACCTCGACTGATCACCAAAATGATTGGGTTGTGGCATCCTATTGATCAGCAGACCTTATTATCTTATCTAGAAGTTAATGCAAATAGGTTCCTAGGTACTTGTCCTGAGTGATGTCTTCACACCAGGTCACTCAAAAAAATTGGCCACACAATGACTGATTCCTTGGTCTGAAAATTACAAACAGAGTCTAACCCTTTGTTTGATATCCTTCTCTTTTCCAGAAATCTTCCATGGTCTCAGCAGAGAGAAACAATGACTACCTTAACCCAGGTATGCTGTCCTCAACCCTCCCTATCTGCTATAATTAATTAACTTAAAAAGAAATGCAAAAATTTGGGTTGAGTTCATAGGACATTTCCAGAGCATAGAAATTTTTTTTTTAAATATGTGTTTTAGAAAACACAACACAGGTATCAGGTGCTTTTTACCATGTCAAAGGGTGTTGGATGACACAGTAACTCTGCCATGATGCCATGGGTAAGGTTTCTCCCATTCAGTCTTATAAAAATGGGGGATTGCCATACTGACACAGCAAATAACATGGCAGGGCAAACCTAAGCAGTGATGGGTTGAGAATTGAGGGAAATATGGGTGGACTTTGGGGTCTAGTACAAAATCTAAATAGTTCATGGTCCAGGCTTCAGTTTGACATTATCTCATGGTGGCTGTCAGCTTAAACATAAATATCGATGAAAAATTCTGGGGTTTGTGGCCAGCAGGGACTTCCATGATTTCAGAACTCAACCAATTAGTTGGTACCTATTTTGCTTCTCTGTTTCCCAAGACAGGGAATGGTAGGGTTGTCTGGCCCTCTCTAATCTAATTAGTCTGTGCTTGTTGAGAAAGGAACTAGAATTGGGTAAGAGGACTAGAGCCAATTACCAGTTGCATGATATTTAGACTATCGTTACTACGGCGGGAGTAAGAATTTTCTTTTAATTAACTTCTCTAGAATAGTCCTGATAGTTTTCACAATATATTCATTTTATGGATCTGAACCAGAGGAAAAAATATTCAAATAGTTGAAAATGTAAGGAAGCCTACCTGGTTATCTGTCCTGTGTTCCTTGTACTTTTACTTGTACTTTCCCTGGAAACAAATCATTCAAAAATGAAATGAGTGGATTAAATAAAGCAGAGCTAGAGCTGGGTATAATTTATATATGCAAGGTCATCAAGAAAGACTGTCACAGATTCATGAGACTGTCTATACTTCTACTTATGCCAATCCAAACAGATATGAATCCATTCTATTTAAAAGACAGAGTCAGGTTTTGTTCCTAAGCTACCCAACTCTCCATACAGTATCCACTAAATCTTCAACCCAATTCCCTCCCTTCTCATTCTAGAGAGCAGTGAGGGGACAATCTGTCTTGAGAACATTTCAGCTCTTAAAATCTATTTCTAGTCATGGCAATGGCTGGCTGAGCTGAAGCATCAGGCAATGAAGGCATCATCAGCAATGATCATGTTTGCAGATGCCCTAGGTCTGGAAATCATTACTGGCATGTCTACATGTCAAATTTTTTCTAGGAAGATAGGGGTTTCTAGAAAGCATAAGCCTTCTAAGGGAAAGGAAGCTATGAAAAACCTCAAGGACCAAACTCTTGTAATAAGTTGATCAGTTTGGTGAATGCCTGATTCAGTTCAACCACAGCTTTTGATCCTTCTCAGGATAAGAATAAAGTGAATAGAGACATAAGAGTGTGTGGCTACCTTTGAAGCATGGATTAATGGTAACTATTTAAACTATTTTCCCCAGAACATAAAATTTACCACCTATCATTTTAACTATATTACTTTGGCTCTTGAAGGCTGTTTCATTCTGAGACTTTTATTTAATGGAACAAATAATAAGAGAAGGCTTTCGTCAGAAGGCTGATACCACAGAGGGACATAAAAATCCAGTTCCTCAAGATGGGGGGTGGAGGCAGGATGTGGTTTAATTGCTGATCACTGCTTTTGATTGGCTACTTCCGATTGCTGGGGTTCAGGCTCTGAGGGCAACCATTATTCCAACTTGCCCTAAAGAAGGCAATGGAGGAGATTTGAAGATGGTAAGCTTTCTCAAAGCAAAAGAGGGAAGTTGAAAGAATGTTTTTGCTGGGCAGATGCCGAGTCAAGAAAGCACAGCTTTGGGGAGCCATGGAAGAGAATCCTGGCACCCTTCCTGACTGCTCCCTCATCCCTTCCCCAGGGCAATTTGGAGCAAACTGGCATACTATTCATGAAGCCCTGGTTTTGTTCCAGCTGGGAAAGACTGACTTAGGAAACTCCCCTCAGCTCGTCCCACTTCTAGCATTTGTCTTCCAGCAAAAGCAGCTGTAGACTACTAGTGCAGTGTAAGAAATAATTGAGGAGGGTGGCCTGGACAAAGGCTTACCTGCTTTTAATCCTAGTGTAGAGGTCCTAAGAGAGGGAAAAAGTCTGTTTCCTTGGAGGTAGAGGGGAAATTCAAACTCCTGTAAACAGGGGAACTTCTAAGGCCAGTAGCAAGAACAAACCCAGGACAAGACACAGGCCAGAAAAGACAGGGAAGACCTTGCAATTTACATTCCCCTTGACCTGACCTTGCTGATGGTAGGACTAAGACTTAAGGAGAGCACCAGCAATGCAAAGCCAATTTGCAAAGATGGTGAGAGGTGTTCTTTGCTTAGGTTTGCTTGGATTTTGATAATACATGGCACTCAACAAAATCTCTCTCAAATTACTAGCTGGATACAATCTCAAAAAACAGACATCTCAGGGAATAAATTCCGGAGTTAGCATTTTTAAATATTAAAATGTACATATGGATGGGCAACAGTGGCTCAGTGGCAGAGCCCTTGCCTGCCATGCTGAAGATCCAGCTTCAATTCCCAGTGCCTGCCCACGTTATAAAAATAAAAAATGTACAGTATGCAACAAAAGATTACAAGACAAACAAACGAAACAGGAAATGATGTTCCATCCAAAGGAAGAGGATAGAATCCTAGAAACACACAAAATACTTATACTGACTCAAGAAGAAACAGATCTCAACAAACCAGTATTTTGGTTTCCTAAAGCTGCCTTAATGCAATATACCAGAAATGGGTTGAATTTTACAATGGGGATCTATTAATTTTTCAATTTACAGTCTATAGGCCATGAAAATGTCCAACTCAAGGTATCAAGAGGATGATACCTAGACTCTGAAGAAGTCTGCTGGTGTTCAGGACACTTCTGTCACATGGTTTTTGCTGGTCCTTCTTTTCTGGGTTTCGCCTCTTTCAGCTTCTGTTTCTAGTGTCTTCCTCTCTGACCTTCTATGGGTCTTCTCTTAGTTTTCTGAGGCTTTTCTCTAAACTTCTCTTTATTTTCATCTCTTCTCTTTTTAAAGAACTCCAGTCAGAGGAGTTGAAGACCTACCTTGAATGAGGGTGGGTCACATTTCAATTGAAAATGTGCTAATCAAAAGGTCTCATCTGCTAAAGAACATGGCCTTTTCTGAGATACGTAACAGCTTCAAACTAATCCAACCAGTAACTAGTAAAGAGATCAAATCAGTTATGAAAAATCTCTCAACAAAATCCCCCAGGATCCAATGGTGGCACAGTGGAATTTTACAAACATTCCAAGAGGAATTAACACCAGTCCTGCTCAAAATCTTCCAAAAATCTGAAGAGAAGGGAACCCTTCCAAATACATTCTATGAGTACAACATCACCTCTTCACTCTTATACCACAGCCCAATAAAAATACCACAAGAAAATAAAATTACAGACCAATATCTCTTAGCATTATAGATGCAGAAATCCTCAATAAATACTTAGAAACTAAATCCAACAACACATTAAAAGAATTATTATGATCAAGTGTGATTTATCCCAGGTATTCATGGGTAACTCTACAGAAGAATATCAATTAATGTAATGTACCACAGTAACAGAATGAAAGTAAAAAAAAATTTTTTTTAATCCAGACTTATAGACAAATGGAATTTAATTGAAGCTCAGAAATCAACCCTTACATTTATGGCCACTGATTTTTGACAAGGGGGCAAAAGCCACATCTTCATCTCAACTGACAAAGAAAATGCATTGACAAAATCCAGCAATTCCTCTTGATAAAAACATTTGGTACACCAAATAAAGAAAGAAAATTCATCAACATAAAAAAGGGTATATAAGAAAAATCCTCAGCTAGCATCCTATTTAATGGTCAAAGACTAAAAAATTTCCCTCTAAGATAAAGAACAAGACAAGGATGCCCAGTGTCACCACTTTTATTCAAGCTTGCACTGGAAGATCTAGCCAGAAAAATTAGGCAAGAAAAAGAAACAAAAGGCATATAAATTGGAAAAGAAAAAGTAAAATTTTCTCTATCTGTAGATGACATAATTCCATATGCAGTAAATCATGAAAAATCCACAAAGCAGCTTCTAGAGCTAAAAAATGAATTCAGCAAAATGTCAGGGTACAAGATCAATACCTAAAAATAATAATATTTCTAAACACTAGTAATGAGCAGTTTAGAAGAAGAAATAATGAAAAAAAGTCTATCTATAATAGCAATTAAAAGAATCAAATATCTAGGAATAAATCTAACCAGAAACTTGCACACAGAAAACTACCAAGAAAAAAAAGAAAATCAGAGACTTAAGTAAACGGAAGGAAATTCTGTGTTCATGGATAGGATGACTAATATTGTAAAGATGTCAATTCTACCCAAAGTGATTTCCAGTGTCAATGCCATCCCAATCAAAATTCCAATACCCTTCTTTGCAGAAGTGGAAAAAAAAATCATCATATTTATACGGAAGGGTAAGGGGCACCAAATAGCCAAACAATTTGACAAGGAATGATATTGGAGGACTCATACATCCTGATCTTAAAACTTATTGCAAAGCCAGAGTAATCAAAATAGCACGGGACTGCTGCAAGAACAGACACACAGACCAATGAAATCGAACTGAGAGTTCAGAAATCAACCTTGACATTTGGTCAACTGATTTTTGACAAGGGGGCAAAGACCATTCAATTGAGAAAGAATAGTTTCTTAGGAAAGTGGTGCTGGGAAAACTGGATCTTCTTATGTAAAAGAATGAAAGTGGATCTCTACCTCATACCAGACACAAAATTCAACTCAAAATGGATCAAAGACCTAAATATAAAAGCCAGGACTATAAAACTTCTAGAAGAATACTTAAGAAAGCAACTTCAGGACTTTGTGTTAAGCAATGGTTTCTTAGACACCCAAAGCACAAGCAGCAAAAGGAAAAAAAAAAAAGCTAAATAGGACTTTATACTGGTTTGAAAGGATTTATGTACCCTAGAAAATCCATGCTTTAATCCTAAACCCATTTTGTAAAGACAGCTGTTTCTTCTAATCCCTATTCAGCATTGCATGCTGGAAACTTTAATTAGATTATCTCCTGGAGATGTGACTCAATCAATGGTGAATATTAAACTTGATTAGGTGGAAATGTGTCTCCACCCATTCCAGGTGGGTCTTGATTACTTTACTGGAATCCTTTAAAACAGGAAGCATTTTAGAGAATGCTTCAGAATGACATAGCCACGAGAAGCAGAGAGTCCACCAGCCAGAGACCTGTGGAGATAAAGGAGAAAGCCCCTAGGGGAGCTTCATGAAACAAGAAGCTGGGAAAGAAAGCTAGCAGACTGTCACCATGTTCACCATGTGCCTTCCTAGTTGAAAGAAAAACACTGAATGTTATCGGCCTTCTGGGACCAAGGTATGTTTTCCTGGGTGCCTTAGCTTGGACATTTTTATAGACTTGCTTTAGTTGGGACATTTTCTCAGCCTTAGAACTGTAAGCTAGCTACCTATTAAATTTCCCCCTTTTAACAGCCATTCCATTTCTGGTATATTGCATTCCAGCAGCTAGAAAACTAGAACAGACTTCATCACAATTTAAAACTTCTGTGCAGCAAAGGAATTTATCATGAACTTAAAATGACAATTGATAAAATGGAAGAAAATATTTGGAAATTACATAGACAATAATGGTTTAATATCCATAATATATATAATCAGATTCTTCAAATCTACAACAACAACAAAGAAAATGGATTTAAAAAATGGGCAAAAGATTCGTTTCAAGGTGCCTGCCCATGTGAAGAAAAAAAAAAATGGGCAAAAGAGTTGAATAGACATTTCTCTGATGAAGATATACAAATGTCCAATCAGTACCTAGAAAGATGCTCAACATTACTAGCCATTAGGGAAATGCAAATCATACCATAATGAGATGCCATTCACACCCACAAGAATGGCTACTATTAAAAACATACAAGGAAAATTACAAGTGATAGAGAGGATGTGGAGAAATAGAAACAGCCATTCATTGTTTGTGGGAATGTAAAATGGTGCAGCTGCTGTAGAAGATGGTTTGCCAATTCCTCAGATAGTTAAATATAAAATTATCATTTGACCCAGCAACCATACATCTAGATATATACCCATAAGAACTGAAGCAGGGACTCAAAAAGATACTTGCACACCAATGTTCTTAGTGGCATTATTCACAATTGCCAAAAGACTGAAGGAACTCACATGTCCATCAACCAACAAAATGTGGTATACACATACAATGGACTATTACTTAGCCATAAAAACGAGTGAAGTTCCGATATATGTAACAACATGGACGAACCTTGAAGATATCACGTTGAGTGAAATAAGGCAGACACAAAAGCACAAATATTGTATGATCTCACTGATATGACATAATTAGAATAAGGCAAAAAATATAGTCAGAATCTAGAACATATGTTGCCAGGGAATGGAGTGGGGTTAGGGAATAGAGAGTCTTTATAACAAAGAGTTTCTTTTTGAGATGATGGAAAAATCTTGCATAATGGATGGTGGTGATGGCAACACAACATTATGAATATAATTAAAAGCACTGAATTTTATATTTGAATGTGGTTAAAAGGAAAGTTTTAGTCTTCTATATGTCACTAGAATAAAAATTAAAAAGCAGAAATCCATGGTACTGTACTACACAATGAACCCTAATGTAAACCATGGACTGTAGTAAATAGTACAATTATAAAAATGTGTGTTCATAAAAATAGTACAATTATAAAAAAAATAGTACAGTTATAACAAATGTACCACACTAATGTAAAGTATTAATAACAGGATGGTATATAAGAACCATGTATTTTATAGGGTTTTCTGTATTTTATAATATGTATATTTATATATATTTATATTTAAAATATTTATAATATATATTATCTATGATATTTAAAATATTTACATTTAATATATTTATAATATTATGATTTTCTGTAAACCCAAAACTTTTCTAATAAAAAAAATCAGTAGATGCTTGGGTATTGATTGATAAAGAATTAACGCCAATTCTTTTAAATATGATAATGATATTTTAGGATTTTAAAAGACTCTTTTAAAGCATGTGATACATACTGAACAGATGCAGTTATATGATGTTTGATATGCTTCAAAATAACCCAGGGTAGAGGCTGGGAATGAGCCATAAATTGATCATCGTTTAAGCTTTGGGCACATTATGTTCTTCTCGCTGTTTTCATGCAGGATGCTTTAAATTTTCCATAAGAAAAAGGTTTAAATAAAAACCATATACCAAAATAATTTCAAAGACAGCCGGGTTAATACAATTAGCTAAATATCTGTAGCCCTACGTCAGTCCTTACCACCTCAAAATCCGATTAATATTTAAATAAATGGGAGGGTTTTGAGTATTTGGTAGAATTTCCATCAGAAGAGTAATTAATTCACGAGCTACTTTAGTCTTGTGTTTCATTTTCAACTTGTGACAGGCACCTGTGAAATGATTAACATGACCCAGTAAAGTTATAGAATAGTTAACTGACAACCAGAAATCAAAGTAATAAAAAAATGAGCATGAGACAAACTATTTTCTAAGAGATATTTTTTATATAGGTAATCAATTTATTAAGAACTCAATAAATTCAAGGCACAGACACCTTAAAAATTTAATTTAAAACCAATTAAAGGACAAACATTAAGCAAAACCCCTAAAATTTTATATGTTATTAATGGTGCCTTTTTTCCAACTATAAATGTCTAATACAGAGCCCATAAATCCTGAAGATACAGAAATAATTTTCAAAGAAGCAAATTATCTCTGAGCAATGACTCAGGTAGGACATTACCTACAAAAAGGGATGAAGCAAGCCAGCTTTCAACATCCCTATCAGGAGGCTAAGAATAGCTCTCAGGGCAGGAGTAGTTTTCTAGGTAGTACCTAGAAATGTATCTTTACAAAATGTCCTGACAATAGGATCTGATCCCAAACTTCCCCCAGTGATGCAGCTCCACTAGTAGCCAGTACCTTTGTCACCAACAACTTCAAGCTTAGCCTTCCCATCTGTGACTATTAACTCTGCATTCATCCTACTCCATAGAAACGAAGAGTGAAAATGGTTTTATTAACCACTTCCGTATCCTTCACACATTTTGTGAGGTTCATTACTTTTACTTCACTTCATAATACAACTGCTTGCTTGCAAAATACCTAGCCTAGTGCACACTTCATCGCTGACAATATACCTTCATCTTCTTCTGTGCCACCAATTGGCTACAAAGATTTAGAGGTTCAGTGATTATAGTATTTAAATGATATAACTCCTTTATATTTGGAAACTCTTTAAATCCCATTATCTCTGCAGCCACTCCAAATTTTAAAATCAGCTTGCCCTTTTCTAGCTCCAGGTCTAAGGATTACAGAGTTTTAAAGAGTTTAAATGGTCTTTTGAAGTTCTATAAAGAGCTGTCCCCAACCAGCTGACCTCCAGGAAATAAAAGCCAGCCAGTTCTCCAGCTGGTAACTGCTAATCAGAGTTTCTAAATGAAAAGATATGTATGTTACACCATAGACCAGGAAAACAGGTCACTGCTTCCTCAGCTCCACATGAGGCCAGTGTGGCAAATCTGATGCTGCTGGGTGGCAGATTTTAGACATGTCAGTTACTGTCTAAGAAAGAGGAAACAGAACATGTCATCAGGGTACCAAAGAAACTCACTGGGGCAGAGTGATTTTAGTGAATTGGAAGCCATCTCGTTCCTAAAGAAAAGCTGTTACCATGGATACCCTCGTAATCCTAGGTACCCCTCTGAGGTCTTACCTCTTGCGTCCTCATATTTATGTATCCATAGTGAGTTCGGAGGGGCCGCCTGTACGTGTGGGAGAACGGAATCCATTTTGCACCAGGCTGTCCAAAGCAGTTTAGTAGCAATGGAAAATTCACTTCATTTACAAGACGCACAACCAGCAGGAAGAGGAAAGCGGCTACGAAGCTCACAGCAATCACAGACTTTCTCTACAAAACATTAAAAACAAACAAACAAAAAAAATGAATGACTTTCAACTCAAACAGTTATGGAGGGAGGTTTCTTTTTCCCCTCTCTTTTTCTTTCAACAAGATCAAAGGATTCTATCATTTAGGAAACAGAAAATTGCTGGAAACAGAAAATGCTCAGTTGGTGAACACATTTCCTATACTGTGCTGGGCCTCTGAGAGGAAGTGGAGCAGCTGCCTTGGACTGCTTTCCATTCCATCCCTACCCTTCCCTACTTCCCTGTCTTCCTTGCAAACTCCTATTCAGTTTCCAAGATCCAACATGGTGTACATGATTGCAAGTGCAAGCAACAGCACTAGATTATGTGTGTGAATGTGGTTTAAAGGGGAAGTTTAGGGTCATGTATGTCACTAGAAAGGAAAGCTAGAGCATAAAAGGTGGGACTGAATGAGAGAGTGAACTCCACTGTGGATAATGAGTGTGGTTAATAGTACAAATATAAGAATATTCTTTTATGACCTACAACAAATGCATGTAACTATTACAGGGTGTTAACAATAGGGTAGTATATGGGAAAAATATACCTAAAGCAAACAATGGACTACAGTCAGCAACATTTTATTGGTTGTAGCAAAGGCCCCACACCAATGCAAAGTGACAATAATAAGGGACTATAAGGGATATAGGGTTTTTCTTTTTGGGGTGAAGAAAATGTTCTAAAATTGATTGAGGCGATGACTACACAACTCTGAATATACGGTGAACCTTGGATGTACACTTGGATGGACTGTATGGTGTGTGAATATATCTCAATAAAACTGCTTTTAAAAATCCAATTCAGATATTTCTAATCTAGCAGGCCCTTCCTAGATGCTTAATCCCCTCTCCACCACCAACCTTCACCTCCACCTTATAGACGTAAGACATTCCACCACTCCTTGGCCGTGAAGACACTCCTATTGTACTTTTTTCACTGTTTAAGCTATTTTTGTGACTTTGACATCATGTAATTAACTGTGAGTCCATGGAGAACTGGGACGGACGGTGTCACATTGGTGTCTGCCTCCCAGTCCTTACCCCGGGACTGTGGACACCCACCATCACTTGTTGAATGAATGAATGAATTCTTCACATTCTTGTCGATACAGTCTTATTATTACTCATTCTTCTGCTTTTATCTAGCACCTACTACAGACAAGAAACTTATCCAGTGCAATAGGATATATGAAAGTAAGTTTCAAAAGATTATAATAAGAGAAAGAAAAAATCCATGCCAAGCAGCATAAGAACATTCCCCCAAATGTGCTGCCAGGGAACAAAAGCAGAAGCAAAGATGGTTGGAAAGGGGGAAACAGAGGGCTTTTGAGACTGATCTTGACAAAATGCATGAATTTCAATAAGTAGTGATGGGTGAGCAGAGCTTTCTAGGCAGAAGGAACAGAGCAAGCAGGAAAGAAAACATAGCGTTATTCATAGCTACGGGAGCACAGAGAAGGAGAAAAAGCTAGAAACACATAATCACATTACTGTGGACACCCTTGGAGACCAAGATGAGTTTGCTAGGTGACAGAAAGTCAAAGGAGAGTTTTTATTTGTTTATTTCATTTTTTAAAGTGATATTTATAAGTTATAAAGAAACATCCATGTGTAAGTTGCTTTGGAGCAGGAAGAGATTAAAGGCAGGGAGAAGCTAGTTAGAAAGCTATTAAAATGGGCTCGGACAGAAGTAATGAGTTGGAAACTAGGGTAGCAGCCAGGGGAATAAAATGGTGGAAAAAACATGAGAAATATTCCTCCATGAAGTTAGGTTTGGTGCCTGATTCTTCTTCAAACTCAAGGAAAGCTAAATAACATTCCAGGAACGACTGAAACATTTGTTGTTGGTTTTAGCTTCTCACTTTTCCTGGAGGAAGCAGCTATTTTCCCCCCTCTATATAGAATCTCCCAAAGGAAATGGAAAACCCAAAGCCAAAAATGTGAAACTACATCCTTCCTTGGTCCAGGGTCACAGCCTCTGTATGAACAGGAGAAAAGGCCCAAGAAGTCAGAAACACCCAAAGCAAGTCGCTCTTTACTCAACTCCCATAATGTCTGAATGTCGCATCCTTCCATTTAGCTAGTCTAATTTTCCAATCACCTGAAAGTCTCTTGAGCTCTGCCTCCTCAAAATCCCTTATCTCACCAGTAACTACCACAGTCTTACCTCATTTAACCTTCTAATCGTGAAAAACCATTTTAATTCTCTCCTCTGTGGAATCATGATGTCCACAACATTGCAGTATGTCAAGGTAACAGCTTAAATGAGGTGATGGATCTTACAAGTTTAAAGGGACACAGACCAGAACAGATGGCTAAATAAAAGCAAAGAGACCAGTCACCCATTAAATAAACAGGTAAGGACCTTTTTTATAGCCATCCAGTAGCTTGCTGCAAAGAGTAGCTTGCTTTGAAGGAGACCCAGATGGGATCTGTGCCTTAGTCTGTTCCAGATCCCAGCCCAGGGCTTTGGTCCTCTTGGTTGCTGTACTGTGCTATGTGGATGAGGGTTTGGGGACAAATGTGTGGGGCGTCTTTCCGAAACCTCTGTTGGCGAGAGGCAACACATATATAATGCAGACACGAGAGGAAAATAAAGCAACCATTTTGAGAGAAACTTCTAAGTGGAGTGAAATCGCAAATGTAAAAGCCTGCTCCCTGGCAAGCCATGACTGCTTCCCACTTCCTATCAAAGGGAACCAAATGAAGAGCATAGATAGGGTGAGGGGGGCAAATGGGGAGCAGGAGTCAGACACTGACTTCTCTATGCGCAGCGTTGAATTGTATTCTGCAGTAGGCAGAGGCATTCCCTTCAGAGCTCAGCCTTCCAGTCCAAGCAGGTGTCCTACTTGGCCCTGATTCTTTCCCTTTCTTCCTGTTTCCATTTCCTTATTCAGCAGGAAAGTGTTCTCATAGTGCTAATATAAAACCACTATGAGATATCATGAGAAAAGGTATAACCTGTGGCATACTCTGTGCTCCAGGGAGCACAGACAACGGGATCCCACATGAACAGGCATTCTTCTTGGAGTCACTTCTGCCAGATCATAACCTTGAGCTTCAACAACTATAACCAAAACCACATAAGAGGCACTTACAGGTACACATACATTTTAATGCAGTGAGGATGTGTGTGTGTGTGTTTATGTGTGTGTTTTAGGGAGGTGGGAGGTAGGTAGGAGTCTAAAGGACTGAAATGCATGACATATAATAATGCATTCATCCCATCAAGTCACAATCACTCACTGAGTCCATACTCTGTATGTACTATACGGCTAGGTGCTGAGAACAGACACAGAACTAAAAGACAATGTTTCCAGAGAACTGACCACCTAGTGCAGCCAAGAAGTAAATAGGAAAGTGTAACACCAAGTGTCAAAGATGTAAAGGACTCTGTGGGAGCATGGGATGAGTATGGAGGAGGGACGATTCAAGGAGTGCTTCCCTGAAGAGGTGACATTCAAAAACAGTCCTGAAGAATGAGGAAGAGTTAGTCAAGCAAAGATGGGAAGGACATTCCCAGTAGAGGGATCCAAATAGACATTAGAAAGGTCATATTTCGTCAAAAAACAAAGTTGTTTGGTAAGAAAGGTACACAGACTGTATGTGGTGGGAGACAATGCTAGGGAAGTACATAGGGTTCAAAGCATAAAACAAAGACTAATAAGCCAGATACATTGTCGGATGCAATTATTTGTCCCATTTACCTTACTTTAAGAGAATGAAAAGATAAATGCATAAAGTGCTGTGTTTTATAATCCTAAAATAGTCTTCTCTTTCCAATTGAGTGAAAATGTATCAATTACCTAATTTTATCTGAAATTACCATTTACCATACCACAAAGCCTTTTTTTTTTCCAGCTGTCTGACTTATTCCATCAATAAATTTATTCAATCAGTGGCTTGTTCTAGCAACTATTTTGAGTCCATCAACACTCAGCAAATTAGAAAACTAACAGCTTATGCATGTGTTTTATGTCCAGCAATTTGTTTATGGAAGTGATCGCTGCTGCCTTTATTGAAATAGGCAGAACATCAAAAGCTGCTTTCTACTTTTCCCCAGTCCTTGGATTCAACAATCAACTTTTAGGTCAGAGACAACAATAGTTAAGTAACTGTCAAGTTTATAATGCATATGATTCTATTTAAGAAATTTTTCATACTGCAGAAAACAGACATAAATGTAACCAAAAAGGTCAAACAGACATAAATGTAATGAAACGGTTGAGAAGCATCAGCATGAAATGAGACAACATATAGAATGCTCACAGCACAATCTGGGCACACAGTAAGCACTCAAGAAACATAAGATGTTATTATCATGATATAACTATTAACTGTTAGATCCTTGGTGGACATTAGCCAGTTGGTAAGCATCAGCAACCCATGCAAATGCATAGTAAGAACCAGAGATATCTTTTTCTCAAGTATTCCAAGCAGCTGCAAACCCTTGAACTGTTCATTACAACTTCTCCACAACACATCCTCTGAGAGAATGTCACTGTGCCCAAATAGAGCTGATGAATTGCTTTAGGGAAAGCATTTTCCTTCTTTGTTCTTCATTTTGGGAAAGTCTGAAGGGGCCTTTAACAGCTGAGACATTTAGAATTTAATCCTCTCCCTACTGCAAAAATATGCACCAAAAAAATCTGGCATTCCAGTTGCTCGCTCTTTAGAGTTGGAAAAATAATTTATCAGACTTTATAGCCGAGGTACCTATTTCAAAATAAAACCTACTGAGAATTCATGATTTGGGGGAGAGAAAACAATTGCAGAGATTGGGAACTACCAAATTTGCAAGCTATATAACACTTACATGTTTTCATTCTTTCTATCACAGAATTAGTCTTTAGTCAATTCTTAGATCTTTCTGTTGTTTTCTTTTTCACAAGTAATAACCAATAGTATAAAGGTGTATTTTTCTATTTAAATAGTACTGTTTCAGGACTGAAGTAGTTGTTTAAACCAGGGTAAGATTGTGTACCCATGCTGTGTTTTATCCAATAATAAATATGAAACACAGTGTCACATGGATTAATTACATCAGTGCTCAATCATCTTACACTTTGATAGTCCCTACCCATTGCTTATTTATGATCTTACCAAGTTCTGATTCTTCTCCCATATAAAAAGTTTTGTCAATATAACTCTACCTTGTGCTACTGGCCAGCTTCCAAATCGGATTCTCCTTGAACATAGTAAAGGTTCTTCCCATTTGTAAAAGGATGAATAAGCAAAGCTCAGAGTGATATAAAAACTTTCTTTTGTTTTGACTTACTTATTGAATCAACAGGCTATTTGGATCCTGCTTCTTAAACTAAAGTGAACTCTGGAAAAATCTCACCTATTTGGGGCTGAAAGTATAAGGAAAGATGGTAATGAAAAGGCAGGAAATCTTGGATGGGTTGAATCCATACAGAAGCTGAGAGGACAGCCTTGGGCAGTATAGCTGGTGATACAAACATTGAGGTCTTCAAGAAGAAGAGTAGTAAATGTCAAACAATATCAATGGGAAAATGAGCAGCCATGTCAGAATCTACGAGGCTGATGAAAATGTGAGAGGGAAAAAGAATTAGATTTTGAGACTAGGCTTTAAAGAGGGCAGAAGGAGTAGAGCTGGAAAAATAAGAAGAGATCAGTCATGGAAGATCATGTGTATCATGCCGAGGAGACTGGACTTACACTGTAAAACCCACAGAAAGTCCCTATTTAGGATAGACAAGATCAGATTTGATTTTGAAGCCTCCTTCTGGAGGTGAGTGAGACCCTTTTATGAAAGACAATGGCAAGCACAACAGTGTACTATTTCATCAAGTATCACTCGTGGACATTGAATTACCAATAGCAAATCTGCAATTGTTACTTTCAGAAATGGATTTGTCTTCTCCTAGCAGGGGTACTAGAAAAAATGTCCAGGTAGAGTGTTTATATACCTAAAAAAACTATCATACTCTTCACAGAAAAATAATACTTAAACAACGTTATCAGTCAGAGAGACATTTATAGAACCTCCACTTTCCAGACAAGGAAATAGAGGTGTAGAAAGGGTGAGTGACTTGCCCAAGGTCACACAGTGAGTGAGTGGTAAAGATAAGACTTGAACTTAGATATTCTGATTCCAGAGCTTGTGCTCTAGCATATGAATAACTGAATTGTTAATTGTTACACTGATAGGAACATGGATAGAACTGGTTCAGAAGTTGTAACTCTCATATTGCCTCTTCATCTTTATCATCTTGCTTCAGCATACACCCTTACAGCGTACATTCCTTACAGTGGTAAAGAAGTTCTTCAGAAACACAAGACAGATAGTCTAACACTGAATACATAGAATGAAAAGCTCAGAAAGCAGAGTCTTTCAGCATGGACGAACAGATAACACAAAGAGATTTACTCTGGAGGGCTGGTTCTGATGATAAGAACATCGGAGGCTGTGGCAGGTAACCCCAAAGTTATCTTTTGCTTCATTAAATCCTTGCACTTATGGGGGAAACTATGCCCCAGTTCACCTGCTGTTCTCACTTTAGCTCCCTCCCTGTGCCCCTAGCATTCTGCCAGGGGAGAGAAGGGAAGCGCTAACTAATTAACTAACCATAGACAAGGAAGTTTATCAGGCCAGGTGCTTTTATTTTATTCTCAGCCATCTTAACATTCTTCATTGACCTTATTTGCTTTGTGAGAAAGTCTGCTTTGCTGTTTTTAATTTCTAAAAGAAATAAGTTTATCTCTTGGAATCCTATTCTTACCTTCACAGTGCTTGTTACACAGAAGTGGAACATAAGAATAAATCCTGGTGGTCCCTGCATGACTGGGGATGGAATCCTGCCCAGAGGCATCATGATAATGATGAGAATGACAACATTTGTGATGATGACACCAACTCGGACCTCATATTCTCCTGTGAATCTACACAAGCTTGCATTGCTCCACATCTACCTTCTCAAGCCTATTTAGACCTATCAGCTCATATGATTATCACTATAATGAGTGAAGGAAGAAGGGAAAGGTGAGTGGTTGAAAGTCTCATCTTGCAAGAGACTTTTCACCAACTCCATGCTTCAACCTGGATTTTCATCATTTACCGAAGCTCCTGTGCTGCCCAGTTCCCATGGCTTTGTCGGTGCAGCTTCTCTACACCACCTCCTGCTGTTCCCTATCATCTCTATCCCCACATACTCAAGTATAGGTTGACCCAAAAGGTGTTTCCTCATCAAAGCCTTTTCTTCTCTACCTGGCCCCCAGTTCACAAACGCAGGTGGAGTGGTGCAGAGCGGGTGCAGGAGGAGGCTGAAGGAAGTGGAAGGAAGGGCAGAGAGGGAGAGAAAGAAGGATTCCCCTATAATTTTGTTTCTGAAAATCCCCTGAATTCATGAACCAAACCTGAGAAACATCTCTCATGCAGGTAGCCACCTAGCATAATATCTTGAAATTAGAAGATAGTCAGTAGATACTTGTAGAAGAAAGAAGGAAGGAGGGAGGGAAGGAGGAATGAAAAGTTATTCTGTTTCAAACATGAGTGGCAAATAGTATGAAAAATTTCAGATTCGTATTGTGAGAAAAAATATGTTTTGCCTAAGGGGGAATAATCCACATAGCATTCTTTTCATTTCCTCCATAACTCACCTCTCTTGGAGATTTCCACATGTATTTGATGTGGCTGTAGTAAAAGGAGAGGATTAGGGTGGGGAATATAAAAATGAAGCAAGAAAAAACCGAGTATTTGTTAAACTGGACTTTTCACTGAGAACTGCTTTGAAGTTTCTCACAGAACTTGTAAATCTGAATGGTAATAAACCTGCTTAGAGCAACATCCGTTATACAGCACACAATGAAAAGATTTACAAGAATTCATATTTTTTTAGAAAACTCACTTTTGTCTAAGGATGATAACACTTAAAGCTAGAATTCCACATCACGGAACGAGAGATGGATAACAGGATACACTGTCCTTCCGTAAGGACAACGACCCCTTTCCTGAGGGAGGAGACTCGCCATAATTTCCTGTGTGCTCAGCAAAAGTCAGGCACCCGGCCAAGTACTTTACAAGGAGGAAAACAAATCCTCATGAAGAGTTACTGTCCGGACTC
This sequence comes from Tamandua tetradactyla, assembly GCF_023851605.1. Classification (NCBI taxonomy): domain Eukaryota; kingdom Metazoa; phylum Chordata; class Mammalia; order Pilosa; family Myrmecophagidae; genus Tamandua; species Tamandua tetradactyla. The sequence goes on from NC_135337.1 coordinate 49,300,237, forward strand.
TGGGGGTTATGTTATACTAAATGAGTCAATATCTGTAATCCTGAGCAAATTACTTAACCATTTTGTACCTTTCTCACCTGAAATTAGGGAAAATAAAAAGAGTACTTACTTAATATGATCATTAAAGGATTAAATAAGTTACTACACATAAAGGGCCCTGTCAGCACTGCCTGGCAAAGGGAAAATGCTCAATGCTCTAGCTTTTATTATTATCATATTCCATTAAATTCCATCCAATGCTAGTTACACCATTACGTTATATACCGTAAGAAAGAAAAACATGCCCAAGATGGGAAGTCTACTGAGAGACTCCACAAAAAGCTGGGACACCAAAAAATTACACCCTTAGAACAGAATCTTTAAGAAATAAAGCTGCCACTCTGAAAGAAGAGACAAATATAATCTTCCCTGGGAATTTGAACGACAAGCAGGTTTTTTTTTAACCCAAGTTCACACTACCAGCATGATGCAAAAAACAAAACAAAACAAAACAAAAAAAACCCTCAGTAAATAATTTAGCTTAAAGTGGTCTCAGGTGGGTAGTAACCCCAGGTGGCCAGCTGAAGCAACACAAATCTTCTCTGGAAGAATTTTACTTTACTGCAGGCTAATAGCAACTGCAAGGTGCTATTGTGCTTAAGACATACGCCTTCTCAGGTATGTGAAAATGTGGGAAAATATCTTAAAAATCAATGAAACAAGGTGGGGTATCATGACTATTATCATCGTAATCCTAGAGAATAAAGAGGATCAGCAATGGTTCCTGAATTATTTTTAACACCCACCCCTTGCCCTGTGCCCCAAAAAATGCATAACCACAAGTCCTCAAGGAAAGGATCACAAAGAAGATTCTAGAGTGGATTGCCCGGGACATTGAGATCACCAATGTGAGATCTCTTTTAGGGTTTTTTCTTCTTGTACCTGTAGAAACCACCTCTTCCTTCTTTCAACATGGCTTAGACTGTGCTGCACATGCATGAATGCCTGATTTGATCCCTATGCATAGATATCAACTAGCGTACCTCCCAGAATTTCTCTAGAAAATATACACTGTCCTCTGGAAGATCCTATTTGAACCTCAACTGGGTAACGCATACATAAGCCTTTCGGTAGAACACAAGCAGGATTTTGCCAGAGCACAGGTGTCATGGTGAAAATAAACAGTACTGTGCCAAGAACACTCAAATTTCTAAGTAGGACAGTTTTCCTATCAATTCTGGATTTAATTTTGCACTGACAATAATTTGAATCATTCATATAACATAAAGCATATTAGTTTATTACATACAGTCTCTGGTGCTAGAATAGCAAAGGCAGAAAGATCTCCATTTTTTTAAAGCAGGAGCCTGGAAATACATGTACAGGGTTTGTTATCAATGAGGCTTTGATATATTTTTTATCACCACCAGATCATTCAGGGCCATATTTTCAACAGCCTACTAGATAGCTCTATCTGGATGTCCCAGAGGTAACTCACGTTCAATATTCTAAATCCAGACTAGTGGTTTTCCCAGTCCCCAGCCATGCAGCCTCACAATTACTAACCTTCTGAGTAGCTACCATTGAAGTTACTTTGGAGCCCAATAATCTGGATTTAAATCCCATCTTTATTTAACAGCTATATGACCTTGGCCATCTTAATTTTGTCTCTGGTTCCTCATCCATAAAATCATAGGGTCATTATGAAAATTAAATAATGACATAACACATAAAAGGCCTAGGTTAGTGCCCAAGACATTCAGGCAATCAGCAATCATCAATTTCCTTCATTCCTCACATATCAGGGCCTCTCCCAAGCCATTTTTTTTCCTTCATGGAATATCTTACATGTCACCTCCTCTGTGAAACTGTCCTGCCCCTCCAGAAGATTTTAGACCACTTTGCCCTGAAGCATATTTCTCATCATACACTCATTATTTAATTATCAATCAATATTCATCACTGGACTGAACGCAGCAAATATATAGCACATCATGTCCCTACCTTCTTCCCAGACAGAGATTGCTAATCAACTACACGGTTTCCTTCTGAGCCAGTAACTTCAGAATCCTTTTAACACAATTTTTCAGGCAGTAGTGGTACTAATCAATAAGAGCTGGTATATTTACCATGCAAAGATTAATAAGGTAGCATCTTGAGGCCAGAGGCTATGACTTATCATACCCTGTGACTATGTATAAGATTATTTATCTCCCTAAACCTAGGTTTCCTCCTCTGTACAATGGAATGTTTCCTGGGATCCCTGCGGCCACCCAAGTCCTATGACACAAGTGGTGACTGAGGGATGCAGGCTGGCCAGAGCTGGTGTCACTACAAGGAAGGTCTGCAGCGGAGGTCTGGCTCACACTCTGGGTCCCCATTTTTTATCGCAGAGTTAGGTATGCCTTCAGGACACTTGCAAATTGAAGCTGGTGTCTATGTAATTGAAATAGAAATGGGGTGAGAATTTGTGATCTTTCAATGTGGCAGATAGCAGCTGCCACTTACCAAAAAGCCTACCTGATTGCAGCTATTTTGCACCTGCTGAGAAAAAGTTCACAGTACAGGAGATTATTTCCCTTTTTTAACCCTTAGCTAAGAGTAAGCCTCCACATTTTTTTCTTTCATCCACTGCACAGAACAGGATCAGGTTCAATCTTCAATATGTAATGGATGCTGAAAGGTTAACACACCTGGTCAAATGGTTTCTACTAAGCCCTAGCATTCACAATGGGAATTTTAAATGTCCACTGAGTTAGTTTGTTGAATACCTGAAATCTTATCAGAAATGGTGCTACATGAAGCAAAGAGAGTCTGAGAATTTTCATTTCTATGCATATTTCTTAAAATAAGAAAAAAAAATCTTGTTTGTATGTGCCAGTTTGAAAATATTATGTACTCCCAGAAAGGCCATGTTTTAATCTTGATTCAATCTTGTGAGGGCAATCATTTCTTTTAATCCTAATTCAACATTGTAGGTTGGAAACTTTAGATTATCTTCACAGAGATGTGACATGAGCAGTTATGGTTGTGACCTCTGGATTAGATGGAGATGTGACTCCACCCATTCCAGGTAGGTCTTGATTAGTTTACTGGAATCCTTTAAAAGAGGAAACATTTTGGAGAGAGCCAGGAAAGACAGAAACCTCAGTGCCAACAGCGAGAGAGCTGACAGAAACTTCACAGCAGAGCTGACACAGATACCGACACTTGGAGAACACAGACACAGATGCTTGGAGATGCTTGGATCCCAGCAGACATTGCCATGAGATGTTAAGCAGGCCAGAACCTGGAGAGAGGCAAGAGAAGCCAAGAGATAAAAGCTAGCCGGGAGAAGCAAAGTGACGAACTCCCGCAGGAACAGAGGCTGAAAGCAATGGAGCCCAGGAGCAAGGGGCCAGTGTGCCTTCCCAGCTGACAGAGGTGTTTCAGATGCATTAGCTTTTCTTGAATTAGGTATCTGTACCTGGTTACCTTAGTTTGGACATTTCCATGGGCTTAGAACTGTAAACTTATAACTTATTAAATTCTCCTTTATAAAAGCCATTCCAGTTCTGGCATATCACATTCTAGCAGCTAGCAAACTAACACACTGTACCTTACATTTGACTACATAATGATGAAAACTTCTCTGGAGATTATTTGTTGATTCTATGAGCCAAATAACATTATCCAATAAACATTATCATGAAAAATATACAAAAAGGTAGTTTCTGAGAAAAAAAAATACCAACAAATAGATGTGAAGAGAGAAAAAGACATTTCCCAAAACTTAGAAAGCAGACTCCATTGGTGGGTGATAAGTTCATGTTAGATCTGAATATTTTGACTAAAATCTCAGCTCTAATGCCCAAGATCCTCCTTGTGCCCAACACTGGTGGATATTCTTTTGCAGAATCAGGTCACAGTGGAACTTTCCCACCCCAGAAGTGCTTCCTCCAGGGTACACTGACTCTCCTCTATACCTCTCTCTCCCCATGACTTCTCCCTGCTACACTTGAAAAAACAGTGTCTGCCTTCTTCACCCAAGAGCAGTGAAAGCAACAGCAGCGAAGCCAGAAGTCTTCAGAAAACTCTAGAAAACACAAGTCCTCTGGGGACTACCTGGTAGGCCTGGGCAGGAGTCACATGCTTTGTCTCCTATGGTCCCACCTCCCTAGTGCAGCAAGAAGAGGTCAGCCCCATACCCATTTCTCCTCCAGCACCCAGCTACTCAAAGACGACACAGAGAAAACACATAATTCACATTCTCTTAAGAACAGCATCTGCCGAATTTGTTAGATCATTTTCCAAAGCATTAATTTGGCCAAATGACTTAGCATATTCGGACATTTTTCATGCATTTTGTTATTTTAGGTGCTATTTGCAAATCAGGTTCTGCTTCCGATTTCAACAAAGGTCTTCTTCCTGAGCAAAACAGATGAGCAGTTCAGCAAGACAGGGCAGCTTTTATTTGCAAAAAAAAATCTACCTCTCATCAGAGCAGACAATGTGAGCAAAATAGAGGCAAACACACGCAATATTCCCTACACATGAATTGTGATTCTTTTCTCCCCTGGGATGTGCAAGTGGCAAGACAGTTATTCCCATGTGGCGTATTCAGCTGGTCCTGTATACTTCTGAGTATATCACTTTTATTGCCTTTTGTATTGAATTACTGTGACGGAAAAAATACTTTTGTAAGAATTCAAAATCAAAATACTTTAAGAGCTTTTAGAATCCACCTCTAAGACATAAAGAAAACCTTAAGAAAACGAATAATTCTGTTCTTCTAAGGAATACCAGGTACCACTCCTAGTGAGAGGGCCTCTTTATAGAGAGGGAGATGTTATCAAATATTTATGTAACTTTCAGGGAAAAGTGCAAGTGTTCCATTGGAGGTCCAAACACTGTGGGCCCTGCCCCTGATGCTTTAGAACTTGCCCTGGAATGGACAAAATCTGCCCCAGGGTGCTCTGGTCTCTAACATTTCATCACTGCACACTCCTCCTGGGATTTGGCATTAGATGCTTCCTAATGGTACATTTTACTAGAAATCTTACTTCTTCATTGTCTAGCAATCATAGGTATTCTTATTCAATACATATAATTTTTTGTTTTTTCAGGTGAATTTTTAGAATTCCCCTTCTTTCCATATGATCAAGAACTCCACAAACCAAGATATTTAATTCCCAACTTGCACAATAAGATAAAACCCAAGTGTCTTGACATGATATAAAACCCTTTCATGATCCATCCTCTGACTATTCATTTAGACTTATCTTTCAACCTCCTCAAACTCAGACCTTGATCTTTAGCCATTTTAAGCTTCTTGTGGTTCTTAGAAAATGCCATGCTACTGGATGGCCTCATACATTGCTAAAGTTCCTTCTATCCAAAATTTCAGCTCCAGGAAAACATAAATAAAAATATTCTTCAGATTCAATAATACTTCATTTCCTCCCTGATAGCTCTCCTAGTCTTTCCACTGTCTCATCAGAAAGTTATTCCTTGCATTTTGGGGAGTCCATAGCAATATATATATAACTTTATATGTACATAATATATTAAGTATATAATTTGATATACACACATTAATTATATATACATAATTTGATATGTAACTTGTTATGTTTTTACTGGTTCAGTTTGTGCCGTAAATGCAGTACCATTAATTGAGCACCTACCCTGTGTCTGAAATTGTTCAAGGCCCTTAACATACATAACTGTTAATCTTAACAACCATACTGCAAGTAAGTACTTGATTCTCCCACTTTATGGTTGAGGTCAGAGGAGATAAATAACCTTCCCAGGATGAGAGCTAATAAGTGGTGATGTCGAGATTCCAATCAGACTTGTATAGAAAGTTAATGTTCTAACTTTAACTCATTGGTTCTAGACAATCCTAGAATATCTTCTTTCATGGTATTGTATTTATTTAGGTACATGCTTGGCTACTCCAATAAATTATTAGGCCTTGAGAGAACGTAACATCCTTGTATGCCTGGCCCTGGAAACTCATTGTTTGGTATTATCAAGTCCTCAAGAAATGTTGAACCAATAATTAAAGGACTATAATAATCTGCTTCTGTGCTTTACAGGTGAAAAAGAATGATTCTATACTATCTATACTGGTGGTAATCTAGATGTATGGATAGCTCTTGATGTTTTATTTTAATCATTTTCAAGAAGCAATACAGTCAGGAAAAGACAATTTGGAGATGGTGGGACTAGATGCTAATCTCTGCTCCACACTGGGCAAATCAGTTCCTATCCACAGATTTCTCAACTATAAAATAGAGATAATAAGAGCCCCTTCCCTCACAGATTTATTGAGGCTTACCTCTGATAAGACCTGTCAAAAACCTTCCTTTTGTGAGATCTGAATAACTACTTCTATGGACCTCAGTTGTTATTTTGTAAATTTAACAGGTTAGACTGATGCCTAGTCTCTTCTAGCTCTAAAATCCTGTGCCTATAAAGAAGTAATGAGTCACTCTATGTTTTAGAGCAATTACTGGCATGTAAAAGAAGTATTTAAAGATGATAGGAAAAAGATCAAAGAGGGTTTTAAAAAATATTTTAAATGAAAATGTTTCAGTGGCTTTATTATTTTATATAAATAAAAATTAGTTTATAGTTTATGCAGAGATCTGTCATTATATAATATGTTCTGGGTTACTTTGTGTACATTCTCATTTTTGTCAGACAAACATTTACTGTCAGAATGTTGAAAATCCTTAATATAGAACCATAGTAGTCTCAAGGGGTCACAACTGTTATGCAGACAGCACCCCCCACCCCCAAAAAAGCTTCCTTTGTAAATACTAAAGCTCCAAATGAATACTGGCTGATGTCAATGGCCAACTACTGTTGATCTTCCTCAGAGGACATTTATTTAAAAATTTTGTAACAAAGTTAAAGAGATTTGCTATTTTCCAAATATCAGCACGTATGCCGTGTACCCACCTTCATGGAAGACACAGGGTTGAGTCCTGTTCTCAAATTAGAAAGTTGACAATGGAAGAAAATATGAAGGAAAAAAAAAACTAACATACATTAATTATAAAATAACGTCTTTCTTTCTCATTAGGGTCCAAATTCTACAAAGGCAGAGACCGTGTCTGTCTTGGTTGCCACCACATTGTCCTAGTATAACATCTGGTATACAGATGGTGCTCAACAACAATTGCCGAATAAATGTTCATGGTTTTTTTGGTAAAAATAATTTAATGGACATTTTGGGTTTCTACAGGAAGGCCTGGTCTAGAAACAGAGGGTAAAAGCAAACTGAGAACTGGATTTTATACATATGAAAAGCAACAGGAATTTGCAGATTGAAAACTGATAACTAGGAGGAGAAGACAAGGGTCAATAGACAAAAAAGAAGTCCAAGAAAGTGGAGCGACTCAAAAGACATTTCCATAGAAAGAAAAGAGAGTGCTGAACTTTCACCATCCAGTAATATTACAGTTCCCAGAGTATTTCATTACACCAAACTGTTTTCTCCCTTCCACCCAACACATGCACACGCACCAACACATGCACACGCGCGCGCGCACACACACACACAAATGCACGCTGTGAAATCTGCTTTGATCTCTAGGTTTTCATTCTCCTTTCTCTTCTTCCTCCTCTCTACACCTACTCTAGTGAGCTCACCATGGACACCATATAAACCTCTCTCCTGCCTCTGTTCATCCTAGTTCACAAGGGAAGCAACTGATAGCTATGGAGAGTCCAGCACAGTAGGGAATGTACACAGGCATGTACACACACACACATTCAAACATCCATCTTTCAGACAAATGTAATAGTACTGAAGTCCCACATCTTCAGATAGAGAATAATACACTTGATAGAACATTCTGAGAGCTTTAAACTACAAAGGGCCATACTAATAGCACCTTGAACTACAACCTTTGGATCTCTTTAGTTTGAAAAATCTTCCAGAAGCTCTTTGACATCAAAGAACATACCTATTTTTTGATAGCTTTAAACTATAATTGCTCAGACTTCCTGGTGGGAAAAATACAAAGCCTCATAAAGAAAAAGAAAAAGAAAACATCTCACAACGGCTTCCAGGGGTGAAAAAAAAAAGCACCTCTCACTGATCTGCAAAAATTTTTAACAGAGCTCTTCCTCTGAATAGCATCAAGTGAGGCAGTGCCTTGAAAGAATAGAATCACAAGAGGAAGAACCAGGAAAGAATTACAGTGATCCGTAATCTGATCAGTTTTTAACAACTTGAACATCTTCCATTCCTCATCACAAATTATGGAAATCTGACTTATTTTACCTTCCAACAGGTGAACAAAATGTGGAAGATAAATAGAGTCTCCCTAGGACATTTCGCTCCTGGTTTCTTAGAATGATAGACAAGTACATTAACTTCACATAAATTATATGCCTAAATACACCAGGTAACGACATGCTACCACATATGCATCACTCTGCTTCTCTTAAGTGGGCTGAACTTGACCTTCAAAGCCCTTGAAATGCAAAAAAAAAAAAAAAAAAAACTTACTCTTTTCTGACATTTATGAGTATCTTTTCTGCTTGACTGCCTTTTACCGCCTGGAAATAATAGTGAATGCATTGCATACGGAAACTGCAGTAAACATTGACAAATAACAGGAAAGGCAGACAGTTTTATTCCAGGCAGGTTAAAGCTAATCTAATCAAATCTAATTCTCTTTCTGTAAGCTGACCACTATTGTTCAATTTATTTTTTGATTAGAAGTGCAATATGATAGTCCTCTGTTGAAGTGCAGTTAAACAATACTGAGGTTCCTTTACATTTTTCCCTACAAACAATTTTGATTTAACAACAGATTTTAAAGAATGTTTTTAAAAATCACACTCATACTAAAGTTAAGTTCTAGGAAAATTCTAAGGAAACCTTTTTTGCAGTGCTCTTTGACTCTGAAAATTTATGGATATTTTTTCTATTCTAACCAATAATAAAATACACCTAAGAGAAAACTGTTCCTTTGGTTCTGAATTTCAAGGATTTACGAAAAAGAACTCTTAGAAAATTTTGTCTTGTTGCAGTAAAGACATTATTTTACATGTATTTAAATACTGAATAATGGGAACAAGGTGACTTGTGGCTAAAGAATAGTTAGCAATTCAGTCATCAAGGTACAAAGAGCTATTTTCCTTTCATTGAACAAACATACAGCTCCTTATCAAAACCAGATCTCCCCGAGGGAGCACAAAGCAAGCCTGCATGTCCCCCCCAAATGGCTTTGTACAAATGACCAGTTTGCCTTTGTGCAAAAAAAATTTCATTGACTGCAAAACATCCTGTTTCTCCTACTACTCAATTACAGTGTAAAGAAAATGCACATCCAGCGACATCTGCGCACACATTCACACTTGCACCTCTGCCTGTGATACGCCAATTGGGCCACATCACCATACTGCCTTTGAAAGCTTTATATTTAGAAATAGATGGAATTCTACAACGGTCATAGAAAAAAGACAGAGAAAGAGGTTACCACTTTGCTTTATCTTCAAATTAACTGTAATTTAGACAAACTTAGGAGAAAAGACCAGGAAACCTTCCACAATATGTTGGGACTTCAACAATATGTTTAAATGCTTATTGAATTGTCCTTGTGTGTGAAATGAAGAGTGGCAGCTGCGATACAGCAGAATGTCTACTTTGGTGTCACTTGGTTTGGTTCCAGTCTGGGTTTTTCTACTAACCAGCCATGTATCCATGGGCTCTTTCCTCATATGCAAAATGAATACATTTAATATTTTGTACAGTCATTTCTAGCACCATGAGGAAATTTGTGATATCCTAGGGGGAAAAGAGAACCCTACGGCTATCTACCAAGGCTACTGCATTTTTCTGTTACCAACTTGTTGCTGATCAAAAGATACAACCCCAGGCAGTGCTATGGTGCCTCAGTGGCAGAGTTCTTTCCTGCCACGGCAGAGACCTGGGTTAGATTCTCAGCACCTGCCAGTGCCAACAACAACAACAAAAAAGATACAACATTATGATATCAAAATTATTAACAGAACCAATATTTAAAAGCTCTCAATAAAGGAGAAAAACGTGTAAAAGCAAGTAAGATGAAGTTTTATAGTAATAAATGGGAGATGTCATACGTTTATTTTTTTTAAAGCCATTGCTCCAATAAAAGATGAATGGAAATACTTCCTTGGTACCTGAGGCGAAAAAATCTGAGGTTTGAGTTGACCAGAAGGCTCAAAATGATTGACAATCTGCTTAAGAAAATAATTAATTGAGGGAAATAGGAATTATTAATCTGGAGCAGAGAAGACTTGAGGAGCAATTAAGCATAAAAACACTCACATGAAAGAGGGAGTCTGGGTACTCTTTTAGTGTGAAGTAGAAGTAGAAATGGAAGCTCAGTAGAAATTCAAGCGGAAGTTCAGGGAGGCTGGTTTTGACTTCATATAAGTAATACCTTTCTGTTAATATATCGGAAAATACAGGATATTTCCTATGCCTAAGCATAATTGAGATAAAAGGTTACACAGACAGGTACAGACCCAAGCTCAAGGAACTCAAGGTATTGTAACAGGCTGCCCTGAGAGAAACAAATACTACATAGGAGTAAGGCATCATACAAAGGCTTACCAATGACTTTTTTTTAAATTAATAAAACCAATCAACATACAACATGAGCATTCTTTAAGCATGAACATTCCATACTTTGTGTGCAATCAATGGCTCACAATATCATCACATAGTTGTATATTCATCACTGTGATCATTTCTCAGAACATTTACATCACTCTGGAAAAAGAAAGAACAAAAAAGAAAAAATTCATACATACCATACCCCTTACCCCTCCCTCTCGTTGACCACTAGTATTTCCTTCTACCCAATTTATTTTAACATTTGTTCCCCCATCATTTATTTATTTTTAATCCATATTTTTTACTCATCTGTCCATACCATGGATAAAAGGAGCATCAGAACAAGGTTTTCACAATCGCACAGTCACTTTGTGAAAGCTGTATCATTATACAATCATCTTAAAGAAACATGGCCACTGGAACACAGTTCTACAGTTTCAGGCACTTCCCTCTAGCCTCCCTAATACACTTTAAACTAAAAAGGGGTTATGTATATAACGTAAGGACAACCTCTCAACTCTATTTGAAATCTCTCAGCCACTGACACTTTATTTTGTCTCATTTCTCTCTTTAGCTTTTCAGTCCAGAAGGTTTTCTCAATCCCCTGATGCTGAGTCCCAGCTAATTCTAGGACCTTTGTCCCATGATACCGATGATTTTTAAAGGGGAATCCTGTATTGGGTGAACTGTTAAATTAAACATTATTCAGTTTTACTACCAGACTACTGGTCCAAAATGTGGTAAGACACTTTCTTTAAAAATGTCATAAAGTGAGCTGATGATACTTCCATGCCAAGGTGCAGGACATCAGTTACATCAAGTATCTAAATGAAAAAGGAAGGCTCCCAGGTAGCAGTTCATTCATTCTTTCAACAAATATTTAATAAGGGCCTCCCCGGGGTGGGTCTGCTGTTGCGACTTAGAAAACACACTAATTCTTCCCACGCATTCCTCAGTGACAAGGAATGTCAGTCCATCACCCCCCACTCTCCTGAAGCCACTATTTATAACAAAATAATTTTGAATTGGGACCTAGAATGGTTTAACTTCCCAGGTGATGGGGCAGTAACAATTGCCCACTATCAGTGTTGCTGTCAGAATATTAAGTTCCTGAGAAATTCACCATTCATCACTGCTTCAAGCAATGTTTTATGACAGGCTATCATGAGTACAAATCTCAAAAATTATCTTTGAGAGTTCTCAAAATAGTACTGTAAGACTTCTTTAGTGAGACTGTAAAATTGTTTGGCTATAAATCTGCCCCAATAACACTACTCATTCAATTTAAGGCTGCAAGCCTGAGAGAGATTAATAAGATGAGATGTCCACTAGTCAAGGGAAGAACACAGATCTATCCTATCCTATTCCATCTTCTGGTTTAACCATATAAGTGTTACATAATGTGACATTTGCATATTATCGAAGATGTTAAAGGAAAAAAACTGTATATCACTAATCAGCAGATCATTTTTCATTTTCTTGCAGATTCTAAAATTAATGATGTTCCCCTTTTTCTATTAAATCTTTATTTAAAAAAAAAACAAGTTATATTAAGTAAGAACTTGCACATGGGAGCAATAAGTATTTCCCTCTTTCTTTCTTTTCAATTTCTATGCCTTTCCCCAAGCTAACAAACCCCAGCAGTGTTAGAAAAGAGGCTTAAGGAGCAGCAACTTATTTTATGCCAGTTAGTTAGGTCTCTGACAAGCAACTTGCTCCTTCAGGATCCAAAATGCTCTTTATCTATTTGATTCTTTCATGTCTGCTATTCTTCTTTAACTTAGAGGTTGCAGCATACTTGGATGTTATTTCCAATCTGCTAATTGGGTCCAAGGGAGGGCCCAAGCAGGCCATGTTGAGTTCTCCAGGCTCTGTGCGCTCTGCCAGGGCTGTCCAGCTGGATTTCCATCTGATGGGCACACACTGGGAATGGGTGCCGAGCCCTGCGGAGGGGAGCAGGAACTTGGGACCAGAAGTGCAGCTCAAACAGAATGTTTACTCTGTAATACTTCAATTTTCTTATTAAAAAATGCATTTGTCAAATGTGTAATTAAACGTTATTTCAAGGGCAGGCCATGGCAGCTCAGCAGGCAGAGTTCTCGCCTGCCATGCCAGAGACCCAGGTTTGTTTCCCGGTGCCTGCATATGCCAAAAAAAAAAGCTACTTCAAAAAGAAAAGAGTGTTTGCCAGATAATATGCATGCGACTTCTCTGAAAACCAGAAAACGGATGGTATATATATGTGAGCGTTTACTATCCTCTGTCCAGGCCAATTTGCACAAATCCAGGCCATTTTGCCCTCGGATAAGGTAGGCAAAGGAATCCATTTCCTCCTTACGTTTGCTCTCCCACCACCACTAGCTTACAGAAAGGACCCTGCTGGAGGCGGAGCTTGCTGCCATCAGTTACCTCCCTGTGCAATGGACAAATTTACTTACACATGGTGATTATTGGGCCTCAAAGTACAACATCTAAACCTATTTTTGGATTCTATCAATATGTCATCAGGTCTAATTTAATGTAGTTGATTAAAGGCAATGCTTCTCAACCTTTTTTAAATTTTTTTATTTTTTGCCCCCTAAAGGAAATTTTTGAGACTTTTTTTTTTTTAAATCATCCCACCACCATGAGATTTTAATTTTTACCTCCTTGGGAGTGATATTGCTCCCACTAAAAATGAATGATTTAAGCTAACCATTGCTGACCATGTGCCAAGTGCTACTTACAGCATCATCCATGAATTAGCACATTTAATCAACACTGAATGAAGCTGCATCTGAGCATAGTTTTTTTGTTTGTTTGTTTGTGTCTTTTGTTTTTTTTCTTTTTCCTTTTCTTTTTATTATTATTATTTTTTATTTTTTTCTCTATATTAACATTCTATATCTTTTTCTGTTGTTTTGCTAGTTCTTTTCCTAAACCGATGCAAATGTACTAAGAAATGATGATCATGCATCTATATGATGATGTTAAGAATTACTGATTGCATATGTAGAATGGAATGATTTCTAAATGTTGTGTTAATTTCTTTTTTTTCTTTAATTAATAAAAAATATGAGAGTAAAAGTGTGGTTTTTTTTTTTCAAATTCTTAGAAACAAAACAAGCAAAAAAACAAAACCCGTGAAATATGAGGCATGCAGAAGTTAAGCACTTACCAAAGGCCCTACAGTTAAATATTAGAACTGGGATTTGAACACAGTCTGACTTCAGTCTATGCTCACTGCTTTACATTGACTCTCAGAGAAAATGAGAGTCCCAAAATACTTGAGAAAATATCTTGCCTCAGAAATAGATCAATGGAGATTTTCCAGAATTAAACCATTACCTTTAAACCCTGTCTGTAGCAAATGGATGCTGAGATTGAGGGTAATACAAAGTACTATAAACATAATTTTCAGCGACTTACGTGAGAGGAAAGAACAAACCTGCTTTTATTGGAGTTTGTGGCATTTAAATAGATGTTTCTTAGACAAGACAGGAACATCCAATAGCACAAGACATAACTTTGGCTCTGGTTCCACAGATCACACTCCAAAATCAAGAGCCCCACATCTTCAGATACCAAGCGTGCAAAGTTGGTATCTTTGCCCCAACTTTGATACCAAAGTTGATACCAAACATATCAACTTTGTTTTCTGCTGCCTATAAGTAGCCTGGTTGAGTTGGGACCTTTCATCCCCATCACACAAGAATCCCCAAACAGTGCTTTCCTCCCTGTCTCTGGCCACTGCTTGTCTTTTACATTCCCAGAGCAAACTCACATCCTCTCTGCACAGGAAATGTCCTTCTCTCTAGCCCTCTAAATCCAACCTATTTTTGATGGTCCACCTCTGATCTGACCTCCTGCCCAACCACAGATAATCACATATCCTGGAGCTCTTGGAGGCTTCCCTAACCACCAGCCAGATCTGATTTCACCACAGTTTTTATCGAGTATACCACTCATCGAGACCTCTTTATACTAAGGGTTGTCATTCCCTCTGTTAGAGTACAAGGTCCCCACATAGTGACTAATGGGTTGACATGTTGGGGAACGTCTGCCTAACATGGTCTGCCGTTTAGAACATGCACGCTAAAACATATCTATAGAGGTGGGCAGAAATCGGATACTGGATTTAAAAAGTATATACTATCATGGGTATAAGGTTGGAGAGGATAAAACGATCAACATTTCAGCTCCAAGACTCCACAGTGATTTTACACCATCCTTTTTTTCCAAGAGCTTCTACATAACAGTCACAGTTATGATCCACAGGCTACAAACTCCTACATAAACTGCATAGCCCACTTGGTCAATCTCGTAATGAATCAATATCTCAAAGCACCAGGGGAAGATGTAATTCCCCATGCCACTTCTGAGAAGGGCACTAGAGTGTAAGCAATAAGAGCATGGGCTCCAAGGCTGGTTGATTGTTAGCCCTAGTCCTGCTGCTTACAAGATGTTTAACAACTCTTGCCTCCATTTCTTCATCTGTAAAATAGAGTTAATGACAGCATTTATACCTCAGACATTGTTGTAAGAATTCAATGTTGTGTACTTAGAAGAGTGCCTGATACGTGGTACTTTATTTTTGTCTTTGCTGTTGTCATTAGCTCCACCATTGTCTGTGAAATGCATATAATCAGGAAAAAAGAACTAATAGATGTTCTCTGTGTATGAATAAAGAGCAAAACCACCCAATGAACTTTTATCAATACTTAAACTCACATGACAGGCATAAAGCATGCTTTTTTTTTTTTTATAATGTTTGCAATGTAGGGTAGAAATGATATAGAGTCACTCTTTAATTAACCTGCTGCTACCAGATGATCCTAAATAAACTATTCATCTTCTAAACAGATGAGCTTCTCACACGTAAAATGAATCCAAAGTAATTGCTGTTAGCTTGGGGGCAGGAGGTGCCAATTTACCTTCAGTTTACTATGACCATGAAACTCCATCTCTTATAGGATTTGTGCACCATTCCACACTCCTCTGGCATCCACAAATGGCAAAAAAAAATAACCTACAGCTGACAAAAAGCAAACTTGTCATTTCAAATGCCCTTATTCTCTTAACTGAGCAAATTATCTCCTTAATGATATTGGACAGTGGCTATGACTGAATTTGCAAATAGACACATGCTGTGACCATTTGGGCAAAATGAGAAATTATTTCACCTAAAAATACTTTCAACAATGAAGGACATGTGAGCACAATTCCTCCTCAATGCTAGCACTTGTTTTCCCAAGTGCCCACTGCCTACTGCTACCTCTCTAACCCTGAAAGGGGGAAGGCCAAACATGTTCTGGCTTAATAACTTCTCTCTCTGTCTCTCTTTTATTATGATTTCTTCCTACAACCATCTCTGACAAGATTAGAAGACCAGAATTCAGAGAAGAATGAAGCACGTACACTTTTTAGTGTAAATTATTTCACTCCACTGGGGCTTCTTCTAGACCATTTTAAATCATATGTATCTTGCTCTGATTTTATTTATTAACAATCCCCTCTCCCCATTTTCTAGAGACAATTAGGGTGAAAAAGAACTGTGTGCCTTTCAACTAAGTCACAAGGTCTTCAGGTTCAAATTATCCCAGTTTCTGTTCCTGAGAAGACTCAATCAGCAGCTCTGCCGATGTACCCAAAATCAAAAGAAGCAGTCCTGGGGCTTGAGCTCAGTCATTTCCTGCCCTAAACCAATGCTGATCTCGCAATTCTCAGCTCATCTGGCTGAAGCATGGCTATGAGCCTGCCATCTTGCTAGCAAGAATGGTGGCACTTTGTGGACGATAGGACAGGTCAATGCATTTCATTTCTCCCACAATGATTCCTCCCTTCCTTCCCTCTCCATGTGTCTCTCTTTCTCGTTCTGTCTCTATCTTTATATCCCTCTCTATGTCCCTCTGTCTCACTCAAGCTTTTACTCTGTGTGTCCAACCTCTGTCTCTTGCCCTGTCGCTGTGAGCCTCTGCTCATCTGTGCCTCTTTCGCTGCCAATCAGTCGGTACCATACTGTGACTTTCATGGACCCTAGATACTTTTGCCTTCATGGGCTGCCCCAGGAAGGACTCAAATGTACCTTTCCCTTGCCTGGGTTCTTGCCTCTTTTAGCGACCGGGCTGGCTGGGTAAAGTGCCATCCAGTTCCCTACCCATAAACCTCTACCTGCTCTACCATCATTTCTCTGAGGATGCCTCGGCATCTCCTATGTAACAAAGCTTGATTGTCTGCTTGGAGGACTGAGAGGAAAATGACACATGGTGTGGTTCGAGAGCAACAAGATGTGATCATTTTTGCCTACAAAAGTGAAGAAACCTTACGTGAGAAATTTTAACAGTCGTTTGCCTCCATACCCAACCATCATCCACACTCTATCCACAAAAGATATTTTTAAGGCTTGATATTCGGTTCTTTACTTGTTTTCATAATGCTAGCCCCCAAAATCCCTAAGCTTTTTTTGCTATCTCCTTGGGAAATAGGATAGAATGAAATTGATTTTCTTTTTTATCAGCAAGGCTTCTAAATTGAAGGCACAAATCCCAGAAAGTCAGCCACGCTAAATTTATCTTAATGTTGCTAATTGGACAAAAAAAAATGCCTTTTGCTCACTACGGTTTTGAAAAACAACTAAATCCCACCTGTTTCAATCACACTTTCCTATCAATTTCTTTTGGCCCCAGTAAAACAGAAAATATGTTCAATGAGCTCCTAGAAAAAAAGAGCTTTTCATTTTGGAAGGATTGTATAACTATTTTTGGCACCAAAGCCTTTATCTCTCTCTCTCCCTTTTTTTTTTTTCCAGTTTTCAATTACAATGATGAACTCTTACTATTTGATTTATGTCCTAATATACTTCCTTTGTTTATCATTCGGTGTCACCTACATACATTTACCTTCTAATTTCTCTCTCATCTCAGAGATCTGTCAACAATTCACCTTATCCAAGAACAGAGGGAAAAATTAAAATTATAAATTTAATAATGGTAATACTTTAAAGCATAAATTTCTGTCCTTTCAACACCCTGTGCATATCTAACTCGGTTCTCTGACATTTCCATCAGTTTAAACCAATCACCAAGTTCTCATCTTTCAGTAAGCAAGGACACAAAAAGGATGAAAGACAAAAAGACCAGATTCCTAATATCATATTCATGAATGTTCTCCTTTGCATGGTGTGCTGGTTTGAAACTGTTTTGTACCCCAGAAAAGCTATGTTCTTTTTATCCAGTCTTGTGGGGGAAGACCTATTACTGGGTGGGACCTTTTGATTAAGTTGCTTCCATGGAGAGACGACCTTGCTCATTCAAGGTGGATTTTAATGCACTTACTGAAGTCCTTTAAAGCGGAGGCATTTTGGAGAAAGCATGGATGCTTGGAGAGCGTAAAATGCCCTGGGAGTCATTAAAGTAAGAGACGAAATCCAGCATTTATCCCAGAGAAGCTAAGAGAGGACCCACAGACGTTTAGAGAGTTGAATGCCCTGAAAGTGCTAAGAGAAGACCTCAATATACAGAGAGAAAGCCACTGGAATCAGGAGCTGAAAGCAATGAACCAGGAGCAAGGACCAGCAGCTACCAGCAACGTGCCTTCCTAGCTGACAGAGGTATTCCAGATGCCAGCAGGCTTTCTACAGAGCCCAGGTATCATCGTGTAGAAGTCTTAATTTGGACATTTTCATCACCTAAGAACTGTAAATCTGTAACTTAATAAATCTCCTTTGAAAAAGCCAACCCATTTGTCATATATTACATTCCAGGAGCTTTAGCAAACCGAAATACATGGTCACATGAAGTCTAAAGTTAGGCTCAACATGTGAAATTTCCAAACAATTTGAATCCTGACATTTGAAGAAAAGACACCAATATTTATCCGATAAGCATGATTATACTATTTCAGAGAGGTTCACCCTGGGGAGCATAAACAAAAGAATTATAATTAAAACACTAAGACAGGAATGAGGAGGTGGGGAGGGTACAAGGGTAGTTCAGTGGTAGAATTCTCACCTGCCTTGCAGGAGACCTCATTCCAGGTCCATGCACATCCCAAAAAACAAACAAACAAAAGTCAACAAATGGTGCTGCAATAACAGGATGCGCACATGGAAAAAGAATGAAATGTGACCCTGCCATATAGCACACACACAAAAAACCCACTAAGATGAATTGTTTTTACTTCTATTTCCATCCTCCTCCACACCCCAGCACCACTGGAGAAATGAAGAATGGTGCTTTATTGCAAGAGAAAACATGCTGAGCATTTAAAGATATGACAAAATGTACAGGGTAAATATTTCAAACCCAAATTTAGGCAGAAGATCAAAAGGGGCTAAACTTGGAGAAGCACAGTTGTATCCATCAGCCAGATTTTTCTCTTTATTCATGATATCCAGGAGGCTGGCTACACCTAGGCCCCTAGTGCCTTCTTCCATGGAACAATGGAAAATCCATGGAACAAAAGGACAGTGAATGGTACTTGTGGCTCCTGCTTGTGTGTATATAACACTTTCAGGGACTCTAGCCTAGACTGCCGGAATGTGGTTGATTTTGTTTGAAACTCAGGATTTATCAATTGCCTAGTGTTAAAAATATAAAAAGAGATAAAAAATAAAATTATCAGTTCAATTGATAATTTTATGTGTCAAGCCTCAGTGAAACTTAGAAATAGAAAACGTAGCTTCCTCTTTTAAAGGAAAAAGCAGGACTTCAATAATCTGTAACATCAGCAAAGAATAACAGCATAGGGGGAAAAAACCAAAGCTTGTATCTAGGTCAGTGACCTTACTGCAGTGACCTGGGTATTGCGGGATACGTGGGGGCTCAGGAGCCCCTGGAGGGGCCATGGGGGACATGAGGGAAATGCAGGGAGGGAAGTACCACTTCCATGGGTTTTCTACAACAGGTTCTCCATAGATACTGTGGAAAGAATGATTCCACTCTTTAAAAAATTAATGCGAAGAGGACCCATGGGTGACTCCTCTGACTTAAGAAAAATCACAATAAAGTTGTTCCCTGAGAAATAGGAATTTATGCCATTTAGAAAAGATTTTCAGATGTCATTGCAACAATGTTGATAAGGCTAAAAATGTGAAACTTCCTACATATTGAATAAAGTATTAACATATGTTTTGTAGAGCGTTTTAGGCAACTTTAAAAATGATACTGCACTTTTAAGGGTTTTAACATGGAAACTGTTCACAATAAACAGTGAAGTGAAGGGTTTAAAACACGCAAAAAATGATTAAGTATAATTTCACTTTATAATGTTTATGTATTTATCACATACAGTATATGAAATTACATATGCATAATATACATATATATACCATACATATACATATAAACATATGAATATGTGTGTGTCCGCTGGTCTCTTGCACCCTTCCTCTCTTTTTGCCTCATCAGAAATTCTTAACAGAACCAGTGTGTCGAGGTAGGGCCAAGGGAAGGGAAAGAACTGCATAACTGAAGCCAGAACCCCTTCTGCAGGCAGAAGGAGGGAAAAAGACCAAAAACAAATATGTTAATAAAACTTTTGTCTCCTTGTTTATACAATCCTAATTGTTTATAATCACTTTAGGTGACTTGAAGGCAAGGATGTTGGAATCCAAAAGACTCAGATCTTACCTTTCCCATTTCCAGTTCCCTGCATCTCGCCTCTTCCATTAACCTTTTCCTACCTTTGATGTTACTCTCTGAAGATAGTTCCACTTCTCTGGTATCATCAGTTGTGCTAACATATGTGGCAGTGCCCGCCACAGCACCTGACACCTGGTTTGCCCTCAAGAAATACATCCTTTCTTCCTTTCCTTGTAGTAGATAGTGTCTAAAAACATGTCAGTGTTAAATCATAGTGAATCCAGATGTTAAGAATTAGCATATTCTTTGAAAACGCCTCAATAGGCTGTACAGCTGTGTAGAAGAGTGAGGTTTGGGGCCTTCCCAAAGAACAAACACTTGAAATGAGGACAAGATGTTGAAAAAATCCAAACCACAGGCAGTTTGTAGTCACTCATTCTCTGGACCTGGCTCCTGTGTCCAGGTTAAACAAGAGGGCACTAGGTGTTGGCCAGGCTTCGCTTTCTGACACTTTTCCCAGTGATCCTGACTCCCTGCAATCCCCATCTGTGTGCCTGTGACACCTTGCACACTCTCTGCAGACAGAGCATGATGCACGCTGCTGGCTGGGCCCACACATCCTCCAGACTGGAACCAACTGGCACTCATTCACTTTTACTACATTAACACAGAAATTGATCTCAGAAATAAGTGTGTTTTTGCTTAATGTTGTTTTTCCCTAATGCCCTTAACAGAGAAAACTTGTAGACCCAAGAGATAATTCTGTACTGATTTCAAAGTAGTATCTCTAGGCATTAATACTTCTATTAAAAGGAGGAGGGGGGTGGAATTCACAACAAATGTCTTCACACAAACATCAGTTACTAGTTCCATAACTTAGGAGGCATGTGGCTTCAGGCAAGTCCTAAACCTTTCTGTGTTTTTTCTTCCCTGTTTTCAAAACAGGAGTAGTTAATAGTAGGTGTTCAAGGATTGTTATGAGTACTAAAGAGTCAAATTTAGAAAGCACTTAAAACAGTGCATGGCACAAAGTAAGCATTAAATAAGAGCCTGATAAATACAATCATATAAACATACATACCAAATGTATACCATTGGGCCCAAGGAATAGCTTTGAGTGAAGAAACAGAAGGTAATACTCAATGAGATCTACTCTGTTAGGTGATTCTGCATATTATATCATTTGCCTCAACAACCACCTTGTGGATGGGTATTATTGATTCAATTTAATAGAAAGGAATAGAGTGACTTGCCCAAGCTTATACAACTAGTAAATGACAGAACTGGGATTTGAACAGCGGTCTCTCTGAGTCCAAACCTATGCTCTTTGTACCATACCATGTATATACTATGAATAATAGTGATAACAGTTACCACTTAATTAATGTTAATTGTCACATCCAATTTTTTTTTCATTTAATTCCTAGAAGACTTCTTTGTGGGAAGTACACAGGACCAGTCCCTGGCGCATCCAACTCAATCGTCTGCCTCTGGTGGCAGCAACAAGGGATATGCAACAGAAGGTCATCAGCCTCACTGACTGAAGCAGTTATGAATTTAGCTACCAAAATGACAACTAAGTATTCACTAACCAAAAAGAATAAATGCTGAAAGAGCGACACAAGAAATATAATCCATCAACCCAAACAGGAGAGGCTGTAATGGTTTTAGAAGTAGCCACTACAGACGACAGCAGAGAGCATCTATTATTCTCTATAATATACAGTAATATATTTTTTACTCTGTTAGTAATAATGGAGTATTAGTAATTTTACTCCATTCATAACATACCTCTAATTTACTCAGATGAAAAGTAGACATTAACAATTTATGAAATAAAATAAATATAAGTAGAAGTTCAGAAGTTTTGTCCAAAAGCCCACTTTGGCAATTACTGATTCAGAGCATAGCTAAGGGAAGGGTGGAGGAAAGGAGAGATAGATAAGAGGGAAGAAGGGGGAGAAATAGAGGAGAGAGGGGTAGAGAGGACAGAGGCAAGAGAGGGAAGAAGGAGGAGAAGAAATAAAGTGGGGAAATTTAATGGGAAAGAGAATGATAGATGAGAGAAGGAAAAGAGGGCAAAAGAGAAGAGGCAAGGGGAGAAACAAGAAAGGGAGGAGGGGGAAAATACTAATTTTTATTGAGTTCCCATTCTCTAAAAAAATCCTTATAGCAGGAAGATACAGAGAACTTCTCTAGTTGAATAACCTGTATCTCTACTGTTTTAGTTTGTTAAAGCTGTCGGAATGCAATATACCAGAAATGGAACAGCTTTTAAAGGAGGAATTTATTAAGCTGCAAGTTTACAGTTCTAAGGCTATAAAAATGTTCAAACTAAGGCATCCATGGAAAGTTACCTTGATTCAAAAAAGGCCTATGGGTCCAGAACAGCTCTGTCAGCTGAGAAGGCACATGGTGCTATCTACTAGCTTTCTCTCTGGGATTTTTCATATGGCTTCCCCAGGGAAGTTTTCTTTCTGCATCTACAAAAATCTCTGGCTGTGTGGACTCTGAAGATTTTTCCAAAATGGTTCCCTCTTAGAGGACTCCAGTAAGTGACCCCACCTTGAATGCGTGGAGACACATGTCCATGGAAACTACCTAATCAAAAGGTCCCACTCACAACTGGGTGGGTCACATCTCTAGGAAAACAACTTAATCTAAAAGACCCCACCCAACAACACTGACGAGGATTAAAAACATGGCTTTTCTGTGGTACATGACAGTTGCAAACCAGCACATCTACCCTGTTTCTCAAATTGCATCTCAAATTGCATCCTTAGAAGGATCTCTATTAAGTTTTATACAATTCCTTTCTAAATCTTCACACTTGATTTTTGAATTGTGAGGAGAAACCAGGGAAGGTTTCCAAGATCCAGCATGCCTGGTGCAAGATTCCAAATGTGCTCAGACCCTAAAAAGAGAGAATAACACTTGAGGAAACAGCCATCATGAACTCCATCTCTGCCTTGGACAACTGTTGGCAGACATTGCTGAAGCCAAGCTCCAGGCACTACGTCTCTGAACCCAGCACTTTCTATTAGGGCTACCCTCACCTGATTATGGTCTACTGCCTTCCTCTGAAAATCCATCAAGAACATTAGCCCTCTCTTCCTTACAGAAAGCTCCACTTTCTCCTTTCTTCTGGAACAACAGCCCTGTCCCCAAGCTCCAGCAGCCTGGTGGATACCACAGACTGATTGACTGATAACAACTGTCTTTCCGCCATGAAGTAAAATGTTCTGCTGAATGATAGTTGGATAACCTGCAGTAATTGTGCCACCAGAGAACACTGGGCTCAGGCATCCAAGCCATATTCAACAGAGAATCATTCCCAGTGGAATTCACAGAGGAGATTTTTCACAGCCATAGGTTTCACTTGGTTGTTATCAGTGACTGTTTAAGAAAACATTAAATATCAACACTGACTGTTTAAGAAATTATTAAAAGCAGACCACACACACATAGACTCTGCTGTTTCAAAATTTCAGTTCCCCAACTCTGCTGTGTGCGCTGAAATGAAGTCTAGGTGAACTATGCTGGCAATTTCTGCTATCTGCTTCCTCCAGTATATAAAAAACTTTTTTGTGGACCAGTTGGCCTTCTTAGATAATGACAATGAGAAGAGGAGATGAATAAAGTGGTAACTGCTGGCTTTAAAAGGGGCGGACGATGTACTATGGAATGGATTATCCATTCTGGCAAGCAGAGCCCAAAGGAAAAAACACAGTAGGATGAAAAGAATCATTCTGGAGTGAAACCCATCTGATTTTAAATGCCGGCTTTGGCACATTAGCTATGTGATTTTGAGCAAGTTACTTTGCTTCTCTAAACTTTGGCTTGTTTGTCATTAAAATAGGAGAAATAATACCTACCTTGAAAAGTTGTGGTGAGGATTAAATAAGATCATGTAGGTGTAACAGGCAAATTTACTAAAATTACTTTTAAACTGCATTGCTCTCCCATTATTTTTGCCTTCCTCATTTGAAGCAGGTAGGCAAATGCTATCATTCTTTGCCTCGGGGATTTGAGCTGGTTAAAAAAGGAAACACAGCCGGATAGCAAAAGCTCTTCTTTGTCTTATGTAAACACTAAAACTGCTGAAAAAGGTATGCCCAGCAATAGTTGGAAAATGTGATTTGGGAAGATACCATTTATAATAGTAACTAAAGACCTGAACAAGTACAGATATGAATAAAAACATTCAACTTTATAATGTCAATTCTCCCACAAACTTAAAATTTCTAAAATAATACAAATTTTGGAAATTCCAAGCCAATTATAAAATTTATATGGAAGAGCAAATGGCCAAGAATGACCATTACATTCCTGAAGAAAAGGGTATAGGGAAATGGGAAGGTAGAGGAGGCTTGCCTAACCAGATTTCAAGTATACAAACTAGAGAAAAAGTGTAACTGACATAAAAAACAAACACACACACCACTGATATAAACAGGGAAACCAGAAATGAATGAATGTGTGGAAACTTGAAACGGATATACAGAAACCTGATGGACGACAGGGACAACGCTGCCAATCCCTGGGAAGAGACTGAACTCTTCAAGAAGTAGTGCTGAGACAACTAACTGCCATATCAAAAACTAAATGGAATAGGACCCCTCACTTATGCCATGCATAGAAATTGAATTCAGGTCCATTAAAGTCCAACGTATTTTTTAAAAGAAGAAAACAAAACTTAAAACCTTTCAAAGATATTACAGGAGACTGTATTCATAAAGTTGGAGTAGGAAGTAAGTTTTGTAATAAGACACAAAAACATAAGCCACAAGGAATGGATAAATTTGACTACTTAAAATATTTTTTAAATTTATTAAAAGACAACATTTCTAAGAGTGAAAACATAAGCCACAAACTGGGAGAACACACTACCACACATTTAACTGACACAGATTAGTACTCAAACTATATAAGAACTCCTATAAATCAATTAACAACCCGAAACTAAAGTGGGTAAAAGACATTTCAACAAAAAAAGAAAGAAAAAGAAAAAGAGGAAATAAACAAATGAAAAGGTGTTCTACCTCACTAATAATTAAGGAAGGCAAACTGAATAAAAAATGCCATTCCAAACCCATTGTTACAGACTGAATTGCATCCCCTCAAAAAGATATGGTGAAGTTCTAGACCCCAGTACCTCCGACGTGATCTTAAGTGGAAATAGGTTCAATACAGATAGAATCAGACAAGTTAAAATGAGGTCATACTGGAGAAGGGTGGGTACTTATGGTTGGTGACCTTATGAGGAGAGTCGAGACACAAGCACACAAGGGAGAACACCACATGGAGTTGGAGACTCGGGTTAAACAGCCACAACCCAAGGAATGCTGTCACCACCAGAAGCCAGGAGGGAGACCTGACAGGAAGTATGGCCTGGCTGATGCCTTGATTTCGACATCTGGCCTCCAGAACTATGAAACAATACATTTTCCTTGTTTTAAGACACACAGATTATGGCACTTTGTCACAGCAGGGCTAGGAAACTAAGACACCTAGCAAATTGGTCAACCATCTAAAATTTTGCCAAAACAAAGTGTTGGTGAAAATGTGGCACGACAGGGCTTCTTATAGTCTACCTATATTGAAAAGAACTGTATTCTGTTTGGGAAAACCATTTGTACAATCTGGGAAAGTTTAAAAATTTGCATGCTCTGACCCAGCAATGTCACTCTTAAATAAATATGTATTATTTGGTCATCCCTTCTACACAGGCACCAGAATGTACAAGAAATATCCAGTAGCTTTATTCGTAATAGTCCCCACATGGAACTAACCTAAATGTCTATTAACCTAGATGGATAAATAAGGGGGGGTGCAAGGGTAGTTCAGCAGTGGAAGTCTCACCCACCACGTGGGAGTCTCGGGTTCGATTCCTGGCCCATGCACTTCCCAAAAACAAGCAAAACAAGCAAAGGAAAAAACAAACAAATAAACAAAAATTCGACAAATGGTGCTGCAATAATGGAATACTCATACGGAAAAATAATGAAATGTGACCCCACAATATATAGCATACCAAGAAAAAAAAAACACAAAATAAACAGTAGATGGAAAAATAAACTGTGATTTACTCATACAATGGACTACTATATAGCAGTAAAAATGAATAATGAATGAAGAAAGCGAGTTGCAGAGAATACATATAGATAATACCATTAATATAAGATAAATATAAAACTCAAAATCATGAGAAGGTAAACAATATATGTTTAAGAAATAAACATGGGGTAAAATTATACAGAAAAGCAGTATACTGATAAACACATAGAAACCTCACTTCTGGCAGTGAAAGTGGGAGGTACAGCTGGAGAACCCTATAAGGAGGAAGCCTCCAGTGGAACTGGTAGTGTTCAATTTCTTATTTTCATGCTTTTTAAATTATATTATTCTTCACACACCTTAGGTTATATACATCCTTTTGAACATATAAAATATTTCAAAATAATTTTAATGGACTTGTGTGATCCAGTAAAGGCAATTACATATGAGGAGAAGTTTGCTGTGACTTCTTATAAAGGAAGAATTCTCCTTGTCTTAGTTTGCTAAGTTGTTCAAAGCAGATATCACGAAATTCATTCACTTTAACAATGGAAATTTATTAGCTTACAAGCTAACATTTTTGAAGACATAAAAATGTAAACATCTAGGCATTGTCATGATGATGCTTTCTTCCTGAAGACCCACTGCTGGCACTCCCAGACTCCTTGGCCACACGGCAAGGCACAGGGCAGTGTCTGCTGGTCTCACTCCGCTTCACTGCTTTCAGTTTGTTGCCTCCATGGCACCCTCTCTCCCTCTCCCTCTCCCCCCAGCCCACTCTCTTTCTCTCTCTCTGTACTTATCCCATTTGTATGGACCCCAGTAAGAGGATTAAGACCCACCCTGGGCCCTGCCTTAACTGAAGTAACCTCATCAAAAGCTCCTTCTTACAATAGGTTTACACCCACAGGAATGGAGAGCTTTAAAAACATGATTTGGGGGAGGTACAGATAGTTTCAAACCACCACACTGCCCAAAATAAACTATGTCTCTCCTTCTGCAAGATAAAATACAAGGCCTTGGACCATGATAGCCTTTTTGCTCGATGAAGGAATAGACCTTAGGATGAACCTATATAACCGTCAACATATCACAGAGGAGGGATGCGCTGGTTTGAGAGGAAGTATGCCCCCTAGAAAAGCCATGCTTTAATCAAAATCCCATTTCATAAAGGTAGAATAATCCCTATTCAATACTGTATGTTTGAAACTCTAATCAGATCATCTCCATGGATGATGTGATTTAGCCAAGAGTGGTTGTTAGACTGGATTAGGTGACGACATGACTCCACCCATTTGAGTGGGTCTTGATTGGTTTATTGGAGTCCTATAAAAGAGGAAATATTTTGGAGAATGGGAGATTCGGAGAGAGTGGAGAATGCTGCAGTACCATGAAGCAGAGAGTCCACCAGCCAGCGACCTTTGGAGATGAAGAAGGAAAATACTTCCCGGGATGCTTCATGAAACAGGAAGCCAGGAGAGAAAGAAAGTAGATGATGCCTTGCTCACCATGTGCCCTTCTAGCCAAGAGAGAAATTGTGATTGTGTTTGCCATGTGCCTTCTCACTTGAGAGAGAAACCCTGAACTTCATCGGCCTTCTTGAACCAAGGTATCTTTTCCTGGATGCCTTAGATTGGACATTTCTATAGATTTCTTTTAATTGGGACATTTTCTCAGCCTCAGAGCTGTAAACTACCAATTTATTAAATTCCCCTTTTTAAAAGCCATTCTGTTTCTGGTAAATTGCATTCTGGCAGCTAGCAAACTAGAACAAGGGACCAAACAGGGACCTTGATGACACTGTTGAACAGCTGAATCAAACCAATCTCAAAGCTCACCCTACCTGCAGGCCATCCAGATACACGTCAATAAATCTTCTTATCATTTAAAATACACAAATACCGGAAGGGGTAATTTTCTTAAATACTAAGAATGTCATTAATTTTAAAAAAGAAAGACAACAGGAGAACCTAATACTAAGATAGACTCAAGAGGAGGAAAAAGACTTTAGGGGTAGAGAGAGCATCAGGAGGGACAAGAGAGATTTCCACCCCCATTACCAGCAGTGGGAGACTTACATAGCATCCACGAAGCATCCTAAGGAAAGACTTCAGGAGGAATCCTAGGTCCTGTCTCTTAACAGGGGCAACTGGTCAAATGTGGACAGAGGAGCAATGACAAGACTTGTGGCCCAGAACTAGCAGATGGGGACAGAAAGACTAGAGTTAAGCTTCTTGCCACTCAAGAGAGATGGATTTTTTTTTATTAGAATTTAATATTTTAAAAACAAAACTATGCTATTTCTTGTATACCTGAGTTTATAGATCAAGATTCAAACTTGCTACATAAGCAAATCAACACAGAATTTCTCCACATAGACCTTGGAATATATTAGTCTCCTTTGAAGAAATGTTTCACGTTCTGATAGGTTCAGGAAGTGTTGTACTCTATAACCTGTTCTTATTGATTCATTATATACCTTAGCATATTAACGGATCTGAGCAGTCCTATAGCAAAGGCTTCCCTAAATGGATTTGAGCAATGAACATTTCTAGAAGAATATCTATCTTGAGCCAAGAAACTGAAAATGCACTCAGAACCCTTTGGAAAATGCAGTCTCTATATGGCATAGGAGGTCAGTCTGTCTGTCTAACAGGTATGTCATTTCATTATTTTATCACTCAAAGCAGAACTCTAGGCTCCATTTATTGTGGCTACAAGGAGTGACATTTTCCCATCTCCTCGTAAAGCAGTGGCCTTCAGCCAAGTTTGAATTCACCACAAGATGAACTTCAGCATTCCCCAAATTTGAGTGCTTCTACTGTCATAGTAACAAACTGTTGAGGAAAAGGCTTTATCAGTAACTAGTAAATCACAGGAGTTTATCAGGAAGCAGACAGCAGAGCACCCCTTCTCTTCCTACCAGCACCCCCCTTAAAATTCCTATGTTTGCAGTTATTGTTTCTTCAAAGATTAGAATTCAGGCAGAGATAGCCAGAGCTAGCATTTTAAGAACAATATCAGAATAATATTAGAATTTAATAAATTCAGACTTATAGAACTACTGACAATCTTTTATTGATTGAAAGGCTTTGGGCTGCAGAAAAAGCTTCAACTCACGTTGCACTCAAGGTTCTGGAATTGCTTACTTGTGGATTCATGATGTGGAATGATGAAGGATGTGAGAGGAAGCTGATCAAAGATAGAGTCGAACAAAGTAAAATACCTGAATTACTGGAGGTTGTGGGGAGAGGTCGAGGACAAACTCACGAAAGACTTGCTCCAGGCCACCCTGTTGTTAAAACAGTTACAGAGATAGATTTCACAGATAGCTCCTCTTAACTTCACACAGCAGGTGCAGGTGCATTTTTAAAAGGCTGTGGTAAATTAGAATTTTTATTTAAAAATTTTTAAAAATTTCAAATGAGTTGGAATAGGTTCAGAGTCTAATTAAGTTGGAAAATTAGGATAGAAACTTGATTATATATACACGCACATACACATACCTATGTGCACACACACACACAGACACACAATCTATGCATTTTGCAAAGACTAAGCAAGAAAATACTAAAATGCTAACAACATCTGAACTTGGATGCTGTGGTCATGGCCAATATTTTTCTTTCTTTTTTCTTTATGGATGCTCCATAGTTACCATGATAAATGGTACTCTCACCTCTGGGCCATATAACATGTTCCAGTGAATGAAGCAGTGAGGTGCCACAGGCATTGGATAAGCCAAAGATTGAAAAACAAAATGGACCAAAATTTTCATAGTTTATATATAAAGCACAGGAATGACCCCAGGGAAGGAGGATGCAAAGTTGTGGGGGTGGGGGGAACCTTCCAGGTATATCATTCCACTGTGAGCCTATTTTTTTTATATATATCTTAAGAGTGGTTGTTTAGATTATTTACAATTTTTCCTATTATAAGTAAAAACTGTAACATAAATTTTTGCCTAAAGTTTCGCTATTTTTTTTTTAGGGTAAAACACCAAAAAAGAAGCTTAGTAGATTAATGAATATCAATATCTTAAGACTCTCAATACATATTGCCACACTGATTTCTAGATAGATATACCAGCAAAATTAGGAATAAAAAAAATTGGTCTGTCTTAACTTTCTGGCTTTAAGTATTAAAATTTTTATTTAACCTTTACCAATTTGACAAACATAAAATGGTGTCTCATTTTAATTTAATTTTTATCTCTTTGATTACTAAGAAGTTTGTTTGCCATATCTTTTTCCTCTTTATTGAATTGTGAGCTCTTTCTCTTAGCTCCATTATCTATATATGTTTTAGGAGTTTTCCTCAAGATATATGGAAACTTATAACATTAAGGATAATAACTTTTTGTCCAATGTTTCCTGTAAATATTTTTCTGGTTTGTGTTTTAATTTTTTATGTGATAAATATTACATTTTGCCCTATTTTTCTTTGCTTTTAAACTTTCAAAATCCTCTATTCAGAGCTCAAATAAATATTCACTAAAATTCCTTAGTTTTTTATGATTTTTTTCCCATTTAAATTCTAATTCATGTAAATTTTTAATTTTTTCTACAATATAAGATAAAAATACAACCTGGTTTTCTTCCAAATATCTAATTTTCTCAGCATTCTTTTCTTTGCAATACCTTCCTTATCAAATATGTTAAATTATTCTATAAATCAGAACGTATTTTTTTTTAAATGGTAAAAATACTACATTTTTTTCATTTTATAAATGCCACAGGCATCTTGTCACTGAAGGGACTATGAAGTGAACACTTTTTTAAATGGTCACTCCTCCCCCAACACATCACTTTCACCTGTTATGGAAATACTGCTCCATCTATCAAGCTGCCTAAAGCAAATATATAGCCCTCTTGCTTCCAACTTATATAGGCCCTCTCTATAATTCCTCCTCTAGCTGCAGGGGCACCATACTAGTGCAGATGCTGTTACCCCCTCCTCTTTCTGCTCACAATCCCTAGGTCACAAATACCATGTCAATCCCAAGGACATGTGTGGTGTGGCTGGGAGGCTGCAGGACTCACAAGTTTGAGAAGACAACATCTGACAATAGAGGTGAAGAAAGCAGTAGAATGGGCACATCATGCTGCCTCTTTCCGGTAAAAAAGGGACAGCCTTCACCGCTGGAGCCCAGAAAATGAAGCTAAGGTGGTTCAAGTTCAGATGTAATGAAAGAACACTAGACTTTAAATGAGAAAGCAGCCTGAGGTTCCAGTCCTGAACCTGCCTCTAATGATGTCGGACAAGTCAATGAATATCATGGGAACTTGGATCTCTGTTTCAGTTTTCAGCTGCTAAAACAAATACCATGCAATGGGTAGGCTTAAAGAATGGAACTTATTGGCTCACAATTTTGAGGCCAGGAGAAGTACAAAATTGAGGTGTTAATAAGGTGGTGCTTTCTCCCTGTGAAGACTGTGGTGTTCTACGGCTGCTGCCAGTGATCTGTGGGGTTCCTGGGCTTTTCCATCACATGGCACTGCACGTGGCAGCATCGCCTCCTTTCTTTTCCAGGACCTGTTGACTTCCAGCTTCTGGACGTTCCCCTGGCTTCCTCTCTCTGTCTGAATTTCATTCTGCTTATAAAGGATTCCAATAATCCAGATTAAAGCAACTTGATTCAGTTGGGTCACATCTTAATTGAAGGTACATCTTCAAGAGATCCTATTACAGTGGATCCATGCCCCCAGGTTCAGGGGTTGAGACCTGAACATGCCTTTTGTGGGGGACCCAATAGACTCTGCAAAATAAAGTAGCTTGCCTATTTAGCCATTGCAGTTTGGACATGCACAAGCCTACTGTGCAGATACATTCAGTTTGACTTACATGGAGCTTTAATATGTTTAAATGTACAGGGCATTTCATTCCTTTCACACATTTATGTTACCTACTGGGCCTCAAAGGAGGTCAAAATAATCTCTAAAGTCCCCTCCAGCTTTATATATCTATCTGATCATTAAAAATCCTGTTGGTTCTACCTTCAAAATACCACTAAAATCTGACCACTTCTCTTCCTCTACTGCCGCTGCCCTGCTCCAAGCCACCAGTAACTCTGGTTGGATTATTGTAATGGCCTCCTAGTGAGTGGACGCTTCCACTTTCACTTCTCTATGGTCTTTTCCCAACAGAAACAGCCAGAGGAATCTTTTAAAAACCTAAAGTCTTAGCTCAAATGTCACATAATCAGGGACACTTAGTCTGACCACACGCCTGACCATCCTTATCCTGCTCTATTTTCCCCATGGGACTTTCCTCTTCTCACATATTATATTGTGCACTTATATGTTTTATTTGGTTTTGTTTGGGTCTTTTTCATCCCATTAGAGTTTAAGGTCGCTGAGCACAGATATTTCTGACTATTTTGTTTAGTGAATGGAGTGCTACAGCCCCAGTGTCTAGAACAGCCTGGCAAATAGTGAGTACTCAATAAATAATTCGATTTAATGAATAAATTTTCTCTCTTTCTCACTTTCCTAGAACAAATTCTTCTGGGTTCCAAGAAATAGCACTTGTGAAGTGGCATTTCAAAATGGAGATGGGCTTGTCTTCTCTAACTTCTCTCATTGTGGAAAACCACTTTATACCCACTTCCACAGTCTGCAAAATGCTAACAAGGAAGTGAAGTTGCTGGCCAGATTAAAAAGGGTTGGGAGGCCTTTTGGGTGATAAGCAGGCCAATCCTTTAAAAAGGCAGCCCACAAAGACATGAGTTTAAAAGGAGAGAGACTTCTTTTCCACAGCCATCAAGTAAGGGATCAATATGAGGATCAATTTATAACACAAACAAGGCAGCCAGTCCCAAAAAGCAGACACGGTGATGCTCATATGAAACAGGTCAAAGTTACATAATATCACTCATGTTCTTTGAGCCCATCATCCCTTGGGACCATCTCCAGATCTGTTTGCTGAATTTCAACATGCTGACAATATAAGATCTTTTGTTTCTCAAGAGTAATACATTCTCTTTCAAAGACTAGAAAAGGTCAAACTCTCCCAATACCTGAGCTGCTTACAAGAGCTTTCAGATAAATCTCTTTCAACTGTGGACACACTCCCTTTTCAAAAGCGACCACTTTCACTTAGAACAGATGCATTCCTCCTGTACCTGGTACTGCCAGGCCATTCTCATCCTTCCCTCCCTCTCCTCACCCCTCAGCAACTGAAGTTGTGGCCAGTCCTTAGCTTTTAAAGGCCAAAATACAATCTAGAAATAAAAGAATAGAGAGAGATATAAGGAACCATTTCTAGCCATTGCCAGCTTTTAATTTTGTCAAGACCCTATTTCTAAAATAACCTTCCCAATGGTATATTTTGACACACTCCCAACAAGTAATAAGTGCACCTTGGGAATCTAATCCCATCCCACCCGCCCTCCCATAAAGACATGTTCAAGTCCTAACCCTAGTGCTGTGGGTGTGAGCCCATTTGCAAATAGAAGTTTTGAAGATCCTGTTAAAGGAGGCCAAACCGAAGCATGGTGGGCCTCAATCCAATATGACTGGAGTCCTTCTTGGCAGATGTAATTTGGACAGAAAATTTGGAAACAGAAGCCATGGGAGGAGTCAGAAAGAGACAGATGGCCAAGCAACTAGAGGCAGAGATTGATGGCCAGCAAGCCCTCCCCAGAAGGCTGCAGACCTCAGAGAAGACATGGCCCACTGATTCCTTGCCTTTGTACTTCTGGTCTCCAAACCACATGGCAATAAATTCCTGTTGTTGAAGGCAATCAGTGTGTGTTATCTGTTATAGCAGCTGTGGCAAACTAAGACAGTTCATAGCCTTAAAATAAATTTAGTAAGTTAAAGTCTATGAAAAACTTGTTTCTTCTCTTGGTATAAACTGTAGGCCAGAGAAGTTTTCTCAGGAACCAGTATTTGGAAAGCACCGATATAAATGCCCCTGAATCTCTTATCCAAAATGGAAAAATCTCAAAGTGGGGAGCATGTATATGACTCTAAATTGATGCTTTGCATTAGTGTAAAAGAGAGGAACTCTGCCTCTCTGGGTTTCAGGGACACAGATATTCTGGGGCACAGCCCTGTAGAGTACTAGAGTCTGGGAGAGAGAAAAGGATTCATGAGCAAGTTCTTGGATAACATCAAGATTTGGGGGCTGAATTCATACTGGGCATGGCACTGTCCAGTGCTGTTACAGAACTAGGCAACTAGCTTGCCTTTTTTCTGTTCCTTTCAGAATCTTTAAAAAGCTTTTGCTAATGAGTAAACAGTGCTTGGCAGGGGACCAAATAAACATGCATGGCCTTATTCTAAGAGACCTACAGTTGGATAGCCAATCCCCTTATAACTGGGTAGCGACCAAGTAAAACTACAAAGCAGACTAGTGGTGCCTGAGCCGAATATGGTGACGCCAATTTCTTTTCAGTGGCGAGAAGAAAACCACCAAGGATTTCATCTAGAGATATGAACCCACAAATTCTTAGCCTGTTTCCAAATTGTGGCATTTGCCAAAGGCTCTGGATTTCTGCCTTCTCTTGAAAAGTCGAGAGATTTGACAATGACCGTCGTCCCAGCGTGGCCACAGGTGACTGAGGCTGTGCCGACAGAGACAACATTCTGTCATCATATTACCTGTCTGGTCCCTGCAAGCACCTGAGTCAGTGACCCCTGGCTTAACATACGGAAGGTTGTTTATATGCTGTCTACTCTCTAAAAGAATTGAAAAGGGCTTAGAAAAGATAAACAGCAGAAGAAAGGGGATGGGAAGAGAAGAAACCATTAGATGAAGGCAGGAAAAGGGTCATCACCCACAGCGCCGGCCACACAATTCTGCACCACTAGCTGGAGCTGGGCTGTGAATTTGGCTCCCAGCTTCTTCACAGCTGACCACAGCCTAGAATGTGAGACCAAAACAAAGTCAAATTTCTTCCCTTTAATGAAATATTTAGTAACAACAGTAAATCCCAAGGGAGCAATTAACCATGAAACAGAGAGCAATACAAAGCAGCAAAAACTGGCGATATGAGTGGCATGGGTGACAAATGGGCTGGGGAGTCACTGGCAGGAGAGGGTGTCACCAGGCCTGAGAGAGAAAGCCCTGACAGGGTAGCCCTCAGCTGGGCCTTGGAAAATGGGTACATCATGGTGAGGCAGAGTGATCTGCAGGCTATAAAGAGGAGAGCACTGTCCCAACATACCAGTAGGAAAAAAGGGCGTCAGAGCCGTTCAGACTTCAGACAAGGCTCTTAATTTCCACCAGAATTATTTTGCTTCCTGAAGTATTTTCTGTATTTGGGTTGTTGTTATATTAGGGGAAACCCAAAGCTATTTGAAAATGAAGTATCTCATTCTAGTTTAGTGGATAAGTACCTCAGCTTTGAGACTTTGGGGCTCAATTTCTTTCTCTCTTCAAATTAAGATCAGTCGTGCATGCCTTTCTTTCCTGATGTGTCTGGTGCGGGGGCCGACGGGGAAAGGCTGACAGCCACCAGCCCGGGCTGGGGAAGGAAAGACCTGCTCACAGCATCCTCCTGCTCCAGTGCCCCAGTGCAATCTGTAGTGTGTGCATTCTCTCTCTCTCTTAAATCTGCATCAAGCATCAAGACACATTCTGGCAACGACTCAACAATCCCACCTCTATTTCTTCATGTCACTGATGGAGAGTTTCATGTGGCCTGAGTGAAATTAACGGCAAATCCATTTGGCAAAACAAAACAAATCTGGAATTAACAAACAGCAACACGATGACTTCTTGGTTTATTAGTGGAGGAAGATATATTTTGTGCATTTCCTTCAGTTCAATATCTTATCGGTATCAAAATGAGGAACAAAGAGCTCATCACATCAATAATGGAATTTCAAGCAGCAGTGGGGATAGGACTACAATTTTCTTTCCTGCATAAATGGAGACCTGTGAGCTCCACAAGGAATGAACTCTTTCCAGATAAATCAATTAAAAAACTATGAAGCATTTTGGTCACTGACTCGGGTGGACATGAGAACACGGCGTACTTCCTCCCATCCTGTCTATACTGCAGAAAGTAGAAAGTTGGAATCTTTTTTCATGAGATATTGACTACATCTTCATATCAAAGCAGCCACAGTCATTACAGAGCCTGCCAGTCTTTCTGCAAGAAACCCTATCTGGGAGGATTTATAGAATATTGGTTGTTTTTGATTCACAAAGAACTGATGTTAAAGCCTGGGTCTCAGTTGCCATGAATACATTCATTTGCATATCACACAAAGTCAGAGCAAAGCCATTGCTTGGGCCTCTGACCCTTAGCAATTTTACAGGAGTGATAATTAAGATAAGGGTCTACTTGCTTCAGAAAATATGTATTTCCTCAAATCTAAGGATTATGGAGAGCAGATTCACATTTCAGCCTCGATACTGATATATTTTCCTTCAGAACTCATATTTTATATTCAGGTTGGCCCTGAACAAAATGTAATGGGCAGATGCCCTTCTCTGGTACTGAGAAAGGAAGAACAAAGTGGAGAAGAGAGTACAGTGAGGGAAAGCAGTTCTGCCTCATCAGAGTTTGGTCGCAACAGAACAGGGTAGGATGAAGCTTAGGCAGGATGGGGAGGGAACTACAAAGAAGGTGACATAGGAAGATCATAAAGTAAAGTAGACCAAGTTCAGAGAGGACTAGATGGATAGTTCCATGTGTCCAGCAAGCAAGGAGTCATGACCAAGAGGTCTGACCTTGGGGATCCATAATCTGAAGAAGGTAACTAGGAAAACAAGGGGTCAGGGAACTGGGTCAAAGAAGTCAGGATATAGGAAAAAGATCTTGATACAGACTATGGCTGCCACTGCCCCACACATTCTCAGGCTGGAAGAATTCTCCAGAGAGGCCTGGGACTGACCTAAGGTTGGGAAGCAAGTGGAGCAAGGGGGCTTTACCCTGACATCACTGACTTCCAGCCCAGTGCTCTCATCGCTCACCATGCTGCCTCTGTCTATGGGACCTGAGCTTGGCCCCACCTGTGCACAGCCCCACCATGGCCACAACCCAATGACAAGGCTTCTGTGGTAGTTAGTTTCAGGTGTCAGCTTGGCCAGATGATGGTGCCTAGTTCTCTTGCTGTGGATTTGGATCATTAGCTTGTGAAACTCATCTATGGCTGATTACATCGGCAGTCTCTAAGGGGAGCGCCTTCCTCAATGAGTGATGTTTGATTTAATTCATGGGAATCTTAAAAACGAGAGCTCAATGCAGCACAGCCCAAACAGCTCAGCATACCTCATCTCAACACTCGTAGCTCACCCAGATCTTTGGAGATGCAGAAAGGAATTACCCTAGGGAAAGCCACTGGAACCCAGAAGCCTGGAGAGAAGGCCGGTAGAGATCGCCTTGTGCCTTCCCGTGTAAGAGAGAACCTCAAATGAAAGTCAGCTGCCTTTCCTCTGAAGAACTATAAGTTTTTAACGAAATAAATCCCCTTTTATTAAAAGCCAATCCATCTCCGGTGTGTTGCATTCTGGCAGCTTTGGCAGACTAGAACAGCTTCTCTAGGCCACTTGGGGCCCGTTCTAGGAAGCAGTTAAGCCTGGAATTATGTCACCACACAATATAACACATGGCCAGAGAGGCAAACAACAAGAGGAGAAGGACACAACATTCCAGATCGTCTCTGCCCCAAGTGGGACCCAAGGGAGCACAGGGAGAAGGCAGCAGGAAGCTTAGATGAGTGAACAGAATCAAGGTGGAACAGGTAGGTATGAATCAAAGATAGCACGTAGTGAGCCAATTGTTAGAAGGAACCTAAGAACAACTGCTGCTCTTTTATTCCTAGAGACAAGGTCTTACTCTAGGCCTTCGATCCCTATGCTTTCCTAGGCAGCAGACCACATCAGCTCTCCTGGAATCCGTGTTCTATACCTGATGATAAGGACAGGTAAATCTGGATCTTTGTAGGCTGTAGTCCCAACAAAGTGAAGGTCAAGGTTTCAGGATGTACTTTCTCTGAGAGAATTTCCTTTGAAAACCAACATCTTTTTGGAGAAACGGAAAGAGTCCTAACAATGGAGATTTAAATGGATCTACAGACCTACTGGCTACAGTCATCCTGTGCTCAGGAAGACAGCCTGTCCCGGGATTTAGATGCATGGACTCCCAGTTAGCGCTCTCCCTCTGTGCCTGCCATCTTTTTATCATTATGTTCTACACACAAAGGAGAGAGTTTGGCAGAAAGAAGGTGTCTAATAACATGGTAAATGAATAAATGGATTCCACAAGATCCAAAATTTTACCACAAGCTATTTTACAATTGGTTGTAACCCATTTTATTCTCTACAAAATTGTGGAATTCAACTATCACCCAGAAAAGTTCGAAGAACCTATTCTACAGGCCATTGGCATAGGATTTGAAGCTTTGTTTCCCAAACTGTCGTACCCTGTATCAGACCACTGACAGGTGATGGGTATTAGTCAGACTTACCACACCAGCATTTTGAGGAAGAGAGTTGGGAAGTGAGCACAAGAATCTGAAGTGCTGCAGGTGATACTTGTGCATGCCACAGTTTGAGAAACTGAACCTTACATTTATCGAAAAACACTCTGTCAAAGGCCCTAAACTTGAGATTTTAAACACGGTCTCATTTAAACTTCACAATTACCCTATGACACAAGTATCATTCTCATTTTATAGGTAGGGAAACTGACTTGCCCAAGGTCACATAGCCAATAAATGGCTGAGCCAGGATCCAGCTCATACTAAAGCCGAAACCCTTGCTCATATGCAGTGGAATGAGTTCAATGAGCACCAGACATAAGACTTGTAATAAAAGGAATATTCTGTGTCTCATTTAAGCCTTATTTTAATTTTCATGAAAACATATGTTCGTGATGAAGAACTGAGAGGAAATATGATTGCAATGGTGAGAACTTATGTTCTCACGGCCTATCAGTGTCAGGAGCAGTAGCAGAGGGAAACACATGGAAAGGAAGGAGAGTAGCAATGTGAATGAGCAAATGCAATGTTTGTTCACTAAAACGAAATGTTATAACTGAGTTTCAGAGGCTTGATTTAAAATGGTCATCAGTGCTAGGCATCTTATAACGTGCTTAGAACATGACATCATACAGTCACCATCCCACATAACCATCGTGACCTGGCTACAGGTAAACTTGATGGCCAGTGAAGCCAAAACTGGTCTCTAAAAATTGAATTGTGCCCAGAAAAACATGACTCACTGAAAGCTGTCATGTCACTTTTCAATTGTGCTTATTCTAGCCAAAGGGCTCTTTACTTCAAGGCAGTGGTGACAGTCAAATTACATCTAAAGCAAAATGGCATTAAGTTCTATACTGGAGATGCTAAAATGGTCTCCCAATGTTCCTGAAAGAGTTAACTGATTTCATATATTGAGAAATAGGTTTTACTTCTTTTTTTGGTAATCTAAAGAAATAAAGGTCATCCCTATAGAGATAAAGGCAGCATTGCATTATCTCAGAAAATACAACTCTAGGTAATAAAATTTAATAGAAAAAAGTATTGGAGTTACAGTCAAGAGGCTTGGAGTGAGGTATCATCACTAATCAGTTAGATATTTTTAAGACCAAAAGAGACTTTTCCATCTTGTTTTAATCAGCAAATGGCTACAATATCTGCCACTACCTATTTCAGATGAGTCTGATGATCTATTAGGTCAATAAATATGAAGGAGCTTTGAATGCCTAAGGTGTTATTCTAATGTGATGAATAAGGATCATAGCTGAACAAAACCAGGTTATAACTTTGTATTCTAGGAGTTCCTGGCACTATTTACCATCTCCTACCCAGTCACTCCACAGTAAGCTATTCCATACACCATTACGAAGGATAGATTTAAGTAAGTGATTCCTGCAACGTACTCTGAAAACTCACAGAAAGAGACATTTGAAGCACAAATTATTATTTTTATAGGAGACATTACAAGAGGCAGGAAGCAGTTACTACAATTACCATTCTGTGAAGAATCTTCTTAAGTGCATATGGTAGACATGCTTGGTGAACCGAAATATTTTCATGGGTCTTAAAGGTTTAAACTAATAACACCTATATAGTTACTGAAGATAACTTGATGGCTATAAGATAGATAGTTAGATAGGTTCATTACTACAAATGAATTCAGTGCTATATGAAG
Organism: Tamandua tetradactyla; assembly: GCF_023851605.1. Lineage (NCBI taxonomy): Eukaryota > Metazoa > Chordata > Mammalia > Pilosa > Myrmecophagidae > Tamandua > Tamandua tetradactyla. The sequence goes on from NC_135337.1 coordinate 49,340,548, forward strand.
AAAAATTGAAGCTACCTACTATTGTGCTTCTGCGCTGCCTAGAGCTAACCCTAGCTTCCTCCTGACGTCTTCCCTGATGTTTTATGTAACAGAATTTCAGACTATTATCTACTTGCTAAGAAGTTTCCTCATCTATAAGATGAGGGGAACAGAAGTCATCTCTGTGGCTCCTTCCACTTCTATGAGCATACAACGATTTCTGTGTGACGTAAAAAATAACAGCGGCTTCCTCCTTATATAACTGATGTAGAACTGGCAACCTTCTTGGTCTCCCAGCTTCAGCAACTCTGAGTGCAGCAGTTACTAATATGATTTTTCCATCCAATGTCTCCCAATTACTAACCTAGTTCACATCCTTTTCCTACTTTGACCAAATGCCATTGCAAGATGCCACTCAGGTACAAAAGCTTATCAACAGATAAAAGGTGGAAGAGGACTTCCCAGAGCCACAACAAGGATGACCCTGACCTTGGTTTAATGAGTGATACTAACACCTCAATACAAAGAATTTGTCAACTCCCAGGGTTGAGCATTAGAGAAGCATGGTGTTCAGAGGAGTAAAATGTGTGTACTCAGCAGTCTCCAAAAGATTGAGAAACTAGAGCTGAGAAACTGAAATAACTCCATTACTAGAAATGGATCCGTTGTTGTGGGGTATGAATATTTTGTCACTTTTCCACAGCTTGAATTATATATAATATATCCCAATATATGGGAATGAATCAAATCCCCAACAACAACAACAAAAAAACATGTTCAAGTATTCATCCACATGCCTTTAAGTGTGGGCCCATTTGTAAATAAGACCTTGGAAAATCTATTACTAATAGGATTTTCAAAAATCCTATTTAAATGAGACCAAATTGAAGTAGGATCTGCCGGAAATCCTTGTAAGGAGAAGAAATCAAGACAGAGATACAGACAATTGAGCAGAAGAAGTGAAAAACCAGGAGAAAAGTTATGTGGTGGAGGCAGAGAGGTAAGCCAAGAATCCTAAAAGACTGCAGCAAGACAACACCAAAATGTTACTGATCTGGGAGACAATGAATTCATACTTCTAGCCTCCAAAACCATGATGCAATAAATTCTCACTGTTTATTTATAGAATTAAATATTCAGCTGTGAAAACTGGTTAAATAAAACTAATGTTTCATAACACACACACACACACACACACACAAAATTCCCACTGTTTAAGCCAACCCATTGTGTACTATTTGTCATAGCAGCCCTGGCAAACTAAGACACATGCTTAACCATTCTTTCTTTGTTGACTCAATGCTCACTGAGCCACCTTCTGATTTATAATTTAGTTTCCCAGTAACCTCCATAAGGGAATGGGAGTGCAGACAGAAAGGTGATTAGCTAGGCACAGAGAGCCCTTGCTATGGGGAATTGAGAGTGGAGAGTGCATGAAATGTGGATATTCCAAGACATTATATGATATAAAAATTAATTCTGATTTATAGGTCAGTCACGCTAATAGTAACTTATGATATTTATCACATATCTGCTCTGTACCAGGCCTTATTCCAAGTGATTTACATGTACTGGCCAATATAATCAATATACTATCTCCTAAGGAAGAGCCCATGCTCCTTAGTATGGAGCCATGATTCCATACTAACATGAGGAAACTGAAGCTGAGAGAGATTAAGTAACTTGCCCAAGGTTACACAGTTAAAAAGTGGCAGAATCAAGAGGACTTGAGCTGTAACCTCTACATTGCTCTGCCAACTTAATTTCAACAAGGCAGAGAGTGAACTGGAGGACCCAAAAATATCCATTTTCTATACCCCCAAGATTGAAAATCAGATCTGAAAAAAAAAAAAAAAAATGACTCAACTAAAATGCTATCCCTGAGGGCTCTTGCCTGAAGTATCCTTAGACAACATCCTCATGGATATGGCCTTCAAATTGCCACATAATGCTACACCCAGTGAGACTCAGATAAAAGGAAGTGCTTCCTCATCTAGGACATAACAAATGGGAAACATTGTACCAAGAGGTTGGGAAATAACACTTGCGAACTTGCCCTAAAATTTTAAAACGGGAAAGAGGGAAATGGTAGGGTGCACATTTACAATCTCCAGGATAGATTACACCTGCAGGATGATGAACCATGCTCCCCACAAGCCACTCCTGGATGCAGATCTAATTGCTACCCACTTTACGTCCCACCATGTTTGTCATATTGCCCATCACACTCATCCAAGATTTCCTTACTTTATGCCTAAAAACTACAACAGTCTTTGAACTGGTGTCCTTGACTCCAGCTCTTACTGCCTCTTTCTCATTCTACAGGAAGTAGATAGACCAAACTCTTGAATACCATTTTCATCATAACACTTACTTGCAAGATCCAATATCAATACCAAAGAAGAGGCATCAAAATTGACAAAGCATTATTCTCCTCTTAGAGCTTTTTGGACATTCCTCTTTTACTACCATAAAGACTATAGTATATGTCCCCAGTTTCTTTACAAATACAAAATTTCCATTAAAACTGAGACCAATAATAAATAATCACAGCAGCATGGCATGGAAGTAAGCATGGTGGTTCTGGTGATGGGCAGAGCTGGGTTCCAAAGAGTTGGGCATATCTGATCCATCTTAATGAACCTCAGTTTCCCCAAAATATAAACTGCAGATAATAAGCATGTGTTCTTCACAGGAATTCTGTGATGATTAAGAGGTAGTTGGTAAAGGATGCTGGGCACACTTTCCTGAGACACAGCAAATGCTTAATAACTGTTAACTATCATTATATCATCATCATTACAGCAATATGGTGTAGTAATTGAAAGCTTAGATAATGGAGTCAAAAACACTTGGTTTGGAAAAATGAAAATTGTGAGCAAATCTCTAACAATCTCACATGGTCTTCTTTCCATGTGAAAAAAACATTTCTTTGGTAAAACTATTTAAACAACTGAAGACTCTCCATCCCAGATACTCTTGAAATGTAGGTTAACTAATGTGAGAATAAAGGTATAAGAAGGTAGAAGAATATTCTACCCAGAACAGTAGCAGTTTTTTCAAACGTCTCTGAAAGTTTATTTACTGAGTCTCTACTATACGGGGGGCCCAAAGATGAATGACAAAGCTCTGCCCTCGGTGAGCTCACATCCTAATTTCCAGTTAAAGGATGTTTTTGTTGGGTTCCAGTGACAATGGACTTACTCTGTGCTCAGCCCTCTCACATATTTTCTTGGTCCTCCAGGTTTTTCCTTGAGGGCCACACTATTTCTCTTATCTTTCATATGAAAAAAACCTGAGACTTAAAGTGTTTGGGTGGCTTGTCTAGGGTCACAAAGCAGGTGGGCAGTGGGGCCAGGTCTTGAACCAGGATCTGGCTGGCTTGACCACCCAGAGGATCACCACTGGGCATGTCTCTCTTAATTGTCCAAACATCACCAATACTCAGTTTTTATCACACAAAGGCTGAGACACAGATCACGGCAGCTCTCGAATGGAAAATTTACCTAACTGGCAAAAAAAAAAAAAAAAAAAAAGGAAATAACTTGAATGCCTACCAATATAAAAATGACTGACTAAACTAGGGTATAGCCAAACAACATTATGTATGTAAAAGACAGAAAGTATATATAGACTTGGATGGATGCCCATGGTATATTGTTAACTTAGATATATTAAGATACAATATCCCTTTAAAAAATGATCCTAAGGGGAATAACAGAGGTGGCTATACTAAATTTAATCCAAGTCCAATTTTCTTTAGGCCTGTGCTAATTTACCTTTAAACTGAAATATCCTCTCAGTAGAACTGTACCATATGAAACAACTAAAGAAGTAGAGTGGTTAAGAGCACAAGCTTTGAAGTCAGATAGATCCAGAGTCATATCTCTTCTCTACTACTTCTTAACTGTGACCTTGGACAAGTTACTTATATCTAAACCTCTGTTTTTCAACTGAAAATTAATCATCATAATAATACCCTATCTCATTGGGCTGTTGTCCTGGTCAAATGAAATAATGCACGGAAAGTGGTAAGCACAATGTCTGGCACATAGCAAGTCATCAATACATGTAGTTACATCAATACATGGTGGCTATTACTTTATTATTTAATTGCCTTCAAGATCAGCCTTTATTGAAAACAGAAATCCTTCTGCAGACTGATATTCAAAAAGCCACAGTCACTAAGAAAAAGAAGTACCTTCAGGCTCCCAGGAAGGTACTTGTGAAAGCATGGGCTGATCAGCATGGGCTGATGAATAAATGTCATTTGGTTTCCCATTGCAACATGTTTCCACTTCGACATTTTCTGATTAGCAGCCACATGGTGCTCTGTAGCTGCCCAGGTTCCCTCCCACATTTCCCAAGCAGAACTATTCCAAATGTGAAGCACAGTCCCGGAGGGATCCTGCTTGCCGTGATCATAGATCACCCATTGGTCTTTGGATTCTACGACCCTGAAGCAGGTGAGGCAATCAGGTCGATGAGCACCGCCCAGTTGGTTATTCCACATCTCAGCCAGAAAAGAGTAGGAAAAAAGCAAAAGGAGAGCAAGGGAAAAAGATGGACAGCTTGTTCTCTATTCACCTTCTGGAGTGCAGTCTCGGGTTCTAGAATGGCTGCATGAATAAAGGAGACCATTTTTTTTATTTTGAAAGGGGGTCTTAGATTTTGGGACAATCTTTGCTGCTTTGTAAACCAGAACAAGTAAATGCAATCTCATCAGGAGTGAACATGCTCTCACCCAAATTCAATTAAATTCAGAGTGTGTGTACTGGGAGCTAGCATTTATATGCTAACAGAGAAAGGAGTTATTTTCAATGCCATGCAGGTCGCAGCACCTTGAGGCCTCCAGGCATAGGGCCCCGTTTCACATAGTTTTTCTGACTGCAGTTTTTGGAGTCCTGGTTGCCTTGAAATTATTTAAAGGGAGCCACTGGTATTGCACTGTGGGTTTATCCAAGAGTATGGGGTTTAATCCCTATTAGAGAATGATGATAGTGGTGATGTGGTAGTGATGACATAATGAGGATGATGCCAGCAACTAACATTTATTGAGCACTTACTAGATGCCAGACACTTTGCCACATGCTTGACCCAACAATCCACGTGATAGCTATCATCACATGGGACAGAGAAAGGTTAAGTAACTCATCCAAGGTCATTCAAAGTCAGTGATAGAGCCAGGATTTAGAAACTGGAATCTCTCCTCTGAGCCCACACCCTTTACTACTCCCTTACCCTCCATTTAGGTCTCTAATGTCCTTATAATATACATTTGATTAACATTTGATTTATTCTGCATTAGAAGGTTCCATTGCTGCAGCTGCCTTTGATTCTTTGTAAGCATATGGAAACCTAGAGCACTTCATTTTGATGCTTCTCGCCTACATATTTAATTCTTCTACTCCTAAAAGAAACCATGGCCATTTCAGCTGAACATCATCATGCTGCATTCTTTGAGAACACACATTCATCTTCTATTTCTCTGAATGAAGTTTTGTTCATAGCATATAAGATAGGAAAAAAGGGTTTCAAATGGCAAGGGGAATATAAATCTCATAGAAACGAGTCCTATTTGGTAGAGTTTAGAGTTCTCTGATGCCCTCACTTCACTAGAAATTTGGGAGGAAAGCAAATTTCTAGGGTGACAAGGGTATCAAAAAAAATTTTTTTTGGAAGAGGTAGTTTTCTGGGTCTGCCATGTAACCTGGTGATTTCAATGCCTTCCACTACAATGCTTGTCCTGCAATATATACAGTCTGAACCTCATATGGTCACTTGTTTTTTTTTTTCCTGCAAAATCCTTATCTCCAGTTAGACTGAAAGCCCATGAAGGGCAAAAGTCACATCTTACAAATCTACAAACATCATGTGTCTGACTTCTCACAGCATCTTAAGTATAGTAGACACTCCAAAGAAGTTTAAGCCAGAGGTCATTTATTTTTTAAGCAAAATCCAAGCCTCTGAAAAGTCAACACTATAGACTGCATTTTGCTTTCTCCAATATTGCTTCATCCCAGGGGAGCTTTCAAGTGACAATAAAATTGATTTCCTTCCCCAGCAAAACCTGAAGCCCTGGTGGGTCTGGAATTATCATCTAGAAAAATCTAAGGAAGCAAAGATCTGAAAAAGCAATAGGTGATGAGAATATCTGGCCTTTCAGTTTGAAGATTCTGCAATTTTATAAAGAGGCCAACTGTACTTTATAAACCAAATCTTGTCATACCTAGAAAATGCTTATTAATCACTTATTCAATGAACATCCTCTTCCAAAAAAATAAGTAAACATAATACCTCATCTTATTTTATAGCTGAATTTCACTATAAAATTGGAGATAAATTGATGACAATAAATATTTTAGATTACATGTGAAATCATTTTAATTAAGGACAGATGCTACTTTGAGAATATATCATACACCCAACATTTAAACATGAAAAAGCCTTTGCAACATGCCTGTTACTTCTCAGTGAGACACAAAAGCTTAAAGGTCACAGGAGATTTCAAGTTCATGCAATGCAGAGGAGCATGAGATACCAGTGGCTGAGTCACAGAGAAGCCAAATGGGCAGGGCTGCCAGCCTGAGCAGCTCCCCTTTCATCTGTATTATACGGTGGGGTTTGCATAAGATTCCATTTGACAAAAGGAAAAGCAACCAGGAGTGTAAAGATACTGAACAAAAATAAAATAACATCATTAGGCTTCTATCACACTCTTTTTTTTTTCCATCAGTAGAATAACCTGACTCTTTCTCAGGTTATATCAACTGTGACTCTCAACTCATTTTAGCAGCTGCCGGCTTTCATTAGTGAACAGTAGGTGGAGGACAAAGAGATAGGGAGAGAGGAAAAGGAGACACTCAAAGAGGGACAACAAAAGAGACAATGGGGACAGATTTACTGGATTACACGCAGCAATAACAGGACCTGCTATTACTGAAAAACACAACTAAAGGTATTTGATAACTCTGAAATAAACCAGGTGCTACCTAAACTAATGCTTTTCAAATTTGTTCATGGTTCAGAATTGCCCAAGGAGCCTGTTGAAAATACAAAGGTCTGAATTCCACCCCAAGTTTACCAATTTGGAAATTTAAGAGTGAGACCCCAGCAACTGTTTTTGACATGTCTTCTCAAATTATTCTGAAGTACATGCAAGCTTTAGAGCCACGTCAGTGTCACGGTGTGAATTCTTGGCAATGTAATTCCCATAGAATGAATTTCTATAAATGAAAACATGCCTAGGGATTTTGGTTGGTGACGATAAAATTGTATTCATGTAGCAAAGGTATTAAAACACCTTCCAACATCCAAGAAAATAAATGTCATTTTTCAAAAATTGGGGGTTCAAATCATATGCTCAGAAATTTTCTTTATAAAGTATGACATTATGATGCAATACCCCCCTGTGACAGTTCTATACTTGCAACAGATAAGAAAATTTCCTGGCTCACTCATCACAGCTAGCTGTTTTCTGACAACTGTCAGATCTTCTTATTGCTGAGATTTGGAGATTCATCAAAGCTAATTGCCAGCCAGACATCTGGTTTTGTAAGTTTCTTTAGAAATATAATCAGTAGCCCTGAATATGGACAGGATATTCAGAGTATTGTGAATGCCTCAGATTACTCTGATTTTAACTTTTGTGACGGGGGTATTTTTCCCACTTCTGTGAAATCACCATTCAGTGTGTCCTGTTTATAACTTACACAGCATTTATTTTCTCAAATCTCCTGGAGATTGAAAAAAAAAAAAAACCAAGTAATTTTATGTGTTCAGAACTTTATGTTCTCCAAAGCATTTCCTTGGAGACATCTGCTGTCATCCTCGGAACACATAACAAATACCAGAAGAGGAGTTATTTTCATATCTTATTTTTTAAAAAACCTAACCTTCCCACGTCTCACCCCCTCCCCCCCCCCACCATTCACATGTTAAAAGTTGGCTTAGATTTTATTTTCAGATGGTACAATTTAAACTCATGGAAGTAGCAGAGTGCCACTTATGTATGGTATCACTTTACCATTCACCTAGGCTCTTGGAAAGCAATGTTTTCAGGCACTCACATTGATTCCCACTGCTGCACTCGGCACCCATAATGGGTGTCTCTCACTGCCTTTCAGTTTCAGTGCCTTTTTGCTCTCATTCTAAGAAATATTCCAAATACCTGGCCTTCTTTCCCATAAGAATTGTCTTTAAAAATTACTACAATTTTAAACAGGGAACTGATTTGCAACCCATCCAACAATGGCTGTTTTAAAGAAGTAGAATTGAATGGAAAAAAGACTGCTACCTTTATCTTTCCTTTTTAAAACTGCAAAGATAATTTGATACTTGCTATAAGTCCAATGGTAGAGATATACATGAAATAGAAACATATATTTTTTAAAACCCTTTTAAGGTGACTTAATTTTCATTTTTTAAAAAACTCGTTTCAATGCTGTTACATCATAGTTTGGGGTCCTTCCACAGCATTTCATAATTTTACTTTGGTGTGTGTGTGTGTGTGTGTGTGAACACTGACAGTCTTTTTTTTTTTTTTGCATGGGCAGGCATGGGGAATCGAACCCGGGTCTCCGGCACGGCAACACTGACAGTTTTTTATAAAAAAGTTTTTAATCCTTTATTTTACCTATAACATTGGATACTCTGCTTTTCCTTTTCCTTCACAGAAGTCCTTATAGCAATAAATATATATGATTCCTATTTTCTTTTCCTGACTTCATTATATTCCTATCTTTTCTATTGCCTCATTTGCCCTCCTTTTTTTCAAGCCTGAAAGTTTCCAGTTATTGTTCTGAGGTAGATATCCTTTCCTGGCATACAAGATAGAAAGATCAAGTTCTTAACATAAGCACATATTGTTTTCTATCTGAACAAGTCTTTTAGACCAGCTACTACAAACTTAAATGCATTCAGGGACTAGACAGGAAACAAAGGACTGAATCAGGCAGGATATAAGACAATAAGGAGCAATGAGGACTGCAGTGCTTGAAAACCACTAAAATGCATTTACATTTAAATTTGCACCAGCCAAACAAAATACATTCCTATGCTGAATTCAGCCTTACAGGACCAGTTTGCAACCTCTGCAAGATTTCATTCCCAATCTATTTCATCTCTCTCCAGACACAGAATTCAACTGTCTTTCTTATTTGCACCAATAAAAGGTTCAGATAATTCAAAATCTGCATACAGAGGACCTGACCTCCATGTGCATTGCCGCTCGGACATAATTTCTCATTTAGCTGTGATTTGTTCAAGCTAACCCTCTATTAAAAACAGTTTGTATTCTTCTCAAGCACAAACTGTTGAGTGGGAATGGGGTGGGGTGATGAAATGGACACAGGTGATAAAATTGACACGGGCATGTATATAACATCATAGGAGAATAAAGGCCTGAAGTCAAATTTAGGACAATTAAAGGTCAGAAATACACAGGTATAAATTCACAAGCAATAACTAGACTCCCATGTCTATGGGGCAGTAACTGAATTCAGCCTTTGAAGAGGGTTGTACGTGATAAAATAAATTACAACTATAATCTCTCTTACCATCTTGCCACTGTCAGGAGAAAATCATTTTTCCCAAAAACAGTCTTTGGCATCTTATCCAATGTAAATTCCAACCAAAGATGGTAATAAAGGAACAGGAGGATAATTGTCATTTTCTCCTATCACAAAAGAGAGACTTCTAACAAATTGGATAAAGGAAAAAAAAAATTAAAACTTGGCGTGATACAGCTATGCCATCCTGATGAAGAGGTGAGTCACTAATTCCATAGCACCTTCTTTAACTGAAGCTAAGCACACCAATATCCAGCTTAACATTTGTTTTCTTAGAGCAATATAGTGTCATTCTCCTCTGATCCCCTTACACCTTGAAATAGCAACTATCCAAAGAACAAAGCGAAACCATGCACTCATGGCATATTTAGCATCTCTATAGCATTTTATGGTTTTTTAAGGCTTTGTATAGCCATGCTCATGATTTCTTCCATTTGCAAGAACAGAGAAATAGTGATTTGCCAAAGTCACAGAGAAAATTAGCAGAATCAGAATCTAAATTTATAGGACCTTCCAGACCATTACTCCATTGACTGAGGGCTTTTACCTCATCTAGCACCATTTCCCTCCTAACTGCTGACTGGCCGCTGAGGGGCTCTGAGTATTCTCTGAAGGATCCCAACCTCTGTGCTGCACACACCATCCTACCCCAGAACCCCACTGGAAGACGCAGGTTTGTACGCAGGGAAGTGATTGTACCCGGCAACCCATGCCATCTGCTAGAATACTGGAAACTAAGAAAGTGAGAATGCCCTGCAAAGAGGGCCTCTTGTGCTAAAAGGGTAAGTGCTACCTGATTTGTTGCTTGACAGTATTTTCAGTCAAGCTTATAGCTTTATGTCACCATGGTGAGCGGGGTTAATATAATTGTATCCAAAATTTCCCATAAAGGGCATGTTTCAATTTAGCTCAATTTAAGTGAGAAATGGTGAAAGGATTCTGTAATTCAACCAAATATGAGACACAATCTAGCAGAATCATGGAATAGACTAAGAAGCCTAATGCTTCCCCATATTTTCCAAAATTGGTGTGTTGACATAATCAGTCTGTCTTTGTCATGTCCTGAAAAAGAAAAACAAAAGCTTTGATTCTGCATCAGCTCAGGTTCCTTTGAAACTTGAATGGCGATAGGCGTCACATTTTAAATGAACTCTTCCATGTTCATGCAAGCCAAAAGACATCAATGGCAGGATTTTTTGTTCAGGATTTCAGGGAACTCGGCAAACACTGATTTCACACTCTCTTCTTCAGAGGGAGAATAGGGCATATTCTTTGTTTCCGATTTCCTGATGGAAGAATGATGCAGAAGACTGTTTATGCTGGGAATCATTACAAACATAGGATCCCAAGCTTCTGAGGTTTTTTTTAAGGCAAAATTATGCTTTATTCTACCTTGCATTGCCTTCAGATTTCCAGTCTTCCGAATTGTATGTGTATCTACATTTTTGTTTCCTATGAAAATACTGATTAAGAAAATTACAGTACAGTGAGCCAGAGCATTTCCAATACCATAAAACAAGCAGCACAATATAGAAGTAGTAAAACTCCATTTTATACCCTCACTTTTTCTAACTGAACCCTCCTGACCCCCCCAGGGTTCTACTATGGAAAAGAGAATCTGATCGATCTGTTCATGACAATAGATGGTGATTTAATTTCTGACACGCAGCAATAAGGCAGACTTCATCAGCAATCTCTGGTCCATAAGAGATTGCCTTATGATTCCCTACTCCACAAACCTCATTTCAATTGAACACTTTTTGCGCAGAGCGGCTTACCAATTAAATCAAGATGTCTTAATATTACAGAAAAGAGATTCTTAAATGCAATAACAGCACTTCTCAGCTGTGTTTACAGCCTTGGACATTGCTATTTAAATACCCCAAAGGATAAATTCTAGGAAGAATTTCACTTTGCACAATTTCAGTTCACTGGCTTTAGCAGCCCATCTCTCTCAGCAACAGCAGCATTCAGGAATGAGAGACTGGCCCCCAGTCCAAGAAACTGAAAGAAGAGACCATCCACAGAGAACTGGTCATACAGTTTGGAAACGGTACCTGTATTTTTTCCAAAATAGTTAAATAATTTATATAGGCCTTTTCAATACACACACACACACACACACACACACACACACACACACACACACACAGGAAATAGCTCCCATTTGACAGGCATTTGTCATATGCAAGGATTTAGCTAAGCATAGGACACATACTTATTCCTACAAAACCCTCAGGGGGCTTTGGCTTCATATCACAGTGGGAGCAGAGAAGCTAGGCAAATGACTTTGAAAGACACCTATAATCTGGGATCCAAATCCTTTCTACTAAAAAGCCAATAGTCATGTAACCACTACACTACAGTGTCACCCAACCCCAATGAGCGCAGTAGATACAGAAGCTACTGTACGGTGCACGGGACTAGATGAATCCCTCCAAGTCATGACCTTTGGCCCTCCATGGGCAACTCTGCATCATTAAATTCCTCACATTTTTCTGCTTTTTGTTCTCTTACATGAGAACTCTCCACACCCTCCAAAAAATTAGCAAATGAAAAACCATACCGTGGATTGATGTAAATGCAGATGTTTTTGCTTGTAGGTGGGTGAGACAGCATTGGAGCGGTAAAGAGGTAAAGATCAACGCAAGAGAGAACCTTGTGAAGAATCACAAACATGTGATAAGAATCATATCAGATGTCTACACAAAGCACCATCAGGCAAGACTTTCCACAGTTGACTTTGGAAAAAGATTAAAGATTGGGTAAGAGCTTACCAAGCAGAAAAGAATGAGAAGAGACACTTCAGGGAGAGGAACGTGTGTGGTCAGAACAGATGGCAGTTTAGAACTGTGCAAGATAAGGCTAGAAAGGGAGGTTGAGGTAAAATTTAATGGGTCTACATAAACTGCACAAAGAGTTTAAAAGACCTTATTCTTCAGGCACTGGAGAGCCACTGTAAGAGCATGAACAAAGAGTGGCAGCATGAGGTTTGTGATTTTGAAAAACGAGTTTGGCAGAAACATATACAAAGGATTGTAATTATAGTACTCAGAAAAGAGATAAGGTTTGAACTTAGGCAGAGGGAATGAAAGGCAAGGAACAAAAACAGACTGGAATCGGTAATGTGGGCATAAAAAATTTGGTAATTAGAGTAAGTGCTTTTGCCATGATCAGAGGAGGAGAATAAATCAGTGAGGGCAGAAGAGATGAGAACAAAAGAGAGAAAAGGGGATCAATTTTAGATGTGTAAGACACACGCTGACAGGACTTCTACATAAAGATATATAAGACAGGCTGGTAGAAATTCAAGGGAGATCCCAGAGGAAAGGTGAGAGCTAAAAGCTCAGATTTCCAAACTGCCATCAAATTTGTCAACTACTAGGTTATTGGTAACCTTTATTTTCCTTTGGGAACAATCTGAGTGGAGAGGTTGACAGAAGCCAGAACGGACCAGGTTGAGGAATGAATAAATGTATTTTACATTGTTAGAGAGGTATTTCTAATCATTTCATATGTGTATTTTCTATTCCTTACAAAGAGTGGAAACTGCTTAGGGCAGGCTCCACCACAGACCTCCTTTGTATGCCGCAGAACCATGCTGCAGGCTCTAATAAACATTTGTGGAATTGGAGAATTGAGGTTGAAAGGGAACAGTTAGATAAAAGCTTTATCCAGACAGCCCTTGCAAGTGTCCTTGGAAGCCCGTAAGATTGCAAACAACAGCTCTTTTTGTTTCACCTCTGCAAATGAAATTCAGGTTTCCTCCTGGCTGAAGGCCTCTGCTCATTCTGAAAGGATTAACGCTTCCAAGTGAGCAGGAATTGACTTGCCAAGTAGTCTAATTCACTTGGCTGGTGTGTCTCACTTAAAAAGCAATTAACAAGTCAGACTAGAGGAGTGAGGAATGTCCAATTAAGGCAATTGCTGCAGTGTCCAAATGCCTAGCAGCTGTGCCCTCCTTGCACACCAGCTAGCTATGAAAATAAGATCTTAACAATTCTTTGATAGCATGGCCAAAATTTTGTCTGGAAGCCATTGAGGCCTAACAAGGCAGATTAGAAATTACATCCTCTTCTGCATATCTCTGTTTTTGAAGACATGAAAGCAACTCAATGTGGATCAGGCAATGGTTTCTAGATATGACATAAAATCAGCATAAGCGACAAAAGAAAGAACAAAACTCTGTGCACCAAAGGACACTATCAAAGAAATGAAAAGACAACCTATATATAGGCATTCTATATCTTATAAGGAACTTGTATACAGAATAAAGAACTCCTGCAACTTGAAAACAAAAGAACAGCTCAATTAAACTATGGCAAAGATTTGAATTGACTTTTCTCCAAAAAATACATACAAATGGACAATAAGCACATAACAAGATGCTCAACATCATTAGTCATCAGGGCAATGCAAACCAAAAACATGAGATACCACTTCACACACACTGGCATGACTAAAATAAAAAAGGTAGACAATAGCAAGTCTTGATGACGATGTGTAGAATTTGAAACACCCATACATTGCTAGTAGAACTGTAAAGAGATGCAGCCACTTTGGAAAACAGACAGCAGTTAAACCTAGTTACCATATGACACAGTAATTTTACTTCTGCAAAACTACTCAAAAGAATTGAAAATATATGTCCATATAAAAACCTGTACACAAATGCTCATAGTAAAAGTATTCACAAAAGCCGAAAGTGGAAACAACTGATACATAAATAAAGAAATTCTGCATATATTCATACAATGGTATATCATATAATTGAATCGTTTTTGGCAATAAAAAAAATGAAGCATTGATACATGCTATAGCAGAAATGAACCTCAAAAATAATATGCGAAGTGAAAGAAGCCAACCACAAATGGCAAAAGCATGTACAATTCTATCCATATAAAATGTCCCAAATAGGCAAATCCATAGAGACAGAGATTAGATTACTCAAAGCTATGATATGGGGACTTGGGGGAATGGAGAGTGACTGCTAAAGGGTATGTGGTTTCTATTTTGGTTGAAGAGAATGCCTGAAATTAGGCAGTGGGGATGGTTTGTGATGTTTTGAAAGTGTTATGTATCCCGGAAAAGCCATGTTCTCTTAATCCTAATCCAATCTTGTAGGAGCAAAACAACCATAGGGCAGGACCCTTGATTAGATTATTTCCATGGAGGTGTGATCCCACCTATTCTAGGTAGGTCTTAATTAGTTTACTGGAGTACTTAAAGGAGCTCACACAGAGAGAGAGCTCAGAGCCTACACAGAATGCAGAGAGATGAAACCAAGGCACAGTGTTTGGAAATGCTAAGAGATGAAATCCAGTGTTTGCCCCAGAAAAGCTGAGTGCCCACAGATGATTAGAGTGAAAGCCACTGGAATCAGAAGCTGAGAGCAATGAACCAGGAGCAAGGACCAGTCGACACCAGTCACATGCCTTCCCAGCTGACAGCAGTGTTTCAGATACTGGCTGCCTTTCCTCCGAGAAGGTCTCATCTTGTTGGTGCCTTAATTTGGACCTTAAGCCTTAGAACTGTGACTTGTAACTTAATAACCCCCCTTTATAAAAGCCAATCCAATTCTGGTTTTTTGCATCCTGGCAGCTTTAACAAACCAAAACATAGTTGTACAACTCTGTAACAATATATTAAAAACTAAGGAAGTATAATTTTAAAAGGATAAATTTTATGGTAAGTGAATTATATATCAATAAAGCTATAATAAAAAAAGAGAAAGACATTTTTAAACACCTACCCCAATCACTCAGAACATGCTCATGGGCAGAGAGGTCACCCCCTCAAGTTAGAACATCAACAATTTCTATCCAGAAGGCAAGGATGGATCACCATCTCAAGAATATCTTGAGAGTCATGTTAATAAAAGGTAAATCAGTACTTTGGGAAGAAATGTATTTGCGCATAGTAGAATGGATCTTCTGCAACTTCTGGTTTCTAGGTGGCCACAAATGGGATAGTTTCTCAGTCTTCTTAATGTGTCATCCTCTCTCTGTCTTTGTAAACAAAAAAGAAAAAAGAGAAGGAAGGGAAAGGGAAGTATAAGATGGAAGAGAAGGGGGTAGGGAAAAGGAGGAGAAAAGGGAGAGGAGGGGAGACATGCAAAGGGAGGGGGAGGACAAGAGAGGAAAGGAAAGTAAGTATTTGGCTCCAAGAAGGCACTATTTGAAAGCATGCTTCATGTAGAAGGTCAAAATGATGGATCTTCAGCCGAACACAAAGGAAAAGAAAATATTTCTGGGTGTAAGATAATAGATGTTTAATTCTAACCCTCTCTAGAATTTTGAGGGGCAGTGATTTGATTACAGAAAAGCATTAGCTAAGCAAAGGATTAAGTAGGGACTGCTGGACTTGGAAACCCATTTTCCTAATTCCAGAGAAGCTAATTGCTGTTAGTTTCTTTAGATTAGATCCAGAGAGGTTAGTGTTTATAACTGCACGCTTGAGAAGGTGGTGACTTTAAGAGACTGCAAAGAAAAACAAAAGCAGTTTTAGCTTTAATATTGCAAATACATTTTAGAAGCATTTTTAAAAGACGAAACAAAAGAATTTTCATCTTAATGAGAAAAGTCAAAGCCAGCAGCTGGTTACTGTGGAAACAGCTTTTGTATGAAAGAAAAGGTTGGAGAATAGCAACAGCTACCATTTACTGAACCACTTCTGTAGACCAGGCACTATATAGTCAAGATCTTCAATCCCAGTAATAGCACCGTAAGATAAGAACCATCATCTCCATTAATGAAACCTTGCTTCAAAATTCCTACTACCCAGGACCACCATTAAGACATATTAGAGGATGTCTGCTAATACCAAATAATAATTCCTTAACGTCTGGAGTCCCACTGTACAATAGAAAAATATATGAGCTACGACGGAATCTTAAATTTTCTAGTATCCATATAAAAAAAATAAACAAGGAGAATTCATCTTAATACTATATTTTATTTAATGCTATATATAAAAAATACTATCATTTCAACGTGTAATCATATTCAAAAGTTTAATGAGCCATTGACATTCTTTGTTTTTTTTTCATATTAAATCTGTGAAATCCAGTGTGAATTTTACACATACAGCATATCTCAGCCCAGACTAGGCACATTTCAGTTGCTCAATATAGCTAGTGGCCACCACCTTGGACAGGGACACTCTATAGGACTTTACAATTGAAAGTTATGACATCACGGTGCCTGCCCATGCAAAAAAAAAAAGAGTTACGAAATGCATTATTCCTATTGAGCTTCAAAATAAATCTGTGGCACATTTTGCACAGAGTAATCTAAGACCCAAGAGGTTAAATGGCTCGGCAATGCCACGTAGACTTCTTTGTTTGTTTAATAAAGAGAAGTGAAGTTGAATAAGTAAGTAAAATGATCACATAGCTGTTAAGTGCAAAGCTAAGGCCCAAAACGAGTTTTGCTTCTAGGTGCAGGGCCCTTTCAAAACGTGCTTTACAGACTGGACTTTACTGATTATCTCAGTTCAACTTTGAGATAGAAAAAAAAAAAGAATATTAAGATAGGCTGACCTGCCAGAACAAAACAACCAGCAATGAATGGCTCAAAGACAATAGTTTATTTCTATATATTACAGTTCAGCATGTAGATGTGTGTGGTAGAGGCAGTGGCAGGGAGGTGGGAGGTAGAAATGTACTCTGCTTACCAGTCATTTAGGGGTCCAGGCTGAGGGCATCTCAGCTGACTGGTTTCCATAGTCACTCTGCATGACCAGTTGTCTGGAAGGGGGGAAAGAGCACAGGGAAGGGCTCGTTGGGCGTTAGTCAGTGTGCCAATCTGGAAGTAGCACCCAGCATGTCCACTCATATCCCATTGGTCATGTGGCCACATACCTGTAAAGGAGTCAGGGATGAGAGAAACTAGTAGAACCAGGGAAGAATAGAAGAATGGATTTTGGTGGCCAGCAGCAGTTATGCTCAACAATGGCGAGCTAGATACAATTCTGCCAGGAAATGCTGATAAAGAGTAAAACAAGTTGGAAACCTTGTATAGACCTGAAAGAAAAGGAGGGGTTGGCACTTTGTGAGGTCCTTTTATATGTATGGCACCAGGTTAGCGCTCCCAATTAATCCTCACAAACATCTATCATTTCTCAATATTCAAAAAACAAAAAACCTAAAACTAATAAAGGTTAAATAAGTTGCCAAAGGACTAGACAGCTAATAATTGTTGCATGAACCTGGTCTCTCAATCCAAAACACATTCCAGCATACCACCCCACTAATAAATAACTAACAGTGAAAAGAATGAAACAACCATTTATTGAATGCCTGGGCTTCAAGCACTACATGATGTGGTATATTTATGCTATCTTATTTAATTCCCCAGCAAATCTGAAGGCACAAATTTATTTCCCCAGTTTATATCTAAGGAAACTAAAACCAAGAGAGGTTAAATAACTTTTCCTACAGTTAGCTAGGAAGAATTATTGGATTTGAACCCAACTCCAAGGTCTATATTCTCTACTCAGAATGAATTTATCAACAGCCCCTTAGTAAAAAGCAGACATGAGGCAAAGGATAAAACTTTGTTTATGCCTGCAGGGTAGAAATAAGGAATAGGTAGATTTTTAAAAAGGAGGAGGAAGATAACAGAAAAAAAACACCTTCTATTGGCACAGGACCTCCTTTGAATAATGCATCTCATCTTAGTCCTACATCAGATTTCATAAAAAGTTGTGGTGGGAAGGTGATATTTACTTTAAGACTCCTATCTCCACATCATCCCCTCTTCCTCCATGGAGGAAGAGAATTCTCATCAATGGCTCAAGTTCAAAGATGCTCCTTTGAGTCATATATTCCTAAACTTGAAAGTTAGAAGAAGAGCATCATTAATGCAAAAGCCCATTCATCTATCTCCTCTTACCATGAAGCCAGAGTGACAAATAGGGACGGCCATTCCCTTCAGATTCTTCCTTCAAGGGAAACTTTGAGGTGAGAAGGGCAAGGGTTCTTGCCCCAGAGATCCAGGTCTGAGAACTCCAGGGAACAGCAGGTGGCCCAGGCCAGATCTTTCAATACCACTGGGACCCAGACTCTCCTTGCTCTTGGGCTCACTTCTTCTTGCTTATTGGGACATGAAATTTGAAAACAGTGACAGATATTGAAGGAGGCATAGTGGAAAAAGTAAGCCTGTCAATCTAGATAGCCCCAGATTTAAAAAGCCTGAATATCAGCCTTTGAAGTCAGGATCTCCCCTCAAAAAACCCTAGACATTTCAGTATATGTACAACTCAGCATTTTTGCACATGCTATTTCCTATCATTGGAAAACATTCTATTTCACACCTACTTTAATTCTTCTACCTGAAAAAGAAAAAATTCCACCCTCCTTTATAGTTAAAGTCCATTGTTATCTCTTTAATGAAAGCCTTTTCCCCCATCCTCTCCATAGTTGGATCCTTCTTGCTCTGTGCTTTTGGAGCTCTTTCGTGTAGTCATCTACAGAGGTGATAGCACTGCATCACAATTAGTTGTGGATGCATCATTCATTTCCCTAGATAAATTGTTGAGCTCCTGGATGCAGGATATGCCTTTGTATGTCCAGTACCCAGCACTGGGCCTGGAAGGGAACATACCCTTCAATGGACATCTGTGAAGGAACTAATAAATGAAGCCTTCAAAATGCCCCGGGATGACCTGCTTGGCCTTTGACGGTTGAGGAGGCTCAGCTTCTCCTAACTAAAGGTTGACTCACGCTGTGGGCATCCTCTCGTGCATTTTTCATTCTCCATAATGGCCTCTTCTTATCATGCATCTTATTGATCTGTCTGAGCGATGAAATTTATTATTTATTAGAATTCTGTAATAGCTTTGCTCCAAGGAGCACAGCATGATATGGAGAGAACTCCAAGGCAACGGCAAAGAAGATCAGCACAAAGGAAGCACAATGTAGGGAACGGAGAGGAGGGGTATAGAGGGCACAGGCTAGGAAGAACGGGGGGAGAAATCCATTGCCCTCAGAAAAATGGTAGTCAGGTTAGGCTCCTGGGGGCCACATGGCACTCTAGCAGGAGAAAATGGGAAAGCACCTTGAAAAGTTAAAAGCATCTTCAAATGTGAAGTAACTTTCCTTTAGCATTCATCAACATCTACATAATTCATTCAAGAGTAGGAAGTATTTCATATTCAGGAGTATGAGGTGAGACGTTCTGGGCATTTATTTTCTCCACTACCCTATTAGCCCTTCTAAAGCAATAACTATCATATTCATCTTTGCCCATGGTAGGTGCTTAAACAAAACTTTCCAAATTTAACTGACCTTGGCATTCCCAGCTACAGATGCATTCATTCTGTCAGGAGTTCTGGTGGGTGATTAAGTGTTAAATACCCTCTGAGTAACTTCTTTCCATTTTATTCTCAATTCTGGGAGATTGCCTTAAGAGAAAGCAATTGGTTGTCCTTCCTCTGAGTACAGGGATTAGCACATAAATTCTTAGTCTATAACACCTACTTAACTTCTACTATGTTTCTGGAAAATTAGGCATGGATTGATATAGACAAGTGTTATCTCAAATATTTCTACTTTGCAGACTGGTCCCTTCAGTGAGCCCAAAGACTGAGCAGGAAATGGTCTCCCATCTCTTCCCACTTATATTGAAAATAACATTCTCTTTAAAATGAGAATGCCTTGAGTGGTTGACTCCATGTAAGCCCTCCTGACTCTTCCCCAGATCCAATCACCTGGCAAACCCTCACATAACACTTTATATACTCATTTAATCCACACAACAGCTATGAGGTGGACATTCTTATGATCCTCATTTTAAAGATGGGGAAACTGAGGCAATGGTAAGTTTTAGCACTTGACACTCAGATGCACTTGGCACGGGAAATTTTGGGGTAATCTATTTTCCCTTTTGAACAATGGCTCTAAACATTTCCTTGAGAGCCAGAAACCATCAATTGTGTGACTCTGCACCCCTTGCTGGGGGTGCCAAGTGTCAGGCCCCTCTACCTCAGGTTTAACCTCTGGCATCTCCTTGGGGAAGCTGAAGTCCGCTCTCCCTGATGTGGAGGTGCCTTCTCTGGGGGGCATGTGTTAGTATCTGATTATCTAGTAGGGCACTCCAGTGTGCTCTTAGGAAAAAAGATTTTAAATGTAAATTTGATTGATTTGCTTTTATTACTTGTATTCTTCATCTTCCATGGGCCTTTTGAGAAGAGAAAGGAATCCACTCATTTCTGATAAATTGATCCGAGAAGCCCTAGTTAAAAAGCCGAGACTATCTATTCAATTCTTTCAAAGCAATAACCTTTCAAAGCAACAACAAAGTGTTTCTCATGGCTGCCTGTGTTTATATAAAATATGTTCTGAAGATTGAATTTTCTTAGAATTGCTATATGGAGAAACTCAGGTGGAGAGCCCAGTTTATAAAATAACAGCAGGGGATTCTAGTCAGGAGGATCAGATGAAGACACATAACATGCTCGGCTTTGGTTATACAGGCATTTGCCTTCCTGCTAGGACTTGTATGGACCTGCAAAGCACTCTGTTTCAAATTGCTTCCCACTGGCCTGCGAGAGACCCTGAAATTCCACTGGGGAAAAGCCATTACTTTGGATGATTTCTCTGTATGGACTTTAAAATGCAAATAGCCATTCCTCAAACCCAGGATTAGAAATTTCTCCTTGAGCCCTCAGAGAACATGATAGCCGAGGAGGTGGTGTCTCAGATCCCAGAGGGGGGAAAGGAGCAGGAAAGGAGGACTCAGGCTACACAGGGGAGAAGACTGAGGGATCTGCGGGAAAGGGAAGCAGATAGATCACCTGGAGAGAGGTGGACAGTCAGAGAGCTAATTCCCCTCCCTGAGAACATGCAGCGAGAAGGCAGTGTGGGCTAGTGGTTAGAAGCACATGCCTTAGTACCATGCAGGCCTAGGCCTGAGTCACATCTCTTCCTGTTTAATAACTTGTGATCCTGAGATAATTATTTGACTTCTCAGCCCCCATTTTCTCATCTGTTTAATAATAACAATAATAATAATGGATAGCAGTGCTTCTCAGACTTTTTTTCATTATATTAATATTATTTCCTAATTGCTCCTCCCAGTAAAAATTTAATACCACAGCTATACTGTATATCTGTTTATACACTGCACATATATCTGTGTTTTATATCTAAAAAGAGTAAGATCTTTTTCATTCCCTAAGAATCATTTTTGCCCTCAGAGGCAATATTGATCTCTAGAGAATACATGTCATAGAGGAGTGCTGTTGTTGAGAGTAAATGACACAGTATAGATGAAGTTCATAGCCCAATGCTCGGCAGCAGGTGTGATACTCAAAATATTTAACAATCAACAGTTAGAAGCACATGCTTGGGCATCATACAGACCTGGGTTTGAGTCACATCTCTTTCTGTTTAATAATTTTGTGATCTTAGGCTAATTATTTAACTTCTCAACCCCTATTTTCTCATCTGTTTAATATAACAATAACAATAATAATATATAACAATCAGCACTATACTGGCAATAACTGATGCATTGCCCATTTAGAAAGGATAAGGGCCCTAAGTAACTAGTCATCCACACCAGCGCATACGCCCTTGTGGTAGAGTAAATTATAGGCCATGATTCTACACTGGCCTATAGAGGGATTATATACCCACGCCTCATCTCAGCCTCATGGTTGGTATATGCATGTTTCAGTTTGCTAAAGCTGCCAGAATGCAATATATTAGAAATGGATTGGCTTTTGCAAAAGGGATTTATTAGGTTATATGTTTACAGTTCTCAGGCCACGAATATGTCCAAATTAAGCATCAACAAGAGCATACCTTCTCTCAAGAAAGGCCGATCATGTCCAGGGTTTCTCTGTCAGCTGGGAAGGCACATGGCTGGCATCTCCTGGTCCTTTCCTCACAGGTTGCACTGCCTTCAGCTTCCGATTCCAGCGGCTTTCTCTGTCAGCTCTCCAGGCATCTCCAAATGTCTATGTCTACTCTGAGCTCTCTGCTCTCTGTGTTGGCTCTTTAAAGGGCTCCAGTAAACTAATCAAGATCCAACTTGAATGGGTAAGGTCACATCTCCATGGAAATAATCTGATCAAAAGGTCCCACCCACAACTGGGTGGGTCACATCTCCATGGAAACAATCTAATTAAAAGATATCAAAAGATCCTACCACAATAAATCTGCACCCAAAGATTGAATTAAAGGAGACTGGCTTTTCTGGGGTACATAATAGTTTCAGACTTACACAATGCCCTTTCCCACTCCATATTTTTGAGCTTGCTGGTGAACTTGCTTTGGCTAATGACATTAGCTTACTCTCAACTAAAACTTTTAAGCCTTTTTAATAATGTTCCTGGTAATCCATATCTCATGATTCACTTATCTATATAAGTGAATTTTGGGACTCTGAAGCAGATCATTATTCATAACTCTCAAATGTAATCATATTCAATACCACCAAATCCAACTAAAAGTCCTTAAGGCCCCTTTTAGTGCTAGCACTGCATGGATTACTATTACTAGCAGTGGTTTTAGTTATAACAATTGCAATATTAATATCATTATTGCAAGAAAAGAATTTGAAAAGAGGTGAAGGAAGAAAAGAACCAGGAGGATGGACACAACAGCAGCAAATATGCATTGAGGACTTACTGTAAGCAGTGATTATTCAGACCCTTTTTAGACTTTTTTTTTTCCTTCCATCAACCCTAAGAGGAAGGTACTTCTCATATGTTTGTGTTTCAGTGACTTGGCGAGGTCTAGAAGAGTGCCCAAAGTACAAGTTTCTTAAGTGGCATAACCAGGACTTGTTCTGGCTCCAAACCCCAGGCTTATAAATTTCTGTAAGTACAAAGGCCCTCCTGGATCTCATGGTCGCTTATCTAGGTCTAGCTCTGCTTGGCTGGGTCCTGAAATCAACTCATGCCTTGCTTTAATGTTCAAGGCAAAAATACATCACCACTCAACCCAGCTCAAGGGCTTGATGGGGAGGAGAGTGAACTGTGGAGCAATTTACTCACAATTCAACTATAGCCCTGCTTTCCTGGGGTTTTAGTTTACGAAAGCTGCCTGAATGCAATAAAGAAATGGAACAGCTTTTAAAAAGGGAATTTATTAAGTTGCAAGTTTACAATTCTAAGACTATAAAAATGTCTAAATGAAGGCATCTAGAGACAGATGCCTTGGCTCAAGAAAAGGCAGATGGGTGCAGGACACTGTCAGCTGGGAAGGCACCCGGTGACATCTGCTAGCTTTTTCTCCTGGCTTCTCCTTTCATAAGGCTTCTTTGGGGGTATTTTCTTTTTGCATCTCCAAAGGTCTCTGGCTGTGTAAGCTCTGTCAGTTCTGTGAGCTCTGAAGCTTTTTCCAAAATGGTTCCCTCTTAAAGGACTCCAGTAGGTGACCCACCTTGAAAGGGAGAGACATACCTCCATGGAAACCAGGTAATCAAAAGGTACCCCCACAAATGGGTGGGTAACATCTCCAGGGAAACAACGTAGTCAAAAAGATCCAACCCAACAATATCAAATGAGGATTAAAGAACATGGTGGTTCTTGGGTACACAACAGTTTCAAACCAGCATACCTAGAGAGAGAGAGTGACTTGAAGCAGAGCACAAAGAGGGTATTAGAAAATGAGCTCCTCTGGGCAGATGAACTTCACCAAAAAGCCCCCAGTGGGAGGGCCAATTACAAAAAAGGGCTCCTTCCTCTCACATGGCTAGGACACAGGCTTGGTCCCATTTGGGACCTTCTGGGATTCAAACCTCACTCATGCCCCTTCAGCCAATTATACCCAGCAGCCCTGGAGCAGGGAGAAAAGGAAGATAGTCCTTCCTAAGTTTGCCCAGTACTAGTCTAGCCATCACTCAGTTAAGCCCTGCTGGTAATACAGAAATAAGCTCAGAGGCCACCCTGTGATGGATAAATACTATAAAATTTGGAAAAGTACACTTCTTTGAACTACATTAGTCATGGGTAGCCATATTCTCAATATTTCTGATTGTGGCTGCTTCTCACGGTGCAATGTAGACCACTGGGGTAAAACAATTCTGCTTATGCTTTCTTATAAAGTAGTACAGCACACTGTGCATAAAAACCTGGATCTGATAACAGACTTCTTAGGATCAAAGGCTGGCCACACAAAATGGGAGAAGTTAGTTTCCCCCTTTGTAAACTGGGATGTTGATGGTATCTACCTTTAAGCATTGTTGTCAAGATTCAATTAGGAGTTACAACTATCCATTGCTATGCAACAGACCACCATAATTATTAACAACTTAATTCAACAACCATTTTCTTTGTCCACAATTCTCTGGAACAATAATCTGGGCTGGACCTTTTCTGCAACCATCTGGAGGCTCAGTTGGGCCAGGGCTGTTCAAAATGGCCTCACTTACATCACAGAGTTGATGATGGTTCATGTCTTGCCCCTTCTTTCCACCTGGTCTTTCATCATAGCCCCATGGTCCAAGCCCATTGGTTCCAGAGGGCAAGAAAGTGGTAACAGTCCTGGAGATCTTGGCTTATAAAATACTATGTTAGTTTGCAAGCTGCAAGAATGTGATATACCAAAAATGGAACGGCTTTTAAAAAGGAGAATTTAACAAGTTACAAGTTTACAGTTCTAAGGAAGTGAAAGCGTCCAAATTAATACACCAAGAAGAGGTTATCTTCACTCAAGAAAGGCTGATGGGTCAGCAAGACCTCTGTCAGTGGGGTACGTGGCTGGCATCTGCTGGTCCCTTATTCCTAGGCTCCATTGTTTTCAACCTCTGCTCCCGTGGAGGTTCCCCACTTTACTTCTCCAGGGCTGGCTTTCATCTCTTGGCTTCCCTTGGCTTTCTCCAGGTTCAATCTTGCTTAACATCTCATGGTAACATCTGCTGGGCTCCAAGCATCTCCAAACATCCATGTCTCTGTTCTCCATGTGTCCACATCTGTGTCAGCTCTGTTCTGAAGTTTCTGTTGGCTCTGTCGTTTCAGAGGTTTCTCCAAAATGTTTCTTCTTTTAAAGACTCTAATAAACTAATCAAGACCTACCTGGAAAGGGTGGAGTCACATCTCCCACTAATCAAAAGTTAATACCCACAACTGGGTGTGTCACATCTCCATGGAGCTAATCAAATCGAAAATTTTCAGCCTACAGTACTGAATCAGGATTAAAAGAAATGGCTGCCCCCACAAGACTGGATCAGGAATAAAACATGGCTTTTCTGGGGTACATAATACTTTCAAACCGGCACAGATACAGACATCACTTCCACCATATTCCGTTGACAAAGGAAGTCAGTCACAAGGCCAGCAAAGGTTGAAAGAGTGGAAAAGTAAACTTTCCTCATTGTCGCAGGGGTTGGGGAGAAGGAGCAGGGTCACGTTGCAAATGCATGCATAGAAGACAGAAGGAATTATTACAGCGATATCTGCAAGGGAACTGCAATTAGGGTAATACAAAGAAATACTAAGAACAGTGCCCAGTACACAGTAGGTATTCAATAAAGGTCAGTTACTGTTTGTTGTTACAAATC
This sequence comes from Tamandua tetradactyla, assembly GCF_023851605.1. NCBI lineage: Eukaryota > Metazoa > Chordata > Mammalia > Pilosa > Myrmecophagidae > Tamandua > Tamandua tetradactyla. The sequence goes on from NC_135337.1 coordinate 49,366,607, forward strand.
TCAGAATTCAAAAAATGATTGACAATTGACAAATTGAAATTCATTCTGACAGCCTTTCCATTGTATTTCTTCTGATCAGATAGAAATGGGAAAGACATTGTTACTTTTTTTACTCACAGCTAAAGTAGTTTTGAAAAAAGTCAAACCAGAAACTGCACATGAAATTTAATAATGCTAATCTCACACTTTTCCTGTAAATTGATACAATTCAGTAGTTTCACCTAATTGCAACTGCATGAAATTAAATTGTTCTGAAAAAAGTATTTGGACCCTTATTATACTATCATATGATCCTAGGAGCTCAACTAATAAAATAAAAGGTAATCTGAAAATAATGTAGAAGAAGAAGAAGTAGAAGAATTCCTTTTGCTGGCCTTGTGACTGACTTCCTTTGTCAACGGAATATGGTGGAAGTGATGTCTGTATCTGTGCCGGTTTGAAAGTATTATGTACCCCAGAAAAGCCATGTTTTATTCCTGATCCAGTCTTGTGGGGGCAGCCATTTCTTTTAATCCTGATTCAGTACTGTAGGCTGAAAATTCCTACAGTAATTCCTTCTGTCTTCTTCTACTTCTTCTTCTTCTACACAATGTTTAAGCATTTTCACCTCCTTCTTTTCTTTCATACAGTTAAAGTTACATAATTGCAATTTTTAAATATAGTAATAACAAACTGAAAGCTGATAATGAACTCAATACTGAAGAAATCAAATATAAGAAGAAAATGTGGTGTGGTACGTTTTTAGGCAATTCTTAGGGAACTGTTCCAACTTCTTATCTTAGTGCTTAAATGTACTCCTTCAGGTTTGCGGAGAGGTCACTGCTAAAATGTCATCGAATTTTCCCTAGGAAAAAGGAATAGCTTTCTCAGTCCTGCTGCACTGGGTCCTATTATCCATACAAATAAGAGTATGAAGAAACTGGAGCTTCTAAACCAACTCATCTATAAGCAAGTACTAGACATTAGGTGACCTACCAAGCTCAGATCTCCTATTTCTAAATCCTTCGAGGATAATACTTGAAAAGGTCTTCCTTTATACTTTTACATTCAATTAAAAAAAAAAAAAGCGATTGGCCATTGATCTCCATGGCAGGGAGGGCACTCTGTCCCCTCCCTACTTGGTGCAACGAGGATGGGGCACACTCCCAGGCAGAAATGCGTAATGCATGCACTGACATTTAGTAATGTGCTTTACTGCTCTGCCCTTTCCAATTGTGGAACTACCACTGTGGGCCACTCGGCCCATCTCTCAGGTCAGCCGCAGGCCTCTTCAGAGTCAGGAAATGCTAATGGACCTGAAAGAACAACAATCTTGTGGAATCAGCCACCTACAGAGTTTGGGTAATACAAAGTTCTCCTGGAGGGTGACATTCCCGCCCACCAAGGCCCTAAGGGAAACCAGCTCAGGCGCAGTGAGAGTTAGCCTGGCAGGTCTAATAGGAATCTGATATAGCCTGTCTGGGATGGGGCATGGGGGTCTCTCTTCCCCAAGCTGCCTTATTCTCTGTTCAGGTGTCCAATGGCATTTATCACCTGAGGATGACAAAGGCACAGGGCTTTCTCTCCCCCTGACTGGCATGAGCTTCTCCAGGCAGAAAACCATGGCTTCCACTTCTTCATTTCAACTTACAAACTAATACATGGCAAGCAGTTTGAATCTAAATTTACTCTCGGGCTAAAACAAAAGGGGTTACACACTTGCTGTTTTCTAAAAAGAGAGAGCGCAACTCATTTAAAGAGATAACAGTTTTCCTGGAAGTAAACCAAATGGGATGTCTGAGGAATGGATAATTAAAAAATAATTTGCGTGGCTGGCATAATAGTGTCTCTAGAATCCTGAGACCTGTTCCTACCGGATTTTAAAATGTGCTGCTATGGTTTTACACAGAGTACGGAATAGATAAGGAAGCACATAGATTAAGCCAAATAAAAGTGGAGTAAAAGAATGAATGTGAAAAAGAACTTCATGTAGTTTTCCCCCAAACAGACCTTTCTTTCAAGAGTTACTAGTACCACCTGCGAATTAACCTGGTTAATGGAAGTATTTAAGGGAAAGAACCAGATTTGTACCATAAACTTCTCAGGTTAATTCAAGGCAGAGAAGACAGAAAATGTGAAAATGGGTGAGAGAAAGCTCCACTTTAGTAGGACAGCTCCTCTGAACAGGAGTCAAGATTTGATTCATAGTATTACTGACACTGTAGGGTGTTGCTTACAATTTGGCATATCTGAACTATAATATTCTTAAAAATTCTAAGTGGTAGGCAAACCTCTGGGAAGTGGTCTATTTCCAACACGTCAAAAGGAAAATCCATCCTAGTCTAGAGTAAATGTATTTCGCTACAATAGCATCTTTCTGCCTTGACATTTAACCTCAATTCTCTTGGGCCTGAAGCATAATTGTGGCTGATTGGTGTTTACCTCCAGATACTCACTTTTTTTTAACAAAGTAATGAGATTAAATGTTCCTTGAATGAGCATTCGCAGGATTTAGATGCCTTTTTTCCTGAGCACAGATTCTACAAATCACATTCCTTACAAAGGAGCTCAGCACGCTGTTTTCCAACTGTGCTGTAGAGTCATAGCCGCAAAGCTCTGGGGGCACTTGCGATATATACATGAGAGCAGATAATATTAGAAATATTCTAGTAAGTTAGTAGGTACTGATTTACCACAATTGAACTTTTAAAAAGAGCAAGGAGGATGTTTCATAATTTTCTTTCCTACGGATTTCAAAAATATAGGTCAGAAACTCACTCAGCCAATATCAGGGTGGCAGTCTAAATTGATGCTAAAATCCATTCCACTTAGTGGGATTTAAATGCTGTTAAATGCATGACACAACAACACATTTGCATTTATCTTAGAATAAAAATCCTAAACATCCTCCACAATTTCAATTCGTTTTACAAATATTTACTGAGTGCTGACTCTAGGCTGGGCACTGAGTTGGTGGTGAAGACACAAAAATGGATAAAATATGGTCCCTGACCTCAAGGATTTTACTGCCTGGCAGGAAATTAAGCTGGACAAACAAACAAATAGCTTTAATACAGCATGGTAAATGCCACAAGAGAAATCAATCTTGAAGGTAGTCAGGCATCGCAAATGAGAAGGCAATTAATTCTTGCCAGAAGATGGAGAAAGGCTGACATTCAGCCTGCAGGCCCACCATACTAGTTTGTTTACAGCCTGCATCCATTTGATTGATCAGGTTCAGGACACCCCTGAATGCAGAGGTGGGAGGGTAAGTAAAGGAGGGCACTCCCAGGTGCAGAATTTTCTAAAAAAAGACTACTTTCTGAATTTACCTGTCAGCTTGCAATATCAATTTACATGTACACTTATCTTTGGTTTTGACTTCCATTATGAACTCAAATCACTTTTGGAAAAAAAAGAGAAAATACCTGTATTTCTGGGAGAATAAGAATTCTTTCTCTTTTTTCTTTATTACATACTCACTTAGACTCAGCTTAGGAACTGGAACTATTCTCTGGTATTTCCAATTGCTGGGAGTGCAGTAAATTTCAATTTGCACTTTTTTAACAGGATTCTTAATAACCATATTTGTAATTAATTTTAGTTGAATGCAACCCACTAACCAACCAAACAAAAAACATTCCAACTGGACCCAAGAAAGCCATTGGAGCAAGGAGGCTCCATTGGAGAACAAGCAAGCATCCCAACTCTGGACTGGCACTAAATGCCGAGCCAAGCATCATCACAGATGTTCTTTAGGAGCCAAAACAAAGCAGATTCTCTTTTTCAGAAGAAACACACAGTATTAAGTCAAATTTCAATATTTCAAACCCTCCACTCTCTGCCAGACAAGAATAAAACCCAGAGCATAGTGTTTTATACCCACAGTCTGGGTGCAATTGATTTACTTTCATTGGAATCATTCATCTATCAAGGCTGAAAACATAAATGTCAAAGCAGCTATAATATATTTGCACCAATAAAGTCATCGGTTATGCTTTCATACTACATAGAGAGAGAGGACTTTATTAACCTTCATGAGGATTAAATACAAAAATAACATTAAAGGAAAACACTTGGTAGTATCTTGAATGACTGGTGTGTGGGTGGGTGAAGGGGCTGCAAGGAAGCAAATAATAATTGGGGTCTTAAGATGAGCAGTGAAAGAGAAAGTGGGCTCTTAAAGTAACTTCTTATCAAGTCTAAATTCCTGGTTCCAGACAATTCTTATGATCCTCTCCACCCAATTTGTCATCATTTCCTCTCCATTGTGCAATTCATAGTTGCATGCAACTTATTAGCAAACTATTTCCCCCACTTCTCCACAAGCTATTATCTACATACTATTATTTCCTTGCAAAATGAGAAAGTATTAATTAGGCCTTCTCAACCTAGTAAAGCATATGGTCAGTCAGAAACGGCTTCCAGTAAAAACAGTAACATAGAGGATACCATCTTAGGGAGCTTTAAATGCTACTAGGGTAGGGAGGGGACGTCTTTCTCTTTTTCAATGGAGTCTGTTTTTCCCTTTATGTCTGTACCAAACCCATTTTCTCTCACCCATCAATGGCTAATCTCTGGAACCGAACATTTGATAAACTCATTCAGAGTAATGCACCTATCACTTACAAAGTATAATGTGTTCTTCACAGGAGACCAAGTCTTAAGCTGAAGTAGTGAGTTTCTAATTAGGAAATTTCTGGCATCTGCATACAGGGCTGGGGTTGAGGAAGGTTCGCTCTTTAGAGAGGAGGTGCATGAGATTCACATTGCAGATAAAATTCCATTTCAGGAAATTTAGAAGCCTTTTAAACTCTTTGGGCATAACAGATTTTGGTTGTATCAAATTTACTCTGAAATAAGGAAGCTTTGCTTTGTCGATTAGCAGGAGGGTGCTCAGTTTCTCAGGAGAACAACAACAAAAAGAAACTTTACAGTTATCACCGTATTGCTCACTGCCCAATCCCTGTCTCAGACACACAAATCAGGAAACAGCCATCTGCCTAGGTAGTCCTGCCATAATGCCAAGTTGACATCCACGCAGTCTATTTCAATAAACCATGGCAACCCTCCTGCGTTCTCTGCTGTCATCAGTACGACCCACAGATAACAACTAAATCTCCAGGGAACCACAATTCCAGACCAGATCTACCTTTTCTTAAGGGATCACCATACCTGCCAACCTCCCTTGATGGGAAAACAATGCATTTTAAAATGACAAAAGCCATTCTTGTCACGCAGAACTTTTTTCTCGGGCAGAATTAGGGGAAATCTTTCCATCCACCTAGGCCCTTTTCCCATTGGAGATTTACCGAGAAGCATATAACTACCAAAATCAATCACTAGCACCAGAAATCTTTTGTTTCATAAAACTTACAGGTATTTGTTATAACCTGTTTGTGTTGAACAGAGAATCAATGTACTATTATTTAATATAGAAGACGGAGATACCTCATCCAGGGGCCAAGCAGCTCGATGTCCAGATTACTTAAAACACTTACCTGAAAGAAGGCAAGGTTGACTCCAGAACTATGGTTCTGTAAGTATAGCTTAACTCCATATAAGTCAAGAATGTGTCTTCTATCCTCTCTCCTATTTGTCCAAAAATATTTAGTGAGCACTCAATTTGGGACAGGCACCCTGCTCTGGGCTAGGAATACACAGATAAGCAGAATACATATTTCTCTTCAAATGTAATAGAGAATGTGATGAATGCTAACAAAGCAGACAAAAATATGAGAGAGTAATACTTTGTGCCTGACCAAGTAAGTAAAGTCTCTCCAGAGAAGGTGGCCCTGGAATAAATCTTGAAGAAAGTAAATTAGAAGTTCAGCAGGCAAATCTGAGGGCAAGGAAAGGGCATTACAGAATGATCATCAGGTCCAAAGGCAGGACAGCATGAACGGAAATGTGGAATGGGTCCATCAACATATGATGGGTGGCAGTTGCATATAAGACTGCATATAAGGGATCACCATATATGATCTAGGCTTCCAACTAAAGAGAATGTTCTAGAGTGGGTCAAGAATGCCTTTGAGACTGGCCAAAACTCTGGATCCTCTACCTGTAAAAATTCGCATACAAATTCACAGACTCACCAATTCCCCAACTACGAGGTTTAAGAATTCCTGTTAGAGGCAGCGGTGAACATAGAGAGGTTTTACCCAGAAGAGTTGGCATGATCAGATTCTTTTGGAAAAATTACCCTGGTAACTATACACAGCAGAGACTGGAAGAATGAATTAGTGGGGTCAGGAAGACAGAAGGCTGTCGCAATATTCCAGAAAAGACCATTGCCCAGGTTCTTAATAACTGCACTGACCAATTGCAAGACAGTAGTATGGATTTATATGTGCTCAGGCCTGACTTGGCTACTTCCTGCAGAACATTCCAGATGTCTACATGCTAGTGCTTAAAGACAGAGCTTCTTCTAGTGAGGCCCAAGATGGAAAAACGCATGGATGAAAGGAACTGTTCATAACCCCTGTCTTCAAGAGGGCAGCTACCCAGCAACAGAAAAACTATTCCCCAGCCATCACTCACCATACAGAGCCAAAAACACAAGTTCATTCTTTCAAACAATCAAAGCTCAAGGTAAAAGCTGGATAATAAAATTTCATAGGGAGGTGAAACAGCAAAGATACATCTTGAGTTACAGTATTTTGACTTTGATATCTCTTATACCAATAGTCTCTCTATTTAAGTTAAATTAAATGAGAAATCTATTTACTGCTCATTGTTAGGAGCGAGCAGAATTGAATCCAAAGTTTATACTGAAGTGTGATAAGCAATACATATTGTCCTTTTTTCTTCTTTTATTTGAATTGTTGAACACATAAATTGAAAGGAAAGAGGAGAGGGTAGGATAATATAGGATAACAGATTCTTACTGATGAATCACTTAGGCAAGGGATGTTTCCTTGAAGTAATGGGATTTGTTATGATTTTGAATGACAGACAAAAGATGAGCTGAAAGTCATACAACCAGACACATTCCCAGGAAGCCCTGGGAAGGGAAGCCACGAAGTCCAGGAAGAGGCTAGTATGCTGGGGGAGAGCCACAGTTGGTTTTCATGCATGGTAAAATATGTCATCTCAGATAGTGACCCCAGGGACAGTCTAATCCATACCATGGTGGTAGCACATGACAATAACAGCTTCACTAGGGTTTAAAAATAATTGGCCCCATGTTTGGAACTAGAACCCAGACTCTTTGGACTTTAAAACATGATTTTATAATGTAGCAGTCCTTTGTAGATTTAATGTTCCTTGGGAAATTAATCAAATTAAGCTACTCAAACCATGATCCATATGCCTTTAAAATTTCCTTTATGGATTCAATAACTAAAAGGGTTTCTTTATATCTTCCCTCCCATTCCACACACATTACTTCTATCTTACCCACCAGAAACAGCACTGGAACCTTCAATTCACAAGGGTTTCCCACCTCACTCTCAGGACTGATCCCTACCCCAGAGCACAGCAATCAGTTCCAGTCACTCCAGAGGCAACCTGGATGCTGGGTAGGAATAAACTGCTCAATAGGCTTGGGCCTCAACTAAGGGCAAGGGACTGCCCAGGTGGCAAGTGCTACTTTTAGACATATCAGACTATGCATATGTCAAGGCTAGGTTGGTTATCGTCAGGCAGCTTTTATGGTAGTTTTGAACTGCAGTGTCACAGTCCAGGACAATCTCAGGTTCTTGTTCTCATAAATATTCTCGAGGAAGAAAAGACCCCCAAAATATCATGACTTGCTTCCAACTCTAGGAACCTGCATATACTATTCCCATCATCCCAACCTCCCTCTCCACCAGCATTGTCAAGTTAACTCTCACTATTCCTTCAGGACCTGGCTTAAACCCCACGTTTTCCTGGAGCAGAGTTGGGTCTTCCAAGTTACAGTAAGGTCACCCTACTATGTTCTCATGGTACCTTCCCTAACACTTAGCTCCTAAATTATAATTAATGGTCTACTTGTTTCTAGCCTTCAGTAGATTATTAAATCTATGAAGGCCTGAGTAGCCCCATTACCAGGCACATAGTAGGCACTCAAATATTAGCTAAGTGGATTGAATGGCATGATTAATCATGTATGCAGCCAGACAATAACTTAGAAAATGAACAAAATAGCTAAAATGATTTTATTCTGGCTAAAATGCTTGGCTTTAAAGAACTGTAAACAATAAAGATTAATTTGTATAGTAAGAATTCTAGGTTTTACTCTTAAAAAACAGAAAATCAGGATAAGTAGCTCTTCAAGAAATTACCTGTGATCACACTATTAAGTTGCAAGGCAAAAAGTTGAGAGTTATCCTTCCTTCATACTTCTGATTTAAGTGCGCTCCTATGAAATGTGAACTCAAGGATACTCAAAAACTTAAGAGAAAATTAGGAATGAAGATAATCCATTGGGAAAACTTTCTACTCAAGCAGAGTTTGCCATTGTAGATTTCAAGCAAAAATGGTGTTTACAAATAACAAACAATAATTAGCTTCCTTTCTCTTCATTTGCTGATAAGTACTTTCTCTAAAACAATCATAATAAGTCTCAGGAATGACTCACAGATGAGACACAGCAGCAGAGTGTGCAGGCTCAAGGTCAGCTGCTCAGGAATTCAGAGAAAGATACAGATCCACCCTCCAGGTTTCTAGACTTAACACAAGAGCCATAACTGGGTTAGAAGTGACCAAGTATATGTATTAAATGGGGCATTACTACCCGGGGATTTTGTTCAGTTATAGACAGAAAATTGCACACTATCAAATAATGTCACTTCACATGTCATATGACACATTCAGTACATCCAATCACACAGCTGCCTCATACCACTTACCAACACACACTTCACAACATTTGACCAAAGTCCAATCTCCCTGCCATTCTTCAGTGTCCTTCGCCACGAGGGAAATGGTGAAGTAGTGCTTTAGAGAGAGGTTATTTCTGGGCAGAAGGGAAGGCTGGTCTAAAGGACCCACTAGACCCCAGCACCTGCTTTTGCTGCAGAGACTGCCTGGAAAAGGCACCAGACAGAGGTTTCACATCTAAAGGCCCAGAGCTCCGCATCTATGCCTGCTCAGCCCTCGCTGCAGGATCACATGGGACCTCAAACATGCTTCCTGACTCCTCAATACCTCAGGCTTCAGTTGGTATCTATGGTAAGAAGAATAAAGTCCTAAATTAAAGTGAGGGGCTGGGAAACAGCTAAGAAGACAGAAAGAAGCAGATTATTCAGCCCTAAGAACTGGCAACTGAAGGCAGAGCGGGACTGGCCATTACGCTGTGTGTGCCGTTATGTTATCATGTGCCAGGCACTGAACTACAACTGTGAAGTATTTAATCTCACTTAAATCATCCCAATGAATTTCCACAGCAGGAATTAGAATCCCTGTTTTGCAAAGGAGGAGCCAAGTTTCAAAGAGTTCAAAGCACAAAGCTGGTCTCAGTTCCTTGACTTCTTTACTAAGTGACTTGGACAATCTATTACATAAAAGTTCAAGGTACAGTTTCCTTAGCTATAAAAGGGGTAACTGCATGGCTTTCATCATAGGATTGTGATGAAGATTAAATGCAAAATACATGTAAGTTCCTTAGTGCCTCATAAAGATGTAACTAGGAAATTTATATATAAACTGACTGTTGCCCATACTACTACTAATTATCATTACAACAATGGTGATGGTAGGTGACAATAACAATTTCAACAATATTACTGTTGTGAGGCAAAGTTAGGATTCAAACACAGTTTCTCCTACAGCTTTAACTGTTAAATTCTTACATCTGCCATATACTACTTAGTACAAATAAGGATACATGGATGGATGAATAGATGGAAGGAAGGAGGGAAGGAAGTAAAGAAGAGTGGATGGAAGGGAGAAAGAAAGGAAGAGAGGGAAAGAAAGAATGAGGGAAGCAAGGAAGGAAGATAAGCAGATAAATATTTGATAAATACTGATGCTTATTTTTTTCTCTGTATAAAATGGCGAATAGGGCGGGCCGCGGTGGCTCAGCGGGCAAAGTGCTTGCCTGCTATGCCGGAGGACCTCGGTTCGATTCCCGGCCCCAGCCCATGTAACAAAAACGGAGAAACAGAATACAATAAAACAAGAAAATGTTTAAAAATGTTTCCCTTTCTTCCTTCCTTCCTTCCTTCTATCCTTCCTTCCTTCTCTCTGTCTTTCCTTTAAAAAAAAAAAAAAAAAAAAAAAAAAAAAAAAAAAAAAAAAAAAAAAAATGGCGAATAGCTTTCTCTATCTCCAAAAGGAAATATGCTCATGTTTTATTAGTTCTTTATGTCCAGTATCTCATAGAAGATGTTGCTTTCCTCACCACTGTATCTGTAGACACAAACACAGAAACTAGTTTACGGAAGGTACTCGAGAAATATCTGTTAACTGTGTTTCCTTTCAAAGGAGATTCTGCTTAGAGCCGAGGCACAGCTAGTCAAGCCTCCAAGATCTCAGAAATGGAAGAGGTTTTCTCCTTCAGGAAAGGCTGCAGTTCTACTCTGCCTGAAGGTGGCATCATGGGCCTAGCTTGGTACTCAGGCTTTCCCAGCCCCAACCTCAAGAGCTCTCTTCAAATTTGTGTTTGCAGGGCTAGGCATTCAAGTTACAAAGGAGCTGAGAAGCAGTCATCGCAGTGGGGGAGAGGCAGCACTATTTATCCTAACTGAAAAATTCAGACATTCTCCAGATGTAGGAATAAAGATTTTGCTGGGTATTGAACAATAAATTTAGACTATCTCATCATGTTAGAGATAAAATATTTTATTCACAAGGCTTTTCCAACCCTCTTCTTGACTATGATTAAAAGAAAAATTACTTCTCAAAATGAAAGGGATTTAGGACCACAATTTAATTTCCTCTTCCCTTTAAGAAAAAATAATGTAAGAACACAAAACAAGGTAATGGAAGATTTTTTTAAATGTTCTGTCAATAAAGGAAAGTTATTAAAGAAGTAGAAAGAGGTTTAAGATTTTTCCCCCCACAGGGAGTTACAGGGTACCGTGTGTATTATGATCTCAAAACTTATATCTTAAAGGACCTTTGAATTGATAGATTTAATCATGTATGAAATTAAAATGAGGTGTTATCTTAAAAGGCTGAATTAATTTTAGCAGAATTCAAGGATTCTAATATATGCCCAAGGCTGACTGTTTATCAGAGTTGGCATTTTTAAAATAACAAGGGATGATGCTAATACTTTTTTCCTAACAAGATTTGTAATTTATGTAGCAGGAACAACTTAATGTGCCAGTGATTTGTCTTCCTGCAACTGTAATTGATGACAAAGCACTAATTCTTTACACATCAAAGAAATTAAACCTCACTTTCCTGTGCATTATTGACCTTTACTGTATACAAAGTGGCTCAGAAGAAACAAATTACACTGCACTAAAGTTTTGGATTTCCTTTACACATCGGATTTCATTTAATGGTTGCTTAAAAACTGCGAGCCACTGAATAAAGTTTTCTCTTTAGTATATGCTGCTCTATTTGATGTAAGAGAGAAAAGGGGGGAAAAGCTTGAAAGGTCTCACTCTACTCACATAAGACTTCAAAGAGTCAAACTAAGTGGTCTCTTTCACAGGAGGACAGGTAGAAACAGGGAACTGAAAAGACAGTTGGTGTGACCCACAAAACTAGATATCCTGGAGATCTATTCAACAACAATTGCAAAAGTGCTCAATTTCTTGAGCACCAATGAAAGCCCAGTATTATTTAGGTACGGGGGATACAGCAGAAAAAATTCCTGGCCCGTATGGAGTTTACATTCTGCTAGAGGATGACATACAAATGTGTGTGTGTGTGTGTGTGTGTGTGATTTCAGGTGCATGCTAGAGAAAAACTGTAGAGGAAGAGGTAAAAGGAATTGAAGGAGTTGTAATTTGAGCAAAGTCAAAGGAGGGGGGCACAAATTGTACAGATATCTGGAGGAAAGGTGTTCCAAGGAGAAGAAACAGTGGAGGTAGAGAATCCACGATGGGCTAACAGCAATGAGACTAGTTAGGATGAGGCAGCGGATGAAAGTGAGGGAGTAGAAGGGGAGGGCAGGGATGAAAGGGAGCTTGACGATAGCTGAATCCACCAATAAATATTTAAGTCCCTTTAAATCCACAACAATACCTGTTGTGTCCCAGTGAATCTCCAGAGCCTGACAATCCTGTCATCTTCCGAAAGCACTATTGTCAGCAAGCATTTTGCTACATCCATCTCATGAAACTTCTCAGTAGTCCTCATTCTACCCGCCGGCATGCCTGAGAGAGGACCTACCACAGTCAGCCTCCTAAGACAGGCCAGCAAGCGACAGCCAGATACCACCACCTCCTCCATTTCCCCAAGACACACATTTTGCCTTCTTCAACCCTCCCCTCGGGATAGCAGTAAATGACACAATGACTCTTCTGGTCATGGTGGCACTTGTTCTTTAATCAAGTATAACTCATCATATTTCTCCTTATCAAACTTTAAAGGATTGAACTTCACTTATCTTTTCAATCTACTAAGGTCCCTCTGAATTCTGATTCTTACTCCAGCTTGGGTCACCCAGAAATTCAACCATCATATCCTTATATAAGTCAGAGATAGAAACATTGGATAGGTCAGAGTGAAGAACTAACCCATAGAATTCCACTAACGACCTCCCTCCAGGCTATTTGCATGGTAGATTTACTATGACCAGATTTGATACAATAGGGCTGCCCTGTAGAGAGTATTATGCCCAAAGTAAAGACAAGGTAACCATAATTCAGAGAGGAAAAATGACTACCCGGGATCACAAGAAATGAAAGTAGGTCTAAATCTGATTCTGAGTCTCATGATGTTTCTAAAATCTGCTTCACGTGCTATTTAGCTAATTAGAATTCACTTCACTGTCCTAGTACCCATTTCTTCACAAAGATAGTATAACTTTTCTCCTTTATCATGATAATATCTAAACTAACTGCATCAACCTTATTTTTCACATAGTCATTCAACAAATATTTGTTGCAAGTACTGAAAATACAGGGGACTTGACAGTGAAGAAAACAGATCCCCAAATTTCTACTCGCATGAAGCTTAGACTGTTAGACTGTTCGACTGTTCCAGTCACAGAAGGAAATGGCATGACTCTGGCATAACTTAAACTTACTGAACCCTGGTGGCCTCTAATTATCATAACTTGTTTTCATGAGTACCCTGAAAAAAAAAGGATAAAAGTACACTTTTAATAACTGGTTCCAGAAACTTTTCCAGAGTTTATAGCACAACAATCTTGAAAACATCTCATGTGCTTTTAAGAAATGGCCTAGTGCTTTTAAATATATGAGAAGTGGGGAAATCTGGAAATTTGCTTGTTATCATGAAAAGATAAAAAATATCAAAATTAGCTCTTTAGCTCAGTACTATTCCGTAGAATATTCTGCAGTAGTAGAAATGTTCTCTATCTCTTTTGTCCAGTATGGTAGTCACTACCCACATGTGGCTGTTGAGCCCTTGAAATGTGGTTAGTGCAACTGAAGAAATGAATTTTTAATTTCATTTAATTTTAGTTTTCATTTTAATTGCCACGTATGGCTAGTGATTGCCATAATGGGCAGCGCATGTCTAGAGGAATCTAAGTTATCCTGAGTACTTTCTGGTCAAAAGGGGGAAAAAAAGAAATCCCAAAACCTCATAAACTCATTCTTATGGCTTTTGGTCATTGCTTTTACTTGGATTTTTTTTTTTTCAATTACATTTAAATCCTTTCCCTCCAAAATGATTCTATACGGCAAGTGGGTTATTAATATAGTCATGAAATATAAGCTTTCACATAAGATCTAGAACAAATTAGGCACGGTCATACATGGAATTCATGTGATTTGTCTTTGCAATCGCATCCCTGAATTATTCCTGCTTTCTCTTAATGAGATAGTGGTGGTTGTCAGAGATAGATGACCTCACCTGTTGGGTCATACCCAAGAAAGGCAGGCTCCTTGCATTACTCACCTGTAGAACATTGTGGAAGATTATAGACACCTGGCAGAATAGACACCTGGCAGGATAGATATCTGGCAGGATAGACACCGGCAGAATAGGTATCTGGCACTACTGACCTTTAAAAGACTGCATGATTTTTGTTGTTGTTGTTTTAATATGCATATAACTTAACAAGAAATCTGAAATAGGTTCATTTGACCTGCGGGTTAGCACACCCCTGTGATTCTACTCAGAATAAGTAGAAAGAGAGGAATCGATTTTATAGGATAGAAATTGGCATTGGTAAATTTACTTGTAGCGTTCCTTGCTTTCTCTACTCCAAATATTTCTCGGAATAAGAATACTGAGAAACTAAACCATAGTGAAATTTCAATGTAATTAATACCAACTACTGCAACAAACAAACCCCACATCAAATTTCAGTAGCTAAAAATTCAATAAAGGCTTGTTTCTTGCTCAAATCGCATCACAGTATCATGTGGGTTGGTGGAAGAGGGGGAGAGGCATTCCGTTCCATGCAGTATTTCAGGGACCCAATTTACTTCCACTTTGGGGCTCCTCCATCTGTTAGATTTCCACTGTATCTTCTGCATCCAACCAATGGATAAGGAAAATGTGGAGGATCATGCAAGAAGGACTTCAGGAACAAGGTTTTCAAATGGCGTATCTCATTCCCGCCATAATCCATTGGCCAGAATTGAATCCATGGCCCTATCCAATCACGGGGGGAGCAAGATCTGCAATTCCAGCTGTGTGCTAAGAGGAAAAGGAACCAGCACTTAGCAAACACATCGCATTTTCTCTGCCACTATCACTAACTTGGATTCTCTAGAAAATAGGCCAGTCTGAATTAATGAAGCCAGAAATCAGTTATTCATTTCACATATATGCAGTAAACTTAACTATCACATTTCCAAGTACAAAATAAGCCAGGCTTACTATATAAACATATTTCAGCTGTTCTCTTTCTCCTTGCTTATGTCTTAGGCCCACCAAGAGTATCCACAATATTAATTCACAGTAATCAATGAAATAGAAAATACATAACCAAGAAAATGGCTTTTATTTCATTAGACTGATGAACTTCCTTATAACAGCACCCCAATACATTTCATGATTAATCCCCAAGGAATTTGCATTTTTTTTATTGGGGAATTTGCATTTTTTAAATCATGCACCTGCATTTCAAAGTGTATTAGTTGTGGTCTGAAAAACATCCTCTTCTCCCAGAAATCACTTTCACTTTAGGAAAAAAAAACATCAATTGTTGAATTTCTTCAACACTGCCTGGTAGAAGTGGAAGCAAGTCCTAACGATCCCTAAACATTTAGAGGTTCAGGGTTGATAATCAAATCATCCTCCTTATTATCATCATTACCACAATTGCTCATTAATATTATACTCAAGTTGGGTATGTTTTTCTAGAAAACAAGGCTTCCAACTCCTCTTCATGATCCAGCACTGGGTAATCTAAACTCCAAACCATCAGGAAGTATTTTTGAAATGATCAAAAAAAAAAAAAAGAGAAGATGCCAAAATGAGGCTCTTGATTAAAAATCAGCATGATTACTGCAAGCCCAGGCTGGGGGCCCAGCTTGCCAGACCCCTTCGAGAATGCTGCCTGTGGGACAAACACAGTCCAGAAAATGCCAATTTTAACAAAATGAGATTTTCAGGAAGCATTTCACTATATTTAACATATGGGAGCAGTTTCCAAAAGTGAGGCTGAGATTTTTGGATATAACAATTAGGAAGCTGTCTAAGGGGCAAGAGCCAACATGTAATTATTGCTAAATGAAGTGTTTTTCTGAGGATAGAAATGAAGTCTTTAACATGGCTGCATAGGCCCAAATGGACAGAAAAGGTATAACTGAAATGTCTCTTTAATAACCACTGAGTATTTAAACAAAAAAGACCAACAAGTGAGAAGGAATACAGAAAGACTCAGGTTACATAAACAGTCTAGTATATAATACTAGATAATAAATTCAGTTCAGTTGTAGGTAACGTTCAAGACATAGATCTTACAATAAAGGGCAACATCAGAAGACATTTGCTAAATGGAAGTATGCTGTTATTGCAGCATACTAGGCAGGAAAAGGGTATTTGCAGTTTTTATGAGAACAAAACAAAACAAGCTACACGCAGGTCTCACATACAACTGCAGTGTGGCAAAGAAGGCTGCCAAGTTATTGCATTGTTCATCTTCTAGAAAATCCAACATTAATGGCAAGTCGGACTGCTCTGGGCATTGACCAAACAATGTAGAAAATGGAGGCTGGCTGGTCAGAGCCTTCTGGGCACAGGATTATCTTAAGAGCACTGGGCAGCTTGAATATAATGTGATGGGCAGAAATTCTGATTCAAAGCCATGAGCCAAAATAAATCCCAGGACAATTCTCAAGGAAGAAGACTCAGCAGGCAACGGAACCCAGGGGCTATGTGGGCTGAAATCAGATCTGTACTGTAGTTCTGACTGTAAGTCCCCGACAAAGTAAAGAATAACTGATGGAACATAATAAATCACCCGAGGCATAAAAAATGCTAGCAAATGCAAAGTGGGTCCTTTAATAGCATTAAAACAATGTGTTTGGACCATGAATGGCTTTATCTCGGGGAACTTCAAGATATCAGATAAGTGAGCAGATCTTAGCTCCCCAGTAGAAACATTACCACCTCTCCTCCACTTTCTTCCTTAGAGATACTGAGCCAAATTCAAGCAGGAAGGCTGCTAGCCCACACAGCAGCCTCATGTGAATTAGTAAAAAGGTTCCCCCCTGTGGTAGTTACATTCAGTTGTCAACTTGGCCAGGTGAAAGCACCTAGTTCTGTTGCTGTGGACATGAGCCAATGGTAGGTGAATCTCATCTGTTGCTAATTACATCCGCAGTCGGCTAGGAGGCGTGTCTGCTGCAATGAGTGACGTTTAACTTAATTGGCTTGTGCTTAAATGAGAGAACGCAATGTAGCACAGTCTAGCAGCTTGGCATTCCTCATCTCAGCACTTGCAGCTCAGCCCGGGCCCTTGGAGGTGGAAAAAGAAATCACCCCAGGGAAAGTTGTTGGAACCCAGGGGCCTGGAGAGAAGACCAGCAGAGACCATCCTGTGCCTTCCACGTAAGAAAAGAGCCTCAGTGGAAAGTTAGCTGCCTTTCCTCTGAAGAACCAACAAAATAAATCCCCTTTTATTAAAAGCCAATCCATCTCTGGTGTGTTGCATTCCGGCAGCTAGCAAACTAGAACACCCCCACCCCACGCTGGGAGGATGCAGGCTGGCACCAAGGGCAAGGCTTGGCTTGGGAGGCATAGGTTGATGTTACACCACCATTTTGGCTCCTATTCCCAGCACTGTTGATCAGGGCATTGTCTGCACAAACATATGAGAGGTTCTGGAGTAAAAAACAAAGCTTGTGAAGCCTCGTGAGCCACTGAGATATGAGACAGAAAAATGTCCATGTTTTTGTCACAGCACAAGCTCAGTGGCTTCAAGAAGCACTCTAAGTGCAAAAGACCCTGGAGGAAGCAGTCGTTATAATGGGCAATGTCATAAACCTATCCTCAAGACAATGCTACTTAGCAACTTACCAAATGAATGTTAAGAGAATCAGGCTGGCAATTTCTAAGAAATCTTTGAGAATAGTAAGATCAAATCATGAAAGGCCCAAGAAAACTCCAGTATGTAAGCAAAATGAGTTACTAAAAACAAAAGCTTTGAGAACTACAAAAGAGAACTTCACACTAAAGACGAAATACAGAAGGTTTCTGGTGAACAAAGCAACTCAAAACTGGGCCAATAAGAATTAAAGGAAACACTATAATGAGAAAGGGAGACAGAGAGACTTCATAAAATTTTTATCAGCACTAATTGTCTCCAGAGAAATGTGGGGGGGAAACGCCCATAGAATACAGGCAAACCCCATAAAAGAGGCAATTTAATGTAAAAAATATTTATGATACATATTATTACAAGTACAGTGTCACTGGATAATAGTGGAAGATGTTAAAGAAAAGTAAGCCAACAATTACTTTAGAAAATTCCAGCACCATAATGGAAAGATAATCCTGCTAAGTGAGGATTAAGGGGAGCTCAGATCCCAGGCCAGGATAAGAGTCCAGAGATTGGTGCAGGAGCTCACCCTACCTTCGCCAAGCTACATATTATGGGATTCACACATGGGCCCATTCTCAGCTTTTTGAGATTTAAGCCCTAGTCCCCTAAAGGCCTTCCTCAGAAAGGTAGACCGAGGGGCCCTCAGATTTCATTCAGAGCAGCAACTTCACGGTAAGGGTCAGACTCTGGAAGGGAAAGCTCTATGACTTGATTCCCACTTCTGCTCCTACTGGGTCATGAGACATTAGGCAGGTGATATCACCTCTCTTTATAGTATTTTCTTCATCTATAAAGTGGCGTTTGATGCTCCCTCCTTCACAAAGTGGTTGTAACACACTCGGTATAAGGTGCTTTGTGTGAAAATATTGCATAAACTTTAATCATCCAACCAAATATTTGACTGTTACCATGAGCTTTTTTTTTTTCCAAACTAATATGGCCCCCTCCTCTTCCTCCCTCAGTAACTTCTAATCCACTTTCTATCTCCGTGAATTTGCTATGTCTAGTCATTTCTTATAAATTATATCAAATAATGTGCTGGTTTGAAACTATGATGTACACCAGAAAAGTCATGTTTTAATCCTGATCCAATCTTGTGGGGCCAGACCTATTGTTTAGGGGAGAAACTTTGATTGGGTTCTATATTTAACTTTTTGAGAAACCACTATATTGCCTTTGATGAGCTTTTGATGCTACGGTAGGCATCCATAAAAATATTTGTATGGCACCTCATATATAAAGCCCTTTCATATAGAAAGCATTGTCTTAATGATCATTTGTACACTCTACCAGGTACATTAAGGAAGGATAACTCATTTTTCAGATGAGAAATCTGAGGCTTAGAGAACTACATGCTTATTCAAGGTAGCATTGTTGATAGGCATCAAAGCTAGAGCTTAAACCAGTTTTGATTACAAATACAATCTCTCTCTATTGTATCAGAAAGTCCAAAACATGAATGCACACTGACATATCAAACATCTAATTTAACAGTACTTGCCATATATTGAATGCTATACGCCAGGCATTTTGTATACATGAGCTCATTTAATCCCAATACTAACTGTAAGGGAAAAGTTCTGTTATTCCCATTTTAAAGACAACACAAATCACACAACTACCAAAAAGTTTATGCTCTTCCCCAAGTCTTGGGGTTTGTTCACATGAAACTTAACCCCACAAAGCATAGGTCAAGTCTACTTAAAATTTAGGCCTAAGAGTCACCCCCAAGAGAGCCTCTTTTGTTGCTCAGATGTGGCCTCTCTCTCCAGCCAACATGACGAGCAGTCTCACCACCCTCCCCCTCTCTGCGTGGGACATGACTCCCGGGATGTGGACCTTCCTGGCAACGTGGGACAGAGATCCTGGAATGAGCTGAGACTCAGCATCAAGGGAGTGAGAAAAACCCTAGAATGAGCTGAGAATTAACATCAAGGGATTGAGAGAAACTTCTCGACCAAAGGGGGAAGAGTGAAATCAGACTAAGTGTGAGAGATTCCAAACAGAGTCGAGAGGTTATCTTGGAGGTTATTCTTACACATTAAGTAGATATAACCTTGCTGTTCAAGATGTAGTGGAGAGGCTGGAGGGAACTGCCTGAAAATGTAGAGCTGTGTTCCAGTAGCCATGTTTCTTGATGATGATTGAACAATGATATAGCTTTCACAATGAGACTCTGTGAATGTGAAAACCTTGTGTCTGACGCTCTTTTAGCTACTATATCAACAGAAGAGTAGAACATATGGAATAAAAATAAATAATGGGGGAACAAATGTTAAAATAAATTTAGTTTGAAATTCTAGTGGTAAATGAAAGCGAGGGGTAAGGGGTATGGTATGTATAATCTTTTTTTCTCTGTTATCGTTTAATTTCTTTTTCTGTTGTCTCTTTATTTCTTTTTCTAAATCGATGCAAATGTTCTAAGAAATGATGAATGTGCAACTATGTGATGATATTAAGAATTGCTGATTGTATATGTAAATGGAATGATATCTTAATGTTTTTGTTTGTTAATTTTTTTAATTAATAAAAAATGCTAAAAAAATAAAAATAAATAAAAGTAAGGTAAAACCTCAAAAAA
Organism: Tamandua tetradactyla; assembly: GCF_023851605.1. Lineage (NCBI taxonomy): Eukaryota > Metazoa > Chordata > Mammalia > Pilosa > Myrmecophagidae > Tamandua > Tamandua tetradactyla. The sequence continues at coordinate 49,386,742 of NC_135337.1, forward strand.
AAAAAAAAAGTTTATGCTCTTAACCACCACCTGGTTTCTATGTTTTTGTTCTGTGCCCAGCGACTGAGCCAGGACATAGAAACAAACAACAGGTAAGGCACAGCCACCTGGAACATATCTTCCAGTTGAGAAAATGTACCATGAGCACTCAAAAATACTGTCAGCCTGAGCTGACATATGGCAAGCCCAAATAAGAGTGTGAAGAAGGATTTGTGCTGAGTTGGGGAAGTCCAGGAAAAAGCCATGGTGAGAATTTTAAGTGCCAAGACCCGTAGGCTGAAAAGGACAAGCCGCAGGTTGGGCAAAGAGAATATGAACACAAATCAGGTGATGAGAGTATAGGGCTTTGCCTGGCAGGGTTAGAAGTCAGGTTGGATAGACAGGGAATCAGGATATAGGAGGCTTTGAGAAGGTCCTACTTAAAGGCAACAATCATAGGCTTTGTTTAAGACCCCTGACTGCATAAATGGGCCATCACCATCACAGAGGTGTTATTTCAGTGTGCCAGGGCTTTTCCATTTGCTATCCCCTCTACCTGGAACATTAGATCTCTACAGGTCCACTCTCTCCATTCCTTCAGGTCTTTGCCCAAATGATACCTTCTCTGCAGAGCTCTCCCTAACCTCCCTAAATAAAAATAATAATAAAAAAAACCCTACTCCTTCCCAATGCATAGTCTCCTTACCTCCTTTCTGCTATAGTTTTCTTCATAGAACATACCACCACTAAAACAAACCATTTTTACTTGTTTTTGTTTCTCTCTCTCCCCTACTAGTTTTGCATCAGCTCTAGGATAGAGATTTTGCCTGTTTTACTCTCTGCTTTTCCTGAGGTTCTAACAGAGTCCCTGGCACAATAAATATTCTTTGAATGGAAACGTTAAGTGTTAAACACCGATTTAAAAGTTGCCTAGTCAACCTAAGAAGGACTTTTTATATTTGAAAGATATATCTATATAATCTAAATCACACATCCTTGTTTGAATTATTTTCAAACTTTTTTTTGGCAGAATACTCTATTCAAACAAATGTTTACCGAGAACCCCCACAGAGAAAATAGATAAGAACTTGGGTTGAGGCAAAGCAGGAGCTGCGGTTCCCAGGTCACTTGGCTACCTCATCCCCCTTTACTTTCCTATTCATCTCATTAGACACCCTGAGCTTCCAGGAACACAGTGAGATAACCAAAGAATAAGGGGGAAAATCACCACTACCATCTCATGGAGGAGCAAAGAATAGGTGGAGGATCTAGAGGAAGAAGAGGAAAGCTCATAGGTAGGAAAAGCAGCATCTAGAGAAGGATCAGTGTCCTACACAGTCTTGTCCTAACATTTGAAGGGCTCAGGATAAAAGTTCCAATGGGGCTGGTAGGCTGGCTCTATTCTTCACAGCCCTGGCTCCATCCTGCAGAGTCACAGCCCTCAAATAGGTATGTACTTGTTGTTGTTAATTACTACTATCATGATAGAACAATAGTGGAACCATAAAGTCCAAAACAACCCAACCTGCTCAGTCCACACTTCATCCCAATAGCCACCCTGATATTCCTCCAGCCTAGAGGTGCTCTCACCAGTGACAAAGTCAACTCTCAGAACTAGGGATCCAGGGAAAAGGTCCTGACAGGCACATGATTGGGCAGGAGCTGTTAGGGTTAGGAATGGCCAGGGACAGGGGGCTGGAAGGGCTCCTTATTCTATGGGGTAGGGGTGCAGGGCAAAAGAGCTGAAGTGGGGTATAGGTCTAAGTGTAGTACAGCTGCTCCACAAAGCAGGTTCCAAGGTCATTTTGTACGTTAGGCACTTTGGAGCATTTAAAGTAAAAATTTAACTGCCAGTAACAAATATGGGCTATGGGTAACCAATACCAGAGAGAAGATAAATTTAACATCCAGTCTTGAGTCTGGATTTGAATGGGTAGAGGGGCAGGTAACAACCCTTACTGTACATTCTTCAAAACAGTGCTTAGCCATGGATATGCAGGAGCACAAGATGTAGAGAACAAGGTGGTATAGGCCCAGGCTTGGTAGTTGGGAGGGAAGGCAAATGAAACAGCACTATGATGAGAAACATAGGCTCTGGAACCAGAATGCCAGAGTCCAAATCCTACCTTTACCACTTGCTGACTGGCCATGTGATTCAGGTTTCCTATACATAAAGTGGGGTTAATACCTATGTCATGGTCAGGTTCATGTGTCAACTGGGCCACATCATGGTGCCCGATTGTCTGGTCTGGCAAGCACTGGCCTGTCTATTGATATGAGGACATTTCATGGACTTAAATCATGACCACATTGGCTGCATCTACAGCTGATTCTATTTGCAATCACTTCCTTAGCTGAGTGACTTCTGCAATGAGTGAGACTTAATTTAATCACTAGAAGGCTTTTAAGGAGGATTCAGAAAAGAAAAATCATTCTTCCTGCTTCAGCCCGCTAACCCCTCCTGAGAGTTCGTTGAGGACCTTCACTGGGGCTGCCAGTTCAAAGCCTGCCCTACAGACCCCAGACTCTACGTCCTCACATTTATGTGAGACACTTTCACAAATTTTATATTTACAAATATCTCCTGCTGATTCTGTTTCTCTAGAGAACCCTAGCTAATACAACATACCTCACAGAACTGTAGGTAGAATTAATGAGAAAAATCAAGTAAAATATTCAGCACAGCAACTCATATATAAATTTTTGTTGCTACTAAAATGACAGAACAAGGAACCTGGAGCCCAAAGTATTGGATTGACAACTACATCCTAATTTGTTGAAGGAAACCATCTGAGGCTTCGTTTTTTAGGAATTTTTTAAGAGATCTCAACAGAGTAAAAAAGAAAACCACCATTCCTTTCTCAAGGGAATATATTGTCCAATGCTGCTAATTTAGGGGAATGAAAGTACTAAGCTTGTCATATAAAGAAAGACAGCTTCACCTAAGCAAGGTAGTCCAAAAGAAATATCTTTAGGGTGAGCAATGGTGACTCATTGGCAGAGTTCTCACCTGCCATGTCAGAGACCTGGGTTTGATACCTAGAGCCTGCCCTAAAACAACAACAACAAAAAAAAACAACAAAAGAAATATCTTTATGTTACAACTATCGTTAATAATAGTCACTACCTATTGAGTGCCTCTAAATGCCAGGACTTTGCTAAATGCATGCATTAATGTCAGTCCTTGCATATCTCCAAAGGGTATAGATGCATTTAATTTTGCTCAGAAATATTGTCACCTGCCTAAGACCATACAAATGGAAAATGGCAGGGTCAGGATTTGAATCCAGAAATAACTCCAAAAATGACCCTCTTTCCACTACCACCACTGCCTTCCACAGCCTAGAGAAGAATTGCTAGCACTGGGCTGTCTCTGACGGATAGCAGAAGAGGCATCATTATACTCATCCTGAAAGGTGGCATTATTTTCTGTGCTGCTTGCCCCACTTCAAAGGACCCTTTCACTGTGGCATAATGGATAAAGCCTCGTAGGATTATTTCATGGCCTTGTTTTTCTGTTTCTTGAAATATAAGCATCTAGGATCCAAAGCCTATATTTCACATTTCCTTACATCCCTCTCAGTAGCTAGCACCAAACCATAACATGAAAGGATCTCAGAAATACAATTTGAATAAATGAATGATGTTCTAAAAAGAGAAATAATGCACAAACAAAACTGGGAGAATATAAAGGCCTTGGCTATGATGAGAAACATAAAGACAATTCCATTCAATTCCAAGATGGAAAATAAAACTGATGTTCACTGTTTGGGGATCCATGGTCTTCTCTCCTTTAAGGTCCCTAGTGCTTAATCTGTCAGTCACCACACACAGATTTAGTATTGACTGCCAGGTATTCATTCTCAGTTCTTTGAAGCATAAAATCAGCAGCATTGGATAATATAGCTGTGGAAGTGCTTTTGGTTTCTTTGGGAGAAAAAATATATATGCACTTTCACTATTTCTCAATCCCATTGTTGATTTCCTTCCTCCTTCAAAATATAAAAGTAGCAACAAAGGTCCCATTCATAAATGCACACTAACTTTCCCTCAGAGAATGCCAGATGGGACTCAATAAGATGCTCTTTTGAAAAGGCACTCAAGTGACCAGCTGGCATGTCACCAGACTCTCTCCTGCCTCTCGTCATCTCTACCGACATGTCTACCGCTCTTTTGACCCTGAGGTCAGTCTTGCATAGGCCATGAAGATTGGGGACCAACTTGTGTTTTGGGTAACCCCCAGCAGACAGGGAGGTGGATGAGGAAGGTTAGCAGCCTGCCCACCATAAGGAAGGCAAAGTTGGGGGCAAGTGGGTCACTTGGACCACTGAGGGTGTGAGCCCTTTCTTCTAACGCACCATTCTCCACACTGTAGACATGGCAGAATGTCTGGAAGGCATGGTGCTAATCTTAGTCTGCCAGAACTTCTATGCCAAATACCACACAACAGTTTGGCTTAACCACAGCATCTGTTGTCCCATGGTCTTGAAGGCCAGAAGTCCAAAAGTCCGATGTCAGCAAGGCTGGGCTTTCTCCAGGGGTTGGTGGTATTCCTGTGATGGCAGTCTTCCATCCCATGGCGAGCTCTCTCTCCTCCCTGGCTTCTTCTGAATTCTGGCTTCTTCTGGGTGACTGTGTCTAAATTTCCTCTCTCTCTAAGGCCTCCAGGCATATGGTTTAAGATATCCCCTGATTCAATCTGGTCATACCATAACTAACAATAACATCTTCAAAAGGTCCAATTTCCTAATGTGTTCAGACCTGCAGGAACATGACTAAGATTTAACTTGTCACTGGTGGCACACATGATTCAATTCCCAAAGCATTCTTTGGTCAGGGACCAAACTTTGGTTACGTATGGTGTATCAATGCCACGAAATTGATACACCATACTTAAAATGAAATCAAGCCATTCCATTCTTCATTCAGCACATATTTATTGAGTGCTAATATTGTTCCAAACATTGTGCAAGGGGACTGGGAATATAAGGCCAAGGAGGAGATACTACCTGCCCTCAGGGGCCTCACAGTCCAAAAAACAAATGATAATGGGACTAACAGCAATCATGTGGAAGTAGCAGAATTGCTAACATTTACTGAGTGAATGAGCCAAGTGTCCTAAGTGTGTTTACATAGATCAATTCATCTAGTCTGCACAAAACCCCCATGAGATAAGGTACTACTGTCTGAGAATCTATATACAGTAACATATAATTCAGACATACAAAGGATGACAAAAGGACACAGCCACAAAAGGACAAATATTATATAGTTCCACTTACATGATACACCTAGAATAGGCAAAGTCACAAAATTAAATTAGAGGTTTCCAGAGGTTGGGGGAGGGTGAATTGTTGCTAGATGGGTATAGAATAAATGATGAAAATGTATAAGAGAAAAAAGTATTTCCAAGCATTCCTACATTTAAAACCATAATTTCCATCTGAATTGATGAGCTGAATACAAATTACTTTTGTATGCATTCATTAAAGTATTTACTACTTATATTTCCTTACCATTCCTTTTTTATGCATTCTTTGGCATTTAAACGTAGACTTGCTTGGATGTTTTGCTCAACTGTTTCACATGTACATCAGCCATTTCCCTAATTTGACTGTAATTGTCTGAAGGGTAAGGTCTCTATTACTGGTTCTAAATCCTAATTATGCATCAGAATCACCTGAGGAGCCTGTAAAATTTATCAACCCCCTCGTCAAAACCCAGAGGTTTTTATTGCATTGGTTCTTGGTAGTTTTAAGAGCTCCCCAGAGAACTGTTGGTCTAGTTTTCACTCCAGCTGCACACTGGAATCACCTGGGAGACTTTATGAACAAGTAAAACATGGGCCACAACTCAAAAGATTCTGATTTAATTGATCTGAGGCCTTTATTAATCTGACTGCCACTTAAACTGATCCGAGTGCCATCTGGTCTCAAGGTTTTTCTAGATGTGCTCCTGGTGACTCCACTGTGAAGCCACGGCTGAGAATGACCTTACGTTACTCTAGGACTTCTCAGCATGTACACATGGTGGACTCATTAAGTTCTCTTTAACAGATAATAAAACAATTTCATTTAAAATAGCCTAAACTCAGTTCTTAAAATTCTCCACCTATTTATTCAGAATCAATCAAGTTTAATTGTATAAAAAAGTTACCTATAAATGTTGGATCCCTGTAAGGCTGCAGACAGGACTATCTCAGAAACTATTTACTTGCTTTGATAGGCACTTTCTTCAAAATGAGGATGAACTGAAGAGCTTTCAGATCTTCATCGTTAACAGCAAGAGCCCAAAGGCCACATCAATATATGCTAAATAAATCAGTACTTTGAAAACGCAATGCTCTCAGGCCACAGACACGTGACTTGCCTGCATTTTTTTTAAACTTTAGGCAAATTTTTCACTGAAAAAAAAATACTGCCTCGACATCTAAAATGGAATGGTTTCACCAGCATAGACTAGATAGTCTGAGATTACAAACATTTTACACTTTATTACTCTCATTTGATGCTAAGTATCACCAATACTTCCCTTTTCAAAAGCTTTACACATACATTCATCATCAGCTCCCATTACAGGCTTTCATGAGTGCAATGACTGGAGGAGGCAGAGTGGAGGACATGGAGATGGAGGCAGTCTTCAAAAGGACTGAGGCTTTACCCAAACACATACCCCACCCCCTCTAGGACCTTGAAGAAGCCCTATCCAAAAAAGGTTTTCTACAAATACCTGTATTGAATTTCTTTAAAGCCTTCAGTTAACTATATACGTGTGTATACAGGTATACACATAGACATGTAATCCACAGACTCCTCCTTAAAGGATCCCCTTAGAGTAGGGGAAAGCATCAACGGTTTTCCCCTACTCTTTGGATAAAGGACACTGCCCCTGCCTTGAGCTCAAAGTCAAAGGAGTACACGTGGCTTTGTCTCTCTCTGTGACACCCTCCTACTGTTGCCAGGAAATGCACCTGATTTGCCCCGTGCCCTCTGACATCTGGCCACTTTATCCAGAAGTAATACTGGGTCAGTTCATTACTTTTGCTATAATGTGGATTCCATTATTTCACCAACTCAATGCTACCTGAGGCTTTAAGATAGTTAAACTTTACTAATGCATTTGCCAATGTATTTTGCACATACCAAATACTGTGTACATGTAGGTTACTAGTAATTATAAACTTGAATTTGTCACTCTGTTTTCAAGGACAGATACTTGCCCTTTTGCCCATTTTTCTGTTAGAATTCCAAAAGATAACACCCAAAGGCGGTTCTTTATCTCCTTTCCGCTAAGGCTTCAGATTTTTTTTTTCCCCTTTCTTAAGCTCCATTTTGCCCTTACCCCTTTTATTATTATTTTTGTTTGGTGGCCTCTGTGCTCCCATTCTCAATCTTCACTGGGTTGTCAAGGCTTACTCTAAAGGGCATGCACTTCTCTCTTCCCCTTACATTTAATTTTTTTTTAAATTTGTTTTTATTAGAGAGGTTGTAGGTTTACAGATCATGCATAAAATACAGGATTCCTGCATACCACCTTATTATTAACCCCTTGCATTGGTATGGTACATTTGTTACAATTGATGAAAGCACATTTTTAACACCGTACTATTAACTATAATTTAACAGGGTTCATGGCTTGTGTTGTGCAGTTCCATGGATTTTTAAATAAATTTGTCTTCTAATAATATAAACAAACTAAAATTTCTCCTTTTAGCAGTATTTAAATATGTAATTCTGTGCTGTTAAATACATTCAAAATGTTGTGCAATCATCACAGGACTTCTTTATATCTTCTGGATATTAAACTGTTCATTACCAAAACTTTTCCATCATCACAAATGGAAACTCTGTACTTCTTAAGACATACCTCCCTATTCTCTACCACCAACTACAACCCCTGGTAACCTATGTTCTAGATTCTGGCTCTATGAGTTTGTCTATTTTCATTATTTCATACCAATGAAATCACACAATATTTCTCCTTTTCTCTCTGGCTTCTTTCACTAGAGTACTATCTTCAAGGTTCATCCATCCTGTCGCATGTATCAGAAACGCATTCCTTTTTATGACTGAATAATATTCCATTATGTCTATATACCACATTTTGTTTATCCATTCATTGGTTGATGGAAACTTGGGTTGCTTCCATCTTATGACAATTGTGAATAATGCTGCTTTGAACATCAATGTGAAAACTGATGTTGAAGTTGAAAAACTGCTTGTTCAGTTGAAGGATTTCTTTCATCTGCATATTAAAATCTTATCAGATATGTGGTTTCCAAATATTTTCTCCCATTTTATAGGTTGCTGTGCCAGTTTGAAACTGTCATGTACTCCAGAAAAGCCAAGTCCTTTAATCCTTATTCAATATTGCTGGGTGGGATGTTTTGGATGTGATCCACTCAATTGAGGATGGTAACTTTCGATTAGATGGTTTCAATGGAAATGTGTCTCTACCCATTCAAGATGGGGTTGCTTATTGTAGCCCTATAAGAGGGAATCATTTTGGAAAAAGCTTTCAAACCAACAGAGCCAAAGACCTTTGGTGATGCATAAAGAAAACACCATGGGAAAGCTGTTGAAGAAAAGTGGAAAGAAAGCTAGCAGATGTCACTATGCGGCTTTCCAGCTCGGAGAGAAATATCATCAGCCTTCTTGAGCCAAAATATCTTCCCCTGGATGTCTTAGTTTAGACATTTTTTATAGTCTGGCCTTAATTTGGACATTTTCACAGTCTTAGAACTATAAACTTGCAACTTAATAAATTCTCTTTTTAAAAGCCATTTTATTTCTGGTATATTGCATTCCAGGAGCTCACAAACTAAAACAGATTTTGGTGCCAGAGAAATGTGGTGCTGCTGTGGTCATACCAAGCAGGCTGGAATGGCTTTTTAAATGGTTAAGGGAAGATTTTGGAAGAGTTGTGAGGAGCTTGATAGAGAAGGCCCAGAATGCTTTGAAGAGACTGTTGGTAGAAATGTGGACTCCAAAGATACCTCTGATAAGGCCTTAGGCAGAAATGATGCATGTGTTATTGCAAGCTGAAAGTAAGGTGATCCTTGTTTTAAAGTGGAAAAGAATCTAATGGAATTGACTATTAGCTTTGGATGCAAGGTAGATTTCAAAAGCCATGATCCTGGATATAGCAGAAGAGATTTCCAAATTAAGTGTAGAAACTGTAGCATAAAGTGAAATGCAGCAAGAAAGAGATAAGTTGAGAACTGAACTCTTGGGTATAAAATAACAAGATAGTGATAGTTTAGAAAATTCTGGGCTTCCAGAAAGGAAAACCTCAGAGAATAGTGCCCCACATGAGGATTCAAGCAAACATAGACACATTCAGCCATTTCAGAAAAAGTGAGGATTTGAAATGGAGTTATCCAGAAAGGATTTGTGGAAAGTCCTTTTGTCTGATGGGCATGATCCCAACATACTGCATAGAAAACCAAAAATAGTATTGTGGGATTTGTATAAACAGAACCACTGCCAGTATGGACTGAAGGGGACAGATTGAAAGAAAAGTGACTTCAAAGAAGAAGTCACTTCTTTAGACGTTAAGGTCTGAGTCCAAGAAACCTCAGATCAGGAGAGCAGGTACACCCACGCACTAGGAGAGGGTGAGTTTGACCAGAGGGCAAAGGGTGGGACTTCCACCCTGGTGTTCTGGAAGAGTAGTGCCCCAGGCTTTGGAGAGGGGGGGAACACCTTCTTGGAAATTGGAGAGAGTCTGGCTGCTACCCCATTGTTCTGGAGGGGTTGAAAGTGGGCCCTGGAGATGGCAAAGAACCCAGATGCTGCCCCAATGCTTGGAGAGGGAGGAGCCAAGGAAGAGGTGGTCTCCCTAATGTCCTCCAAGGTTGCAAAATCCAAACAAACACTTGGAGAGAGTAGGTCCACTGAGCAGGCCCTTGGAAAGGGTGGGACTGCTGCTTTCTAAAGCCCCAACAATGAGTGACTCTCAGACTCTGAAATCGAATAGTGTTTGCCTTACAGTCTGGAGACCCCTGTGTTCCTTCCAATTTCCCCCTATGAAAATGGAAACATGTATCTTATGAGTGTTTCTCCCTTGTACGTTGGCAGCAGATAACTTGTTCTGAGTTTTACAGGTCCAGAGCCAGATAAGAATTTTACCTTAGGAAAGACCATACATGTAGCTGATTTTGTTGAGATTTTGTACTGTTTCTAATTTTGCATTATTTGTATTGTTAAAATGGTTTAAGGATTTGTGATATTGTAATGGAATTCATGTATTTTGCATTTGGAAAAAGCATGTATTTTTTATTGTTTCCATGGAGAAGTGACCTACCCAATTGTGGGTAGTGATTTTTTATTAGATGGTTCCGTGGAGATGTCTCTCCACACATTCAAGGTGGGGTTGCTTACTGGAGCCCTTTAAGAAGGAATCATTTTGGAAAGGGTCCACAGTGCCAACAGAGCCCACACTGCTAGAGACCTCTGGAGATACATAAAGAAAACGTCTCCCAGGGAAGTCATTGAAAAAGCCTGGAGAGAAAGTAAGCAGATGTTGCCATGTACCTTTCCATAAAAAAGGGAATTCAGTAAGTCGCAAGTTTACAGTTCTCAGGTTATGAAAATGTCCAAACTAAGGCACTCAGGTAAAGATATTTTGGTTTAAGGCCACTCAGTAGTCCATTGTAGGTATACTCCATAGTTTCCCCTTCCATTCCTCAGTCATTGTACCCTTAGGCCACCTCCATCCATTGTGGATCTGGAACACTGCCACCATAAACATCAGTGTGCAAATGTCCATTCATTCATGTCCTACGCTCAGTTCCTCCAGTTATATACTAAGCAGCAGGGTTTCAGGATCCTATGGCAACCTCACCCTTAGCCTCCAGTTGAACCACCACACTGCCCTCTACGGGCTGCACCTCTGAGTTTCCCTAACAACAGTGAGCAGGTACATCTCTTTCTCTGCATTTTCTCTAGCACTTGTTTCTCTCTGTTCATTTTTAAACAGTTTTAATAACACATCATAGAATCCAACCTAAGTGTATAGACATATCTTTACCACCATAATCTATCTGAAGACATTTCCTTTTCTTCCACAAATAATCCATACCCCTTCCCTATGCCCTCGGCTTATTGACATTTAGTTTTGGCATAATGCCTTTGTTACATTCAGTGGAAGCATATTACAAAGTTACTGTTGACTATTGACCATAGCTTCCATTGATTGTACTTTTTTACCATATATCTTCTGTTTTCACCACCCTGTGGTATTTGACATTCATTAATAAATGTTTTTTTTTTATTTGTACATTTACTCAGCCTCATTGTCCACTCTGGGCCTTCTTAAATTATACCAATTCAGTCTTTGTCCTACATATTTCCATCTGGTTTCATATGTGCTCCCAGCCCTTCTCCCTCAATCATATGCACATTCAGCTTCACTCAGGTACTTATATTATTATGCTACAATCAGGTAGTATTGTGCCATCCATTTCTGAATTTTTACAATCAGGCCTGTTGCACAATCTGTATTCCTTCAGCACCAATTGTCTAATCTCTACCCTATTTCTATTGCTTGATAACCTGTGTTCCTAACTTCAATTCTCCAAGCTCACTCATTGTTAGTTCGTAGTGGTGATACCATACAGTATTTGTTCTTTTGTTTCTAGCTAATCTCACTCAGCATAATGTCCTCAAGTTTCATCCACATTGTTAAATGCTTTATGACTTTATTCCATCCTAGGGCTGGGTTATATTCCATCATATGTATATACCACAGCTTGTTTAGCCACTCATCTGTTGATGGACATTTGGGCTGTTTCCATCTCTTGGCAATCATAAATAATGCTGCTATAAACAATGGGGTGCAAAAGTCTGTTTGTATCCTTGCCCTCAGGTCCTCTGAATATATTTCTAGTAATAGATTGCTGGATCATATGGCAATTCTATACTTAGCATCCTGAGGAACCATCAAACTGTCTTCCAGAGCAGCTGCACCTTTTTAAATTCCCACCAACAGAGGATAAGTGTGTCTCTTTCTCCACATCCTCTCCAGCACTTGTCATTTTGGTTTTTTGATAAGGGCCCTTCTAGTGGGTGTCAAATGTTATCTCATTGTGGTTTTGATTTGCATTTCCCTAATAGCCAGTGAAGTTGAGCATCTTTTCATGTGCCTTTTAGCCATTTGTATTTCCTCATCTGAGAAGTGTCTGTTCATGTCTTTTATCCATTTTTTGGCATGTGTGGGTGCATAGTCCAGGAAGCAAACCTGGGTCTCCTGCATGGAAGGCAAGCATTCTATCACTTAACTACCCATGCACCCATTTGCCCATTTTTAAATAGGGCTGTTTGTCTTTTTGTTGTTGAGTTGAAGAATCTCTTTATATATTCTGGATTCTAAACCCTTATCTGATATGTGGTTTCCAAATACTGTCTCCCATTGCATAGGCTGCCTTTTTTACTTTCTTGACAAAGTTCTCTGATGCACAGAAATGTTTAATTTTGACGAGTTCCCATTTATCTGTTTCTTTCCTCAATGCCTGTACTTTGGGTGTTAGGTCTAGGAAACCGTCTCCTATTGTAATAAGTTTTAAGATCAGGAAGTGTGAGTCTTCCAACCATGTCCTTCATTTCAAGATGGTGTTGGCTATTCCAGACCCTTTGCCCTTCCATATAAATTTGATAATTGGCCTTTCCATTTCTGCAAAGAGGGTTGTTGGAATTTTTATAAGAATTGCACTGAATTTTAAAATCATTTTGGGTAGACTTGATAACATAACAATATTGAGTCTTTCAGTCCATGAACACAGAATGCCCTTCCATTTATTCATCTTGTTTGATTTATTTTACATTTGCCAATGTATTGTAGTTCTCTGTGTCCATGTCCTTTACATCTTTGTTTATATTTATTCCTAGATATTGGATTATTTTAGTTGCTATTGCGAATGGAATTTTTTTCTTGATTTTTCTAATAGTTCATTACTAGCCTACAGAAATATCACTGTTCTTTGGGTGATCATCTTGTACCCCACCACTTTGTTGAATTCATTTAATAGCTCTAGGAGCTTTGTTGTGAATTGTTCAGAGTTTTCTGTATATGGAATCATATCATCTGCAAATTCTGCTAAGGCCTTTGATTTTTTTTCTCTTTACTACCCTTCTTTTGTACTTATACTTTTAATTTAGTAGTGCTACAAATTTATTTATTCTGCTCTTTGTGGTCTTCTTTTTTTAAACAGCTATTTTCTCCCAGCCATCTATATTCTGGCTTCCTAAGCAGAAAAAAAAAATCATTATTTTTTTAGACACAAAGAGCTGCAAACAATTTTCATTAGTGTCAGCTGGCCATGCAACCACCTATAAATTCAATTTGTAACTTAATAGTGAATTATTTTTTGCTTTTAGATTATCAGTCTCAACATAGAGATTTAATCATCTATACCCTTTTTTCTGGACACTACCACATTTTCAAAGGCCACTGTCTAACTGGATAAGGTCAGAGAAGACTAGAAAATCCTAGAATGGATATTTTTAATGGCCCTGATGAGTTTTTAGTCTCAAAATATTTGTTTTTATTAATTTTATTAACAGCTACATTGCCTAAGCACTTACTTTGTTGCACTGCCCAACATTTGACATGTGTTATTATTTCTTCCTCCTTACAACCTTATATATTTTTAAGCTTATTTTAAAAGCTGTCATCAATTTTCACCTAGACTATTGGCATCATCTCTTAACTTGCTTCTCCACATTCACATTGTCAACACTGAAGCAAAAGGATAAAGTGGCTTGTTTTAAAACCAAGCAGATCACATCCCTGCCTCTCATTCTCCACTCCTCTCTTTCCCCTAGCTCTCCCCTTAAAAACAACAATGCTTTCCCACTGCTCTTTCAGTAAAGGACAAAATCCTTAGCATGGCTCTTCGCTGGCCTACCTACCCTCCAATTCATCATGTAACTCCCATCTCCCCAGTTCTCAATGCTAAAGTTAAACTAGGCCTGGCATACTACATGCTCCTTCCTCTCAGATTCATTTCCCCACTACCCTGTAATTCCCAATTTTTCTTTCAGCTCAAGAATCACTTCTTCAGGCAAACCTTGCCTGACCTCCGCAATATGCTCATTTGTAGCACCAGGAGCTTCTGCTCTGCAGCATTTACTATAGTTGGTAACAAGTCTGATTAAAGCTTGTAAGCTCTGGATCAGGGATTAACCTGGGAAGTTGTCTGAAATGCAAATTCTCAGGCTCCATTCCAGAGTAATTGAATCAGAAATTGGGGGGAGGAGCCCAATAATTTCTATTAAGAAGGCCTACAGGTAATTCTGATGCACACAAAAGTTTTAGAAGCACCATAGACTGTGAGCCACAAGAGGGATTCTTTGGCTCATACCACTGTATCCCACTATATTGGATGGGTGGATGGATGAATGGATGAATAGATGGGTGGATGGATGGATGGATGGAAAGAAGGAAGGAAGAACAGATGGATGAATGTAGATGAGAAACCTAAGATTCTGAAAAGTTTAAAAAACTTGCCCAATGAGAAAGGGGGAAAATTCAACTTCCCCATTTGGAGTATTCCAGATATTCTCACAAGCAGTGGGGACAACCAAATCAATAGGCTGAGCTCTCGATCTTGGGGTTTGTTCATATGAAACTTATCCCTGTAAAGGATAGGCTAAGTCTACTTAAAATTAGGCCTAAGAGTCATCCCCAGAGAACCTCTTTTGTTGCTCAGATGTGGACTATCTCTCTCTCAGCCAACATGGCAAGCAAATGCACTGTCCTCCCCCTCTTTATGTGGGATGTTACTCCCAGGGGTATAAACCTCCCTGGCAACATGGGACAGAAATGTTAGAATGAGATGGGACTCAATATCAAGGGATTCAAAAAATTTTCTCAACCCACAGGGGGAAGAGAAAAATGAGACAAAATAAAGTGTCAATGGCTGAGAGAATTCAAACAGAGTCGAGAGGTTATCCTGTAGGTTATTCTTACACATTTTATACATCCCTTTTTCAGTTTAAGGTGTATTAGAGAGGCTAGAGGGAAGTGCCTGAAACTGTAGAGCTGTGTTCCAGTAGCTATATTTCTTGAAGATGATTGAATAATGCTATAGCTTTCGCAAAGTGACTATGTGATTGGGAAAACCTCATATCTGATAGTTCTTTTATCTACAGTATGGACAGATGAGTAAAACATATGGATTAAAAATAAATAAATAATAGGGAGAACAAACGTCAAAATAAATTGAGTAGATTGAAATACTAGAGATCAATGAAAGGGAGTAGTAAGGGGTATAGAAAAAAAATAGGAAGAATAAAGGTTAAAATGTATTGCGTAGATGGAAATACTAGCGGTCAATGAGAGGGAGGGATAAGAGGTATGGCATGTATGAGTTTTTCCTTTCTTTTTTTATTTCTTTTTCTGGTGTGATGCAAATGTTCTAAAAAGTCATCATGATGATGAATATACAACTCTGTGATGCTATTGTGAGTCACTGATTGTATAGCAAGAATGGAATGTTCATATGTTAAGAATGTTTGTGTTTGTATGTTGTCGATGTTCTGTCAATAAAAATTAAAATTAAAAAAATAAAAAAAGTTTGCCTAAGATCACAGAACCAGCAAGTGACAGAGTATCACTCCCTAATACTAGATTTATAACTTAAAAAAAATACATTCCAAGTATCACTCATATTTATATTAAACAATACCTGGACGAGCTTTCTGGATTTCCTTTCCCTTACATATCTTTCCATATCCACTCAACTGTATGGACACCGATAATGGGATGTTACCCATGAATATCCAGTAAGGATACTTAAGAGTTCCTAAGAACCTTACTTTGGGATTCCAAAGGCTATAATCAGAGTGAGATAAAGTAAACTATAAAAGTCACTATAAGAGGGTTTCCTTAAATTAACATAAGTGAAATTTAGAAAATAATATGCTACTCACAAGACCATATCTGATATCAATAAATAATTTGGAAATTACACAATAACTGAGGTGGATATTCACAACTCACTAATATTTTAAAGATATATAAGAACATATAAGATTCCCTAATTTATTATAATTAGAAATCAATGCTCATTTTCCTTATACTTTACACATGTACACTTTTCTAACTACCTAATGAGAAGGTAATCATACTTGGGTAAACGTAGCTATTGATCTCCTCTATTTTTCCTATAATGACTCCAATCACAAATAAGTAACTTAATTTTTTTTTAATATAAAGTTAAACAATCCTAACATCATACTTTTCAAACATTTAGGGTAAATAAGTTCTTTCAACCCCATCTTTCCATAAGTAACCACTGGAACCCACCCCCAGCCCTATTCATCACAATGTTTTCCTAAATATATACATACGTGTATCTATTTCTACACATAAATGTATATGTTTACATACAAACATATATTTATATTCAGACATATGTACCCACATTTAATCACAGACATGGTTTTTGAATGATAAAAAGGGAACACGCTGGATATGTTGTGATACAACTTTGTTTTCCATTAGTACCCTCTGGACAGAGGAACTTTGTGAGAATGCTTATTGTTGATAATCCTCAAATATCAAAAGATACAAGAGCAGTTACCATCCCCATCATGACACTGCTGAGTGCTTCCACGCCTCTGTATGGTAGGATTTTATTTCAAGGGGCAAAGAGGAATTTGATGAAAAAATGAGAAACAAGGACTCCTGGGAAAAGAGACCTTTCATTCCAAAGGTGCTTCTGGGCACCACACCACACTGCCTCCTTAACACCCCTGAAAGACTGTATCACCTTTCCTTGTCCCACACATCAGACTTTAGAAGGCCTGGATTCCTAGACCTGTAACCAATCAAAATTCACACACACTTGCAAATACACACTGTCTTCTCTGTTTCAAAAATCCTGTTTCAAACTTGTGCGTATACTTACGAACTTGTGTGTATACATTTCCCATATTTAATGCTGTATTTTTTCAGAAAGTACCACTAACAAAAGCAAGTTCAACCTAAGGCCATCAAATAACATCCCAACCATACAGAAATGCGTGTCTAGTGGTGAATTAACCTTACCCAAAGAGTGTCTAGTTTTTACTCCTGGCTACTGAGAGGGGATCTCTAGACTCTTGGAATGTCATACTTGATAGAAGCATCCTTGTTTGCCTGGAGGCGATTGGCTACCAGGTGGTCTAACAATATGATTTATGATGGGGACTTCTGGCCACTTGGTATCAGTTCTACTTCTGGAGTTGCTGGAGATTAAAGGTCAAACCCATGGGATAAGCTATAATTCCACAGTGACTAGACAGCACAGGTTAGCCACAAAGGCAATATATGATAGAGCCCTGTTTCGGTTTGCTAAAGCTGCCAGGATACAATACACCAGAAATGGATTGGCCTTTTTTTTTTTTTTAAGGGGATTTACTAAATTACAAGTTTACAGTTCTAAGGACATAAAAAATGTCCAAACTAAGGTATCCAGAAAAAGATACCTTGACTCTGAAGAAAGGCTGATGGCACCTGGGGTCTCTCTATAACATGGGAAGGCACATGGTGACATCTGCTGGTCCTTCTCTCCCAGGTCTGGTTTCAAAATAGCTCTCTCAGCTCCGGTGGGTCTTTAAATGACTTCTTCAGGGCAACTCTGGGTTTCATTTCTTAACTTGACACCTCCAATTGTCTATGTCTGGTCCCATTTCTCTGCTCTCTGTGTCGGCTCTGAGCTCACTTTCTCTCTGTGAGCTCTTTTAAGGACTTCAGTAAACTAATTAAGACCCACCCTGAATGGGTGATGCCACATCTCCATAGACACAATCTAATGAAAAGGCCCCACTTTTGGTGGGAGACAGGAGGACTCTTAAACAATGGTGGTAAGAGGGAGAAAGGTTTTGCTAAAGCGTCAAGAAGCCAGGATTCCTCTTCAAGGAAAATCAGGTGTTTCTATAATTTCTTGACACAGAATGACAGTCTCTGTGTTCCCTCAGCTGTAAAATAAGAGTAGTAATGGTACTCTTTTTGCATGTAGAAAATCAAATGATGAAAGTGTAAAGAGCTTAGAGCAGTGCCTGGTACACAGTTTACATTATTGTTTGAGTGGAGTTCTGCTTTGGTTATACGATGAATAAGAGCAGCCGCTTTCAAATTTCAGTGGGCTGCCGAAAGCCCTGTGATGAAGGAGGTCTGAGGTGGGGCCAAGAACATGCATTTCTAGCTCCCAGGTGTCATTCATGCTGCTGTTACTCAGTAACAGCACCTGTTACTCAGATACCACACTCCAGGAAACTGAACCGAAGGAATCACTCTGTTTTCATGCTGTCTGCTTTCTCCTCACTCAACAGGACAGTGCCTGGGCCTATTATTCAATATCTCGGACTGAATGTGATGTCACTGGGCTTCATTTAAATTTACCCAAGAACTGAAAATTTCTTTTTTTTTTTTTTTCTCCTTTCCTCTCTAAAGAATAACTAGAGATAGTAACTGATTCAGTATTTACATTTCTTCTAACTTTCTCTGTTTGGCCTAGTCTACTTGCTATTAAAGACAGGTGGCTGGGTTCCAAAGACTCCCTCATGTGCCAACAGTTTTACTCATCAGCATAATTTCACCAGCTCTTAGCACCCTAACTAAATTCAAAGGGCATCCGTGTCACTTTTCAGAACTTTCCAAGGTTCACACTCTCAGATCTTAGAAGAGTAGACTAGCATTTTTTTGTTTGTTTGTCTGTATGGGTGCATGGGCCAGAAATGGAAGCCAGGTTCCCTGCATGGCAGGTGAGCAGTCTACCATTAAACCATCTGTGCACCCTATGTGTGTAGCCTAGTTTTTAAGACTGCTGCTGGATGGGCCACAGTGGCTCAGCAGGTAAGAATGCTTGCCTGCCATGCCCGAGGACCCAGGTTTGATTCCCGGTGCCTACCCATGTAAAAATAAAAAGACTGCTGCTTTTGCTATGCTAAATGTTTGATGATTTGCAATGATGTTGATTTCAAATCACGCATTCATTTAACAAATATGCAAGTGCTGACTGTGTGCTAGGTGCTGGAAACTAAATAGAGGACAAGAGAAACATTGACCATGCTTTTTAGTCTGCAGAGACACTACGTCAACTGGCAATTGCAAAACAGTACAATGACAAGGGAAGGACAGTGTTCTAGTTTGCTAGCTGCTGGAATGCAATAACCAGAAATGGAACGGCTTTTAAAAGGGAGAATTTAATGAGTTGCTGGTTTACAGTTCTAAGGTCAAGAAAATGTCCCAGTTAAAACAAGTCTATAGAAATATCCAATCAAAGGCATCCAGGGAAAGATACCTTGGTTCAAGAAGGCCAATGAAGTTCAGGGTTTCTCTCTCAAATGAGAAGGCATGTGGTAAACACAGTCAGGGCTTCTCTCTTGGCTGGAAAGGCACATGGTGAATACGGCATCATCATCTGCTAGTTTTCTCTCCTGGCTTCTGGTTTCATGAAGCTCCCCGGGAGGCGTTTTCCTTCCTCTCCAAAGGTCACTGGCTCGTGGACTCTCTGCAACTCATGGCTACATTGTTCTGCTCTCTCTGAATCTCTCATTCTCCAAAATATTTCCTCTTTTATAGGACTCCAATAAACCAATCAAGATCCACCCAAATGGGTGGAGACATGGGATTCCCTAATCCAGTTTAACAGCCATTCTTGACTAAATCACATCAACCAGGGAGATGATCTCATTGCAGTTTCAAATACACAGTATTGAATAGGGATTATTCTACCTTTATGAAATGGGATTTATATTAAAACATGCCTTTTCTTAGGGGACATGCTTCCTTTCAAACCAGCACAGACAGGGAGCTAATTGGGGTGAGGAACATACAATTTATGATGGATGGGGACGGTTTCCCAGGTTAAGTGATGTCTGAACTAAAACTTTAAGGGAGACTTTGAATTAGTCAGGTTTTCCTAAAGAAAGCAGGCAAACAATAGGAACAGAATTCCATGTAGAATGACAGTATATGGGAAGCCTAGAGGAGGACACTGCGATATCTTGAGAATTTTAATTTGACTGACTCATTCAGTGTAGGTCAACGCAGGGAGTGACAAGAAGGTCCAAAGTTTGGGCAGGGCCTTCAATGACTTGTTATAGAGCCGGGGTTCTTAACCTCAGCACTATTGACAGTTTTGGCCAGATGATTCTTTCTTGGGAACAGGGTTGTCCTGTGCATTGTAGGAAGTTTAGCAGCATCCCAGGCTTCTTCCACTAGTAGCAAATCCCTGCCCACAAGTTGTGACAACCTAAAATGTCTCCAGACTTTGCTAAATGTCTCCTGGTGGTGGGTGGGGCAAAACCAACCAACTGTTGTAAAGTTCTGTCTTTATGTCAATAATAGTGGAGGGCAATGGAGAGGTTTAATTTGGTTGAGAGACATGACCAGATTTATACCTTTGGACAATCACAATGGGATAAGTGTGGAGAATGAATTGGGGGCAGACACGATTGGAGACAGAGAGACAGGTTAGAATGCTTTTGGTGCAGTCTGAGTGGAAGAAACCAGCCATCCAATCTAAAAGATCTAAGGTCATGGCTGTTGAGACAGAGAAAAGTATATAGACTTGAGACATATTTAGGATTTAGAATCCGTAGGGTTTGGTAACCAATCAGATATGAAAGGTGAGGGTAAGAGAGTAATCAAGGATGCTTCCAGATTTCTGGCTAAGGACCTTAGAAAGATGGTGACAAAGGGAGCACTGGAGAAGGAACAGATTTATTTGGAAGAGTCAGGAGAGGATGGCTTGGATTTTAGAGATTATGTATTTGAGGTGCCTTGTGAGAGCCAAGTGGCAACTTTCATCAATAGGTAAGAATTCTGGTTCTGGAACTTAGGAGACAGATCTGGACTGTCAGCAAATAGATGGCAGTTGAAAGTATGAGCAAGGCTGAGGGGAAACATGAAGAAGGAAGAGCAGGGACTAAGGGCAGAGACAGCGTGACAAGAACAGGAGGGGCTGGTGAAGGGGAGAACGGAGAGGAGGAAAACCAGCACATGGCAGCTCCAGGAGAAGGCCTTTCTTTCCTTCTATAGATTCAAGTTCCACACGGTCCCAGAAGTTCATTAGGGGTCATTGTGATTGCCAAGAGACCAAAGAGTGTGACCACCAAGACTGCCCCATTTAACCCTCAGGTAACCCAGGGAGAAGCTCTGAATGATGAAACCTAGAACTGAAGATGGATGCTGTACTTCCACAGGATTGATGCTGGCCCAGAATGCTGAATTATGTAGGGGCTTCTACATGGAGACAGAGCTCCAGAAATCACTTGGCAATTCCTTCAAGAAAATTCCTTTTGAACTGATTTGTAAAACTGTGTTTCTGTTTTACAAAAGTCACTTTTGATGAAAGGTAACAACTTTAATTTGGAGTTTGCATAGCTGTCACTGAAGGGTCCTGATGTGCTATAACTGAGATCCTGATGTCAGCATTGTACAATAGTGTGTGATTTTTCTCATATGTGGTCCAGATATCTGGCCTTTGAAGGTACTAATGTATTATTTACTTGAACCTAAGATCCTGCTCATTGTAAATTGCTGTGATTTATCATGACTTTTTCAGAATCGGATCCTGTGGCCATATGCTAATTTGACTAAAAGGAAATTCTGTTCTATGTACTTGGATTTCATGCCTAAAAATTTTAGCAATAGTTTCAATGCTCTATTAATCAAAACAAGATGCTTCATAACTTTTCCACATAATATGGAATGCATTATGTTTGAATTAGAATAGCTTATATTTGAATTAAAACCTTTAGAAGCTTTATATTTTCTGGTCTGGCAACCTTCCTATTTCTAATTTATATGTCCCCTTTGTGCTGAAGGAGTTGGAAAGGTGAGATTTATGGCCATCCCAACTGGGAGAGTTAAGACTCTTGATTAAATGAGAGCTTGTTTGTGTATTCAAATGGAAAACTGTGTCTGGACAAAAAAAACTTAGCATTAAATTTGTAGTAGCTTATCTCCTTAGTTTAATGCAGTTTCCCCTTTCCTGGTAATTCCACTCTGCCATACCATCCAGTGGTGACTATGGGAGCAGCCAATTTTATATACTATAACCTTTTGACAGAGACTGATTGAACCAGAATTGGGCTTCTAAACCAAGCTATACTAATGAACCCCCGCATCTGGGACTTTGTAATTGGATCTACCAGATTCCCATTTTGCCTTTTGGGATGGCCATTTTCTGTTATGTAAACAGGGAAACCGAGAAAGCAGGTCTGCAGAGATATAAGGATAAAGTATAGAAAAGAAATGGAGAGGGGAGGACTCCCAGGCATTTTTGGAGTAACCTGGCTTCAAGTTCCATTGAATTCCCCAGACCAAGCTCATCCTTGCCCTTGGGGTCTGCCAAAGACCCCGCTATCCTAATAAATTTTTCTAATAAAATTACCTAAGACAGCTCAGGTGAGTTCCTGTGGGTGAGCCCAATGAGTTGAGCTATCTTGTCTTGATATCTGTTTTCCAGTTAGATGGTGGTTGGCATACTTTTCTTATAATCTTAAAAACAAGCTGTGAGAGTTTTACAAATAGAGAGCAGTCCATAATAGACTATCCTCACTTCTGACACTAGCTGCAGGGTCAGGGGATCCCCCAAACCACATTCAGTTTTGACAATTTGCAAAACGGACTCACAGATCTCACTGTTACACTCATGGCTATGGTTGACACAGGAAAAGGCTACATATTAAAATCAACCTAAGGAAGAAGGGCACAGGGTAGAGTCTATGGGAAGTACCAAAACTGGAGTTTCTGTTGTTCTCTCCCGGTGGAGTCATGGTCAGCATTATTTTCTAAGTATCTATGTGTGACAATCTGTGTTGCATTGTCAACCTGGGACACACACCCAAGCCTTTCTGCCCAGAGTTTTTACTGGGGCTTGTGCTGGTTTGAAACTGTTATGTACCCCCAGAAAAGCGATGCTCTTTCAATCAAATCTTGTGGGTACAGATTTATTGTGGGTGGGGTCTTTTGATTAGGTTGTTTCCATGGAGATGTGTTAAGGATTAGATGCTCTAATCCTTGAACTCTGCTCAAGCCAAGCATATGCTTATCCCTGGCTTCCCTTCTAGAACTCATTTTCATGACCTAATACCTCTAGGCTGGTGGTACTCAAAATGTAGTTTGCAGATCCCTGAGACATAACTGAGATTCTGTCAGGGGTTCTACAAGGTCAAAACTTTTTCTGTAATAATGCCACTATTAGACCACTATACTACTAATAATACTACCAAAAAACAACACTAACGTTCTTTGCCTTTCTCACTATGCTGACATCTGCACTGATTATACAAAACTAATAGTGGATGGAAGTGCTAGCACGACAGCGGCACCCAGCTGTACTTGGAGCCACTGTGTTCACCACCACGCACTTGAAAAAATATGTCAGTTTCAGGTAAGAATGTTCTAGATGGAGTAGGAAGAACTGTTCAGATCATTAAATCTTGAGTACACATCTTTTTAAGATTCTGTGTGATGAAATGGGAAAATTGCATAAAGCACTACAACTGCATATATTAGTACAATGACGTCTCAAGGAAAAGCACTCATGTTCTGAGTTGCAAGCTGAACTAGCTGCTTTTTTCAGTGAATACAATTTTTACTTGAAAGGGGAACTAACAAATTACATTTTCTTAGACTTGGGTATTTGGCAGACATTTTCTTGAAAATGAAGGAGCGAGCCTGACGTGTCAAGAAAAACAACTGGCATTATTTGTTGCCAATGATAAAAATCTGGCTTTCAAGTAGAAATTAGAATTTTATAAAACTTGTATCTGCCATCATGAATTTGACAGCTTGCCAGTAACCTAAATAAGTTTCTGATGCTGCACTTGAGTAAGGTATTAAGGAATATGATGTGGGGATATTGTATAGTGAAATGTTTTTCAACATTTAAAAGATCTGTACTGACTCAGTGAACCCATATATTCAAAAGACCAACACAGATGTTATAAAATCATGCATGGGTAAAAAATTCATCCAAAGTGCAAGCCAGATGAATGGTTTTATAACATAACAGAGCATGAAAAGTTCATTGATTCCGTTTCAGATTCCACATTGCAGCTAACCTTTAAGAAATTATCACTTGGAGTTTGGCTCTAATATCAAACCAGAATATCCGTAATCATCTGAAAAGGTTTTCAAATACTCCTCCCTACCCCGTTTCCACCTACAAATCTGTGGGATGCTGGATTTTCTTCATCTACTTCAACCAGCACAACAGATTACAACAGATTGAATGCAGAATCAGATACGAGAATCCAGCAGACTTCTATTAATACAAACACTAAAGAGATATTCAAGAAAAAAAGCTTAATGCTACCCTTCTCTTTAATTTGTTTTATTTTGGAGAATATAATTTATTCTCATAAATTTATATTATTTGTATTAACATATAAACGGTTTATTACTTTTAATTAATATTAAAAATTTTCCAATTTTAGTTTCTAATACTGTAAATATTAAGGCCATAACTCACACACAAAAAAAGCTTTTTAAGATTCTCAGTGCTTTTTAAAAGTGTTAAGGGGTCTTATGATACAAAGTTTGGGAACCACCTTTCTAGTCTATAAATTCCTCTTCCTTGCATATACTTATTTAAAATCCTACTCAGTATCTCAGATTATTTCCCTTCCAAAAGGCTTTTCTGGTTTCCATCCAACCAACTCTAATCACTCCTCTGTGCCATCTGCCATGGAATGTGTACCAAGGTTCAGAATCTTTATACCTTTAAGATTCTTTTTAAGGCCAGATTTGCAAATCCTAAGACTGTGAACTGGCTTGTTCACTTACTAGTATGACCTCAGGATAGCTGAGGATCCTCGTTTGTAAAATGGAGATAATCATATAGAGTTGTTGGGAGGATTAGTAAGATAAGATCATTAAAGCATTTAGTACAGTTCCTGGCACCTAGTAAGTGAAATAAATATTCTCTGCTATTATTATTATTCACACAACAAACATTTATTATATGTCTACTATGGTTGCCAAGGCCCTCCCATCATTGAGTTTATAGTCTAGTGGGGTAGATCAAGATTAAACAAATAAGTCCTAATAAGTATATAACTCTAGTGTGTCCAATGTTTTGGGGAAATCAAGGATACCAATAGAGGAAATAAGAGAGAGAGCACAAAATACACTGAGGATGGCGTGCATGAAGGAAGGCATTCTTGAGATCAAGTGACATTCATGCTAAAATCAAAGCATGAATACAAATCCTGAAAAATCTAGACTCCTAAACAGCAGGGGCTTTCTCTTTCCTTTGCGGACTATGAACAAGGTGGAAAAATCAGCTCCTTTCATTAATAGATACTTTTTTCCCTCCTAATATGAGCTACATTTAGAAGCACAAAGGCTTGTTTTCCAGCCTCTAGATGTTGCTCCTTAATTTAATGTTGATTCTGGCTTTTATATGAATGTCTTAAGCTTAATATTTGTTGAGAATTACTAAGAAGTAGAATTACCTTCCAGGGAAATTGAAAAATGACCTTTACAGGCAACTAAGCAGAAGATAAAAGGATCAATAAACAAAAGTCCCCAGTTTCCCAATTCACCTGACTAATGTTACAATCAGAAAGGACTTAATTCATAAGGTTAGACTCTTCAGAGAAATAAAGACCAGGAGGTGAGAGCAAGGACACAAGGGAGTCTATGAAAGTAGATTCTGTCTCACTGTTAAGTGATTTTTCCTGATCAAAGAGCAGAAGCAGTAAAAAGCTCTGAAAAATGATCCATAGAGCTGAGAAGTTCTGTGAATGTTTCAGTTAAGGCAGTGTATTTTAACCACCTGACCTCAGAAACAAAACATCCTCTTACCCAAACACAGGCCCCAGCAACATGGAGCCAGCAGAAGGAAGAAAAGCAAAGACAATGGAGGGGATGGTTGAGAATATGTATTGAGATCATAAAATATTAAGGGATTTCCCTCTTTACCTTTACCTTTGACATTTCTACAGATGTTCTGTGGGAGCAGGACTCTTCAAAAAATTCTTTGTCCAGGTCGATCAAGGGCAGGCTCTTGATAAATCATGAAATGAAAATAGCCTGGTGGAAACAGCCTTGAACTAGAAGCCAGCAGACCCTTGCACCAACCTCAGTGTGTGTCTATGGGCAAAATGTGTCATGTATTGGTGCCAAGATTCTCCATCTCTCCCACGAGGATGATAGGTCTCTGAAGAAAATTAGTTCATATGTATAGACCCTGACTTTTTAGAAATATGAACACCAGTACACTCAAGCATTTTGTACTATTATATTAGCTTCTTTAAATTTATGAGTTGAGTGCTGCAGTTGAATAAACATAGAACTAGGGTACTTCTTCCATTCTAAGGGTGAGGAGGGTGGTTTGAATTGTTCAATCGAGTAGTCACAGCACATTACAACTCAGGTCTCCTTATTCTCAATCTGTCCTTTTCTTAAATCCCATGACTAGCCCTATCCCTTTACTGTCAGAAAATGACCTTCCATCCACCACCAGTGAAAATAGGTCATCATTTTTAACTACAGCTACCCTCCGTTTTCCAACACCCCCCCTTAATCCTTCCTCAACATGCAAGCTAATTTATATGTACCTCTACTTTCCTATTGCCTCAAAAATGTCATTCATTTAAATCTAATCTACCACCTGCACCTGCATCTCATTCCTTCCAGCTCCCTAGGGTCCTTGGCCATTTCTTCTCCTCTTTCTCTTTAGTCTCTCATCTCCAAAGGTCTTCTCCTCGACAGTGCATAAATATGCTCAAGACTAGTCTAAATTAAAAGAGCAAACAATGCCTTGATCCCATGCAGCCAGGATTTTTACCATGCCCACCCCACTTTCTACATGGCCAAGCTGCTTGGAAGAGTAGTCCACACCAGTGGAAACAAACTTTAATGTGCAAATAAATCAGCTGGGTGGGATTCTCAATAAAATATAGATTCTGGTTCGGTAAGACATGTGTGGGGTCAGAGATTCTGAATTTTCTAGCAAGCTCCCAGGTGAGGTTGCTGCTGCTGGCCTGCAGATCACACTCTAAGAAGTCAGTTTCTACACTCTTATTTCTCTTCTTCTATTTCTGCTACTAAGACCATTATAATTTTTAAACAGGCTTCGGGGGATGGGAAACCCCCAAAATCCATTCACATATGTCCTGTGGTAGGAACGTCTTTCTTCTAGGGGTCCCAATTAATTATAACCACGCCCTAACTTCTTCTTAAATATTCATAAGAACAAAGGTAAATAGCACCTCAGTCCCAGGGTTTGGACTGGGTGGCAGGCGAACTTTACAGCATAAAGAGGTGACATCTGTTTTTTTGTGGGGTTTTTTTAATTTTGTTTTTGTATGCTGTATGGTGGGGGCCACATTTCATTCTTTTTCCATATGATGATCCTGTTATCACAGAATCAGTTGTTGAATTTTGTTTGTTTTTTTTGTTTGGCGAAGTGCAAGGGCCAGGAATTGAACCTGGGTCTCCCGCATGGCAGGCGAGAATTCTACCACTGAACTACCCATGCACCTCCAATATCTGTTTTTAAACAAATCCTCTGAATAACCAGCAACTGAAGGTTCCAACAAATGATGGAACAATTATTTTGCAAATCTGATCAATGAGGGTGGGTTAAATTCCCGAAGCCCTGCAAGCCATACACAAGAACCATTTCCGCATATAACAGCTGAAATTTGGAGAAATTTATCTCTCTAAATAATTTTCGTTTTGTTTGTGGTTTGTGAGTGTGTTGTGCTGCTTCGCTTTGCTTGCCTTGTTTACTTTTTTAATATAATGTAAAGCATATATCCCAGAGTTTGCAAAGAAAAAAACACAAACCATTTTAAAGCAGCAAGAAGTTATTAGGCTGAAAGGTTGGAGTCCCATGAACTTTTCTAACAGTTTTGCACTGATTGACAAAACCCTTCTTTCCTGTCTCTGGGCCTTCCTATCACCCAACTATAGCCTCCTCCAATCCATTAGGGCAGACAGCAGAAAATAAATACAATGTCCGAATACTATCACAGAACGCTTCTGGGAAAATTCCCATAAATTAATGTATACGCAAAATGTCATGAGAGTCATATATCACAGTCCTTTAGTTGCAATAATTACCATTATACATAATGAGTGAGTCATAGAATGAAGAGTGTTAGGCTCTACCCCAAAACTCAACAGGCTCTCATAAGGAGAAGAGCTTCCATCAATGAACTTTCCTTTATCTGCCACATTGAGCTCTCACAATTCACAATCAACTGTGACCCGATAACTAGAAACTCATCCCCCAAGCTGGTCTCAGGTTTGGGATCTCACAATGTCAGTCCCACATAACAGCCTTCAGGGGTTACCTCATGTCTCCAAGATGACTCTCAAACTCTTTGCTTAGGCTGAAAGAGCATTCACCATCTGCAACTGGACCTGACCTCTCCAGCCTTACTCCTTTCACTGTCCACTTGCACTACTGAAAGTCTTTCTCTCCCTCACTTCCACCAGGGCAAGGCAACAGCAATACAATTGTAAACCAGCATTCTCATTTAAAATTAAAGTATTTCAAACTCTAAATTTTTCTATTGGATATAATCTTTGCAAGCTTTTAATCTCTGATCTGTCATTTTATTTACCATTCATCAAAAGCTATATATGCTACAGATAGCAAATTTCTAAATACACTAATCACAGTGACCTTAGTGAACGTGAGTCCATTCATATTTCTCGCCAGTAACTACTGACCTCACAATTTAAGCCCAGATTTAACAAGGAAAAACAAGAAGCCCAGGGTAATTCCATACAGAGATGGGTAAAAAAGAGGGAGAAGTGTCCTATGTAACCATGGCTGGTTTCTGGGGTTTGAAAGCTGTGGACTTATTGCAGGAGTGATGTCGATACCCATAGACAAAGGACACAAGTCACTTTACTGTAAGAAAAAAATTTAAGAATGTATCTGCTTAAAGCATATTCTCCCAGTGCAGGGACAAGCTCCCCTATGGAATCACTGAGTCTGCAAGGCCATGATCTCTTAAGGAAGCCACCTTTCTCATTATCCATCGGGGAAAAGGATGGGAGTTATACCTTCTCAGCCCAATCTAACTCTTCTGGAGAGACTCACCCTGGAAGACCTGCTGCCACTGGAAGCGAGTACCTGATAAGAATGGCAGCTGTTCTAACAAGTTAAAACACTACATTAACAGAGGCCATTTTTCCAGATACACAGATCCCCTAGCAGACCTCCAATTCTAATGCTACATAAGCTAATTCTACCCTACTTTGAAACACTCTATAATAATCACTTTTACCCTTTGGTACAAAATAATGTAGACTATTTCTGAATCTACTGCTATCTATTAACAGGTTGTTAACTCCTTTCTTTGAAAACAAGTTGTGTCCCAAGTACAACTAATATTCCTTAAGAGCTATGTCTCGGTATGGTTGTTTTGTTTTGTTTTTTGGTATGCTGTATAGCAGGGTCACATTTCATCCCTTTTCCATGTAAGTATTCTGTTATTGCAGCACCATTTGTTGGTTTTTGTTTGTTTGTTTGGGAAGTGTGTGGGCTTGGAATTGAACCCAGGTATCCCGCACATCAGACAAGAACTCTACCACTGAATGGTTTTAGAAAAAAATACTAATAAATAACCTAAAGTATAGGTCTCTTTATCAAAGACCCAGAGGCAGCAGGAAGACACAGAGGTTCCCATCAACTCCTGAGATGTATCCAGTAAGTTGAACTTTACCTGCTATAGGCACTGCCTAGTGTGGGTCTCTGTAAGCACAGGGCTGTCATCACTGCTTGAGAGGAAGTGGGTGTATGTGTGTAGGGTGGTATTCTAGTTTGATAGCTGCCGGAATGTGGGATACCAGAAACAAAATGGCTTTTTCTGGGGGGTGGTGGTGCAAGATCCGGGTCTCCCACATGGAAGGTGAGCATTCTACCACTGAACCACCCGTGCACCCCAGAATGGCTTTTAAGAGGGGAATTTATTAAGTTGCAAGTTTATAGTTCTAAGGCCATGAAAATGTCCCAATTAAAGCCAGTCTATAAAAATATCCAAATCAAGGCACCAATAAGAGATTATTTTTACCCAAGAAAGGCCAATCAAGTTCAAGTTCAGGGTTTCTCTCTCAACTGGAAAGGCACATGGCGAACATGGCGATATCTGCTAGCTTTCTCTCCAGGCTTCTTTTTCCATGACGCTCCCCCAGGGGCGTTTTCCTTCTTCATCTCCAAAGGTCTCTGGCTACATAGGCTCTCATGGTCCTCATGGCTCTGAATCTTCTCTCTAAAATATTTCCTCTTTCAAAGGATTCCAGTAAAGTCATCAAAACCCACCTGGAATGGGTGCAGTCACATCTCCATCTACTCAAAGGTTAATCAAAGGTTAATACCCACAGTTGGGTGAATCACATCTCTGTAGAGATAATCTAATCAAATTTCCAACCTGTAGTCCTGAATAGGGATTAAAAGAAATGGCTACTCCCACAAGATGGATCAGGATTAAAATATGGCTTTTCTGGGGTCCACAAAAGATTCAAACCAGCACAGGTGGAGAAACTGAAAACTAAGGACAGAAAGACTTCAATCAATATTACAATGCCTAGGCAGTGAGGTCTTCATGTTGAGTCCTGTGTGGTTACCACTACCCTTTCCCTTACCTTTATCCTGACTACCCTATTTGAGTATTTGAAGTGAGTATGCACTTTCTTGCCTTTTGTAGTAAACATGACTTTCTGAATTCAATGGTTTATTCACTGTCCAAGAATATTTTTGGTCACCAGCAGCATAATCTATAGAAAATTGATGCTTAGATTCAAGAGTTAATTTATTCGGAAGTTGCATATTTATGGAATCTATCCAGTCAGTTAACTGGAATGCACACACATACTGAGAGTGAAATAGACATATATATCACAGTCTAACCTTTAGTTTATTCCCAGATCTCACAGTAGAATATCAAGTAAGCAATTATAGAACTACAGGATGGAAAACAACAAGAGTATTTTGGTTAAAGGAGCTGTGACTGTGTTGTATGATACATTCATCTATTGTATGTCATAATGAAGGCAGTAATTTGTTTCGGCATCTTTTAGAATGCACAGTTTTTCTGCAGAAAAGCATCCAAAACATTAAGAAGAAGATCAGAAGAAAAACTGTAATTTCTTGGAACTGGTGCCGGAACTAAAACTTTTAACAATAGCAGGAGGTTGAAATGTCACATTTTGAGTTTTAAAAATCTCAGGCTTGAGGAAGTGGGAAGGATACAAGGAAGGGATGAGTATGCAGTTTCCTTGGAAACTAAATGATATTATTGCAGCAATAAGCCTAAGGAATCATTGTTTAGAGTGTGAAAATACTGCTCTTCTGCTTAAAACTGGACAAGGGTAATTTAGAACCAAAATAATCGAGATCTCTATAAGATTCCTTGGGGAACACTAAAAACTGCCAGAGAGTAAAGGTGCTGTGTATGAGCTTACAAATATACAAAGGAATATGAGAAACCCTCTCCCCCACCGCACCCCATGAGGTTGGAGAAAGCAGAGGACTGCAGCAATGAGTTACACAGGCAATTTCTAGGTCATTGATATAAAAGGGCACCACGAGGTAGCTCACTCTATAGATCTCCCCAATCCATTCTCACTGCCTAGAGATTACACCACAATCCCAGATGAGCAAGTTTGCAGGAATGCCAACCTGCATAACACATCCCAGCTCCACAACTCCCCAGCTTTCTGAACTCGGACACCTAACATACTTCATTGGGCCTCATCTGGAAAAACAAAGAAAATATCACCTGTTCTCAGGATTACTATGAGAACTAAGTGAAGTTCTAAAGCCTCAGAACATTGTCTGGCACAGAGTGGGGGCTTATACGTGTCAATTCTCTTTCTCATTCAAATGGTCAGTGGATTTCTTTTGACTGGTTTGCTTCTTCCCATCACACAAATTCCCATATGAACAAAGAAGAAGATTTTGTATTAGAACCTGTGGTAAAACGTCTATATAAAGAAACTCATTGGATATGCATCTGATCAAGTCAGAGTTGGAGTCCATGGAATCTCTCTGCCATTAAGACAATTTAGAACCAGTAGCGATTCTGATCACACAAAGATGGTGGGCAGCAGTGAATTATATGTGTGGGTGATGGGCTGAGTTGAACTGGGAATGCCTGAAGGAGAAGTGAACACAAGATCACTCTTCCTTGAGGGCAGAGGCTGTCTCTAGCCAGCCATCTCTATGTCCCTAGTGCCAACACAAAGCCTGGGACAAAGTATGTGGTCAAAAAATATTTGTGGAATGAATGCCAAGAGCTTGTGAGCAAAGCTGTCTAGAGACCAGGAACCAGGAGTAGGGTTCAGAGTGAGAGCAAAAATAAAAACAATGGGCAGGGCAGAAAATGCTTCGCTTCATGATAGTACTCCATATATGTTCATACATCCAATTAACAAATATATATTGAACACCTACCATGTTCCAGGCATTGTTTTAGGTGCTTAGGAAGAAAACAGACAAAAGAAGAAGAAAACCACTGCTCACATGGAGACTACATTCTAGTGACACTCAGTTATGCTACATCAAAATGGTTTATGTATTTATCTCTTCCACTCATCTGTGAGCTTCTCCAGGTAAGGCCCATCTCCTGGTCATTTCTGACTTGTCAATGCTGGCCATAGTGCCTTTAGGTCCACAGGAAAGGCTCAATAAATATTCTTTGAGCAGAACTCAAAAAGCCAGGTGTCAAGAGAAGCAGAAGCACAGAATAACACTGGTTGCTAGGAAGCCCTGTAGTCCTGGATTTGAGTCTCAGGTTGTGCCAGTTTAAAAGTACTATTTACCCTAGAAAAGTCATGTTTTAATTTTGATCCAATCTTATGGGAGCAGCCATTTCTTTTAATCTTGAGTCAATACTGTAGGTTGGAATCTTTTGATTAGATTATCTCCACGAAGATGTGACACACCCATTTGTGGTTGGCAAATTTTGATTAGATGGCTTCCATGGGGATGTGTCTCCCCCCATTCAAGGCGGGGTTGTTTAAGGTGGGGATTGGGGTCCCTTTAAGAAGGAACTATTTTGGAAAGAACTAACAGAGCCCATGTAGCCAGAGACCTTTGGAGCAGAAGGAAAATGCCCCTGGGGAAGCCTTATGAAATGAGGAAAGAAAGCTAGCTGATGTTGCCAAGTGCCCTCCAAGCTGAGAGAGAGACCCCAAACTTCAATGGCTCTTACTTTGGAATTAAGGCATCTTTTCCTCAATACCTTGATTTGGACATTTTCACAGCCTTAGAATTGTAAACTTGTAACTTAATAAATCCCCTTTTTAAAAGCTGTTCTGTTTCTGGTATACCACATCCTGGCAGCTTTTACAAACTGAAACAGATTTTGGGTCCGGAGAAGTAGGGTGCTGCTATGGCTTGCAAATACTGAACATGTTGGAATGGCTTTTTAAATGGGTAAAGGGGAGATCCTGGAAGAATTGTGAGGAGCTTGATAGAGAAGGCCTAGAATGCTTTGAAGAGACTGTTGGTAGAAATGTAGACTATAAACATACCTCTGATGAGGCTTTAGACAGAAATGATGAATATGTGATCTCAAACTGGAAGGAAGACATGCTTTGCAGATGGAAGGCAGAATATGAGAGTGATGAACTAGGATATTTAGCAGAAAAAATTTCCAGACTAAATGTGGAAAATGCAATCTGGCTGTACTTTGAAGCTTATAATAAAATGGAAGAGGAAAAAGATAAGCAGAGAATTGAACTCTTGGGTGCAAAGAAACCAGAAATTGATGTTCTAGAAAATTCTGAACTTCCAGAAAGTGAGACCCCAGGGAATAGGGTTCAGGTGAGGATATAGGCAAACATGGAAGCAGTCAGCAATTCCAGAAAAAGCCAGGGATTGGAGCTGAAGTTATCTAGACAGGATTTGTAGAAAGTTCTTTTGTCTGATGGGCAAGATCCCTGCATGCTGTACAGTAAACCAAGAGTGCTGTGGTATCTGTATAAATGAAGCCATTGTCATCTGGACTAAAAGCAACAGAAAAGGAACAAACTGAAGGAAAAATAACTTTGGCAGCACAACCATGAAATTCAAGAAACCTCAGGACAGGAGAGCAGACCCACCCAAGTACTTGGAGAGGGTGAGTTTGCCCCGAAGGCAGAGAGGGTAGACCTTCCACCTCAATGTTCTGGAAGAGTTGTGCCCCAGGCCATGCAGAGGGTGGAGCACATTCCTTGGGGATTGGGGCGACCCTGGCAGCCACCACATTGTTCTCAGCAAGGGGTTAAGCATGTGCCCTGGAGATGGCAGAGATCCTAGAGGTGGTTCTGATGCTTGGAGAGGGTGGAACCGAGAAAAAGGTGGTCTCCCCAATGTCCCCCAGCTTGCATGTGAAGAGAGCTGGGCCACTGCATAGGCCCCTGGAAAAGCTGCAATAACTGCTTTCTAAATCCCCAAAGATAAATGACTCTCAGACTTTGAAGTCTAATGGAGTTTGCCCTGCATGTTTTCAGAACTGTTTGGGTCCAGGGACCCCTATGGAAATAGGAACATGTATCCTAAGACTATCCTTCCTTTGTATATTAGCAGCAGTTAACTTGTTCTGAGCTTTACAAGTCCAGAGTCGGAAGAAGATTTTTACATTAGAACTTTCTCATAAAGTTAATCACATTCCTATAATTAACTTTGATGAGATTTTATACTGGTTTCATCTTTGTATCTGTATTGTTACTGCAATGGTTTAATGGTCTTGTGATATTGTGATGGAGTGAATGTATTTTGTGTATGGGAAAAACATGTCTTTTTTAAGGTCCAGAGGGTAGAATGTGCCAGTTTGAAAGTATTATGTACCCTAGAAAAGCTATGTCTTAATCCTGATCCAATCTTGTGAAAGCAGCTGTTCCTTTTAATCTTGATTCAATATTGCAGGTGGGAACATTTTGATTAGGTTATCTCCACAGAGATGTGATACACCCAATTGTGGGTGTGATTTTTGATCAGATGAAGATGCGACTCTACCCATTCCATATGTTTTTGTTTTTGTTTTTTTAACATGGGCAGGCACTGGGAATCGAACTTGGGTCCTCTGGCATGGCAGGCAAGCATTCTTGCCTGCTGAGCCACCATGGCCTGCCCACCATATGGGTCTTGATGAGTGTACTGGGATCCTTTAAAAGAGGAAACATTGTGGAGAGAGTCAGAAATGACAGAAACCTCAGAGCCAACATAGCCCAGAGTTGACACAGAAGTCCAGATGTTTGGAGATACTTGGAGCCCAGCAGATGTCGTCATGAGGTGTTAAGCAAGCCAGAACCTGGAGAGGGTCAAGGGAAGGCAAGAGAGGAAAGCCAGCCCCAGAGAAGTAAAATGAGGAACCCCCACAGGAACAGAGGCTGAAAGCAACAGAGCTGGGGAGCAAGGGACCAGCAGATGCCAGCCATGGGACTACCGAACTGACAGAGGTGCTCCTGACCCATTGGCTTTTCTTGAATTAAGGTATCTTTTCCTGGATGCCTTAATTGGGACATTTTAATAGGCTTAGAACTGTAAACTTGTAAATTATTAAATCCCCCTTTTAAAAGTCATTCTAGTTCTGGTATATTGCATTCTGGCAGCTCGCAAACTAGAACACAGCTTTATGACTAATTTGCCTGGGGATCTTGGGCAAAGAACTCTGATCGTCAGTCTCCTCACCTATAAAGTAGAGATAATGTAGTATGTGGTTCATGGGGCTGTGGTGAGGATTGAAAGAGGTGCTCCTATTAAAGTACTTGGTACTGAGGAGGGGATTAATTGGTAACTGCTGCTCTCTCTATCATTCCCAATATCATCATTATCCCTCATCAGAGACAGGAACTCAGCAGTACGTGGCTACAGAGAGTGCACAGAAAATCGGAACAATCTTCCCACCCCTAACTTTTAACTCAAAAACTTAAAATGTAGGTAAGAACTCTCACCATCAATAAAAAAGAACCCTGTCCAGGCCAACAGAATCCTTTGTGTGTGAGAAACTATTTCCTGATCTGCCACAAAGAAGTCCCTAGAGTGAGCCCCAATTTCAAGCCTAATTCTGAAACATAGCAGCTCACACTGATGGTCATCAGTTGGTTTGTTTCCACTGACCATTCTCAAGGGGTCAATTCTCAACTTTGTACTCCTAAGTTTAGTCCTGGGCAAACTCTGAAGAGAGAGAATCCTTTTGGCTGCCTATACATTTCCTAGCTCAGTCTGGTGACTTGGATAAGCTAACTTACCCCCACAAAGTAGAAACAATTTTCTCAGAGAAATGTCCCCATTAAGGCTCACTTGACAAGTGATCACATAGCAGTTAATAACTGGAAATATGCTAAAGGAAGGAAATGGCAGAAGAATATGCAAATGTCATTAAAACCACTTTCTTAGATGAGGGTGGAGGGGGATTTTTAGAGTAGAGATGGGAAAGAGGAGTAGAAGGAGAACCAAGAAAGATTAAACATGCACAAACCAGTAGGTATAATTTTACATGACTGCATAAGTAGGACCATAGATATGTCTTTATTATAATGAGCTGAGATCAGTTTCAATAATATATATATTATTACATACACATGCACACACATACACACACACACACGTATACATACATAGTCAATGCTTACCTCTACCCACCCACCCAAAAAGAAGCTATTTCTGCAATTTTAGTGGAGAGAACGATAACAACATAAACAACAAAGAGATTAAGCCTTGAAGTCTTGTGGTACTGACTGTTTTCTTAAGTATATAATAGTGCAGTAGTATATCAATGAACAAATGAACTGGAGAAATAAACTCAAAATAAATTGTACAAAATCTTCTCTAGATGAGTCTGCAAATAGCGAAATTAAACCAGCATACAGAAGAAGGCTCCTAAATTCTCATTATATTACCACAAGATTTACAGTAACTACTACTCTACTATCATTCCTTCTATTCTTCTCCATAATCATATATTGAACACAGCTCCAAAAAGAATGGCATTAGAACTGCATTATAAGTGGCAGCATCTGCAAACTCTTTAATAGTCCTAATGTCTACCCATAGACACCAATACCATAAATACAGACCCCATTTCTCAAATAACAATTTTGCACATAGTTAAATGAGTGGCAAGTCAAAATTCAAATGACTGAAGTGGTTTCAGGTAATTCATAGGTTATAAAAACTAATGAGAAGTAAAAAAAAAAAATTATGAGCATATTACAACTTTCCCATTAAAATGAAAACCTATGTTACAACTTTATGCTCTTCAAATACTATACCAGACTGAATATCAAATTATGTATAAAGTGCTCTGTCCCTAAATACATTACTTTGTTCACATGGAGTAATAAACTTTCTTCTTAATTTTCAGAAATATCTGCCCAGTTACCCTTTAAAACATGAATCATCTCCAATTCTTTATGATCATCAAAGTTTATTTTTAATCAGCAATTCATTTTAGTAACAGAAATGAAAATAATTGCCAAAAGGCTAGAGTATACTTAACGTGTGCATGTGTGTGTATGTATATGTATACTTCAAATACAACAGGGTAAACTGAAAGCAGGTAATCAATCACATCTTTAAAACAAAAAGAAATTCATATGAAGTAATCACTATGAACAGTTTTACGAACAGCATGAAAGGATTTAGCACATGTACAAGAAATAACCATGCAATAAGACTCAATCAGCCAGATCTTAGTTTCATGCTGCAGAAAGACTATGTCTAGACTCATTTGAGAAAAAAAAAAAATAAAGGCATTATTCTCTCTTAAATGTGGCTGCCTGGTACACAGAATAGACATTCTGTATTTGGGTGCTGATTGGATAAATGATTGTTGATAATCAGATAGCATGATTTATATTGTGAAAATCTGTGGAGTAATTTCTAGGGAAATTACAACAAAAGGGAAGTGTTAAGCATAATTCACTATAGTGAAAATGCTTACTTCATTTCAGTCTTCAAAGCCAGAGTACAGAGAAGACAAACAGGCCGAGTGAGTTTGATACTGGACTCTCAAATTTTATCCTTAAGGTTTGCTGATAACACAGGGTGGGACTTGGCCACATCACAAAAGAGATTCAGCAAGCCTTGCAGGTATGAGAGACAAGCAATCTCATTCGAAAAATCTGAGTTTTTGTGTCCTGTCATAGCATTAAAATAATCATGCAAATCTGTCTCCAGCTGGTCTCTAATTTGCATTCATTTCTTCTGTTTGAACTGATTTATACATACTTGTACTAAATCTAAATTCAGTCTTAGAAGGACATTTACAATATTTGAACTAAATTTACATTAAGAGCTAACAATTATTAACATTATTTAAGTACCAAACTCGGTTAATAAGCAGACACCTGCAAGCTTGTTTTTCATAGAATTGAGCACTTACCATATATTTTGGCTAATTAAAACAAAACAGCTGGCTAATGCGGATATTACATCCTTAACACAAAGATGATGAAAGCACAAAATACTGTACATGAACTAAGTGTAAGAAGACAAAGGATGACTCTTCACAAATCCTTTGCAACTGTAATAACAGAACACTCCTTATTCTGTAGTTATGTTTAAAGATTGTTTAAGGACGGTGGAGAAATGTACACTGTGGAATGCTTTACTAATTCAGAGATCATTCTAGCAGCAACCCAGAGGCCATGAGTAAGTAGTCCACCTTTCTTTAGAAGTAGAACAGAAGCAACCAGAACTTTCCTTCTAGAAAAGTCATACAAGATTAGGGCCAATTCAGTCAATAAATAATAGCTATTTTTAAAGCAAACTTGATCTAATACTATCGTTGGGAAATATTAACATCATAATTCTATTCTACCAAACAACCCCATGAAATAGGAGTTTTCTTCATTTTTAAAATGAGGAAGGTTGGAATCTGAGAAGTACCTTGCTGAATGTCACACAACTAATAAGTAACAAAACAGGATTTCAAACCCGTAACTACTAATAATACATTCATTTAGCAAATACTTTCTGCATACATACAATGAGACACGGGGTTCTGCAGGGAACAGAACAAATGCCCTGCCCTCACAGAGCTTATGTTCAAGTGTTTATTATTCTTTACAAATAATAAACAAAATAAATAATGTGCAATGATGAAAAGTGCTGTGAAAAAAAAATTAAGCTGGGTAAGGGAAAATCAGAATGTGAAACAAGTGGAGGGGTTCCATTTCTTATATTAGGTGGTCCAGAAGTGACTGGTAAGGAACAACTGATCAGACTAGAAGGAAAGTGAGGGAACCAGATCATTATCCCATTAGAGGAAGGAAAAACAAACCTCCTGGCAGAGAAAGCAAGGGCAGTGGCCCAGAGGCAGGAGCATGCTTGTCCAAATGAAAAATAGCAATGAGGAAAAACACGGCCAAAGAAGAGAGAGCCAAGAGCAGATAATTAGGAGAGAAAGTGGGAGAAACAGGGAGAGAGGCCCTATCTCATGGAGGAACTTGTAGGTCACTATAAAGTCTTTGGTTTTTGAGGCTGAGACGCAACAGTTCTGAGCAAAGAAGAGATTATCTGAGTTATCTTGTAAAACAATCACTGTGATTGCCCTGTTGGGAGAGCAGTCAGGAGACTGTGGCAATAATTCATGCAACAGATGATGATGGCTCAGGAGATTAACAGTGGAGGTGCTGGCAAACAGATAGTTTCTGCATATATATTAAAGGTTTCATCGTTTGAATGTGGGATGTGAAAAACACAGAGGGTTAAGGAGGACTCCAAGCAATCTGACTTTAGGCAACTGGAAGATTAGAATGCTATTTACTGGAACAAAGGCTGCAGAAAATTTATCAGATTTTAAAGTTCATGCCCTCTCCAAATGACCATGCTTCTTCCCAAAGATAGACCATGTGTCCGAATTGGTTTAGAATTCAACTCACAGTTACACTGGGTATCTACTGTGGTCCACTAGGGCTGAAACATATCCAGCGGGAGACGCTGCTGGCTGGGACCCGAAGAAACTAGAAAAGGCATCATGCCAAAGGTTAACTGTGAGCCCACTAAGCAATATCAGAGATATAACAGCAGAGTCAGCAGAGATAGTTGAAAGGACAAAACCAGAACACGAAGAGTTGACATACAAGGATGAAAACAGCCAAGAAGATCTTAAGGTGGCAGTGGCAAAAAGGTAAGGGAAGGAAATGACAGGTGTTTAAGTCAATGGAGGACCATTATATCTGCCATTGCTTGGCAAGGTCTTCCCATATGGAGACTCCCAACTCCACCTGAGCCAGGACAGCTCTACTTTGAACTAATTTACATAGCCATCTTCCTCAGATGATCATGTTTGAATGAAGGAATCCAAAGTTTGTTCTCTCTCCTTCTTTCTTTGTCAATCTCCCTCCCTTTCCTTCCTCTTTCTCTCATTTTAATAAAAAACTCCCAGTCTTGACCAGTAGTTTTCAAACCTGGCTATACATCAGGGAATCTTCTAAAAATATAGTTCTTAGGCCTCTAATTCACAGATACAGTGAATTAGAATTCACAGGCAGGAAAAGCATGCAGTCAGGCTTGGAAGCCACCTATGGTTTTTAAGGAAAGATCAAGGACAGTACATGGTCATATTTCCTTTCTCTCTGGACCACTAGGGCCTGTTTCAGTTTGCTAATGCTGCTAGAATGCAATATACCAGAAATGGACTGGCTTTTACAAAAGGGATTTATTAGGTTACAGATTTACAGATCTAAGGTCAAGGAAATGTCTGAACTCAGGCATCAACAAGAGGATACCTTCATTCAAGAAATCATGACCAGGGTTTCTTTGTCACAAGAAAAGTCACATCTCCCAGCTTGTAGTTTCAATGGGCACTCTCAGCTCCCGGTGTCTCCTAGGGGCATTTCTGTCTGCATCTTCAAATGTCTGTGTCTTGGTTTTGTCTCTCTGCTCTCTGTGTCAGCTCTAAGCTCTCTCTCTGTTTTCTGTCTCTTATTCTTTTCACAGAGGCTCCAGTAAAGGGATTAAGACCACCTTGAATAGGTGGGGGTCACATGTCCATAGAAACAACCTAATCAAAAGGTCCCACCCACAACAGGTCCCATCCACAAGATTGGATTAGAAGAATATGACTTTTCTGGGGTACATAACAGTTTCAAACCAGTACAGGGTCCCTGAGATGATCTAGCATCCATGGAGTTTTCAATTTTTTTCTTCAAGGGGTCAATGGTAGAATACTTTCCTGAGAAATTACTCACCCTGGGGTCTAATAAAACTGTTACATCCATCTTCAAAGAGCAATACAAGATCAATCTTTCTAAAATGGCTTTCCCTGGTGGGGAGGCCAAATACTCTTCTGTTACTTCACACTGTTAACATTCCTGAATATTTACCTTGGATACTTTAATTAATGTTTAATGCTCCTGCCTTGCGGCATATCCTATGAATGGCACAGAGTTCAAAATCACAGCCTCAAAGTACTCCACAGGTTTAACACTGAGTAATTATGACAACAATTCAAAGCAAAAACCAAAACCACATTCTCCACTCAAACTGCCAGGGTGCCCAGCTCAATTTGTGGAGGTCTTCTCTGGCAAATCTGTGATTTACTTTGATTCTCCTGTCGTTACACTGGCAGATGCTTACTGCTGATCTCTCACTCCTAGGGAGGGGCACAGTCTTTGAGAAAATTGCTCCACCACCCAAAAGTGATGAAGTGTGTGGAGCAACACTGGGCTAGAACTGATTCCTGAAGTCCCGTTAGGAGATGCCAACAGAGACTCTATTAACCATCATTTCCTTGGTACGCGCACACAGCGACCGGAAAGAAAGAGGAAAGAAGACTTGCAGCTGCTTATGGTATCTTCAGGAATCATCTGACAGCTTATTTATAAAATGCATTTTAGTATTAATTCTCCTCTGAGCCAAAGCTGACCTTCAAAAAAACGTACTGCATCTCAAGAGCACAAAGCACAACAGCCAAGGGGAAGCATGGATGTGAAGAAAAGCAGTGCTTAAACTCATTCCCCTCTGTGCAGCTACTTACAAAATTGGTTAAGTTTAAATAATATAGCAGCCAAAATGCAGATACATTAGAACCCAATGAACTGAGGTCCAATTTCTTTTTCTCTGTGCTTTTTTAGAAGAAGGATATAAATGGGAACGTACAATGATAGAAGGAAATGTTTCACCTTCTTCTCGAATACGTCCTGGGTCCAAAACACATTCCGTCTTCTCCAGTCCTGTACAATGAGAACTGGCATTGAAAATAATAACCCTCAGGCATCCAGTCAACACCCAATTATATTTCATCTCTTGTATT
The DNA here is from genome assembly GCF_023851605.1 of Tamandua tetradactyla. Taxonomy (NCBI): domain Eukaryota; kingdom Metazoa; phylum Chordata; class Mammalia; order Pilosa; family Myrmecophagidae; genus Tamandua; species Tamandua tetradactyla. The sequence continues at coordinate 49,428,933 of NC_135337.1, forward strand.
TACTTAGTCAAAACACAGATCACAAAGCTCTCCAGAAGCAGCTACCATTTAAACCTTGACCAGAAAATTCCACCAAACCAAAATCCCCATGCTTTAAACATTTTGATGGAGGTTCCACTCCTACATAGAATTAAATTAGGACTGTCTTCTTTTATGATTTAATTCATATTTAATCCCAGTTTGTACATGATGCTTAGAAAAGACCAACCTGCAATTCTGCTCCAGAAAATCATGTCTAATCCTCAAGTATCTATAAACCAATGCTGACGAGTAAGTAACCAGTCAATCCAGTTAGCCCATTTGAATTGGAAGTCACAGATAAAATCTTTCTTTACTACTCTCTCTCTGAAAACTTTCCACCATTAATCAGGAATTAGAGTTGTTTTTACAAGGATCTGGGAGATGACAACCCATAAAACCATATATAATCTCTTTAAAGCAGTAGGAAAAGTGAGGACTCTGGAACTCCATAGAAGAAGACGTGCATGTGACCTCCCAAGATGTGCATCCCCTAAGTCAAATGCGGCCTTCTCACTGCAGCACTGGGCAGACGCAATACTGATTCCAGCTGGGTGGGAAGCGTTAGTCTCCTTCCAGCAGCAAGGCTGTAAGAGGGTGAGAGCACGTGGGCACTCTGCGGAGCATTTGCAGCCCCAGCATAAGATGAAGCTCTGTGTCAGTCTTTCTTGGTTCTGAGTCATTAGTTTTAGGGAGGGAAGGTATTAGAAAACCTTTCAAGCCACAAACCACATATCTTAGAGAGATGGCTAATTAGAATTCACCCTAAACTGTGAAAGAATTAACAGACATTAAATAATCATTATTTATAATTGGGGAATCAAGTTACCCAAGAGAAAAAAAAAGGCAAAGCTCAGATTGCCTTGGCTAATGTTTAAACTGGAAAAATAAAAGGGTAAGCAGTTCCGCAAATGACCGATAACTTATGTTTCCGAAGTTAGTAATTTAGAAAGGGTTTTTCTCAAGAAGCGATGTTAGAATTGTGATAAGGATTTTAGGTTCTTAGAAGAGAACAAACAAACAAACAAAAAGATTGCATCTGCATCTGCATGTGGCCATAATTTAGGACACTCTGTCCTGAGCACTAGAACAGTGACACTGGAATAATGCAGCTTAAAAGAGAGAAAGAAATTTTCTTCCTCCTTTTCATTACAAAGCATTGACCTGGGGAATTATTTTAAAGCAAAAACAAAAACAAAAACAAAAACAAAAACAAAATAAAACGTTTTTAATTTTTTTGTTTCTCCTTTTCTGCAACCACCTTAATTTCACTTCTCTCACTTGCAGGTCCCCTTCCAGCCAGACCTACTACAAAAGACCTATCCAGGTGGGCCACAGTGGCTCGGCAGGCAGAGTTCTCACCTGCCATGTCAGAGGTTCAATTCCCAGTGCATGCCCATGCAAAAAAAAAGACCTATCCTTCAGGGCATAGGTGACCTCAGGGAGGAGAGGAGAGGAGAGGACAAAGTAAACTGATCAAATCAGGATATGATGAAATAAGACCTCATGTCGGAGGTGCAAGGGTAGATCAGTGATAGAATTCTAGCGTGCTGCGTGGGAGACCTGGTTTCAATTTCTGGCCTATGCACCTCTGCACCTCCCCAAAACAAACAAACAAAAAATAAACAAACAAGAAATTCAAAAATGGTGCTGCAATAATGGGATACTCACGTGGAAAAAAATGAAATGTGGCCCCCGCCATACAGCGTACAAATGAAAAAGACCTTCTGTTTTCCTCTAAAATAGTAAGTTCACAATATTCAGCCTTAAAGAGAGTTATCAAAATGCAAACAAAAACATAAAAATATATTCACATTCAATGTGTTAAAATTATAAGAAGACTGCTTTTACTGGGAGGGTGTGGAAAAACAGCCATCCCCAGAAGACTCTTGGAGGTGGAGTTAATTACAGCCTCTCTGGAGGGCATTTGGTTATACACGACTAAAATCTTTAAAAATATATATATAACATCAATCCAGCAAAAACTATATATAGAGATAGTAATCAAAGATGTGCACAAAGATGGATGTTTAGAGATGTTTAACGCATTACTATTTAAAATAGAGAAAAAACAGAAACCTAAATTCCAGCAATGGCAGATTGTTAAATAAATAGAGGGAAGTCTACATAATGGAACATACTGACACCATTAAATAACACATCACAGAAAAATAGTTATTGATATGGATAAAATGTATTTATCAATATTTTAGTAAAAGAAAATGACAAACCACATGTTCTATTTTGCTAGCTGCCAGAATGCAATATGCCAGAAACAGAATGGCTTTTAAAAAGGGGAATTCAATAAGTTACTAGTTTACAGTTCTAAGGCTGAGAAAATGCCCCAATTAAAACAAGTCTATAGAAATGTCCAATCTAAAGAATCCAGGGAAAGATACCTTGGTTCAAGAAGGCCCATGAAGTTCAGGGTTTCTGTCTCAAGTAGAAGGACACATGGAACACAGTCATTTTCTCTCTCATCTGGAAAGGCATATGGTGGGCACGGTGTCATCTGCTAGCTTCTTCTCCTGGCTTCCTATTTCATGAAGCTCCCCGGGAGGCGTTTTCCTTCTTCATTTCCAAAAGTCGTTGGCTCATGGACTCTCTGCTTTGTAGTGCTGCAGCATTCTCTGCTTTCTCTGAATCTCTTTCATTCTCCAAAATATTTCCTCTTTTATAGGATTCCAGAAACTTATCAAGACCCACCCAAATGGGTGGAGACATATCGTCACCTAATCCAGTTTAACAACCACTCTTGATTAAATCACACCCCCAGGGAGATGATCTGATTACAGTTTCAAACATACAGTATTGAATAGGGATTTTTCTGCCTTTATGAAATGGGATTTAGATTAAAACATGGCTTTTCTAGGGGACATACATCCTTCTGAACCAGCATACCACAGTTCACATATAGAGATGTTATGCTATAAGATATAATTTTAGTATATATGTATAAAAATAACCAAAAGACTAGAAAGACTTTCACAAAATATGTAAGCAGTGGTAAACATTGGTTAACTCTGGGTGATAACCACAGGTGTGTTTATCTTCATTATGCTGTTATATGCTTTTTACAATTTCAGGATTAATCATAAAACTAGTAAGAACATTCTATAATTAGTTAGAAACAGCTATTTTTAAAATTTAACACAGAACATTAAAAGAAAACTCCACTAGAGAAAAGAGAGTAAGGGGTGGGAGATAGAAATTGTCAGTTTTAAGCATGGATAATTTGGATAGTTTGTAAATCAGAGGTTGCAACTTGTCTCTTTGTGATAATAGTTCAGATAACACATCCCAACACACACACACTACACACACACACCTCAAATGAATAACTGTTGGATTAAAAACAAACAAAAGAAATACACAGTCTTTAAATATTCATCTCTAGCAATGTTCAGTTCCACCTTTATATTTTTCCCCAAACTATTTGGCTGTTTCCTTTACTGTGAGAAATATGGTACATCTTGATGTTTTAGAATCCTTAAAATCACATAAATTATTCTTGGGGAATGTTTAAAAATTCATATTATTTACTCCTAAGAGACCATGATAACTTCTTTCCAGATTGCAACAGACTATTCTTCTGTGGATCAAGGATTTTAATTTCTAAGATGCAACAGCAATGCTTTGTGCTCAGATCAATAAAAGGAAATGAGCTAATGTGGTTTCTGTGCCTTTCACCAGACCCCCAGCTGCACCCCCTGCAGAATTTATTCACAGTCCTGAGTGTATCAAAACTCCATCTGTAAATTAAACTAGTTTGTCTGACATCGAAACAAAGCTAAACCATGTAAAGTGCAAACCAAACATTAATGGCTTATTCTCAGAACCACAGATGTCTTTTCCTGTGCCAAATCCCTGGCCCACCTAGAGACAAACTAGCCAGGAATGGACCTGGGCTTTGCAGAAGTCTAAGGCTTTATATAGACTTCTGAGGTAATTTCTTTTTAAATGTGTTGTCCACTTTCTCCAGCAGTGCAATATATTACTACCATCTGCATTTTATAAAGCCTTGTAAATAGATGCCCACATTTTTCAAGCAAATATATTTTTTCATCGTGATTCCACAAAATCAGCTTTATCAGAACAAATGTCATACTTTCCTAATTTATTTATGCCTATTGTTCTTTTTGGTATTTATGTTAAGGTAGCAATTCCTGAATTTGCCTCTTCCTGGTACTATGAGCTTGATTTAGCTATATAATTTAAATGCTATATGTAACATTTGCTGATATAGTCATCTTTAAAAAAAATCTAATTTAAGGACTGCATAACAGACCAAGTGATTACTGGCATATGATAGGCACTCAAATGGGCTGAGCATTTTCACACGGGTTTTCTGATTTATCCTCACAATTACCCTACAGTGTAGAATTTATATCTCTACTTTACAATGGAGAAACAGAGTCAGAAAAGCTCAAGTAACATACCCACTCACACAGCTGATAAGCCACTAAGCCAACATGCTGATCTAAGAGTCTGAATAGGAAAGGACACACAGGGCACCCCCCTAGTCAAGACTGCAGAGTAAGAAGCTTGAGGGCTCTGTTCTCCCAACAGAACCTTTGAACAATTGGCAAGAATTGTCAGAAACATCTTTCCCCAACTCCAGAAAATAATTAAAGGATTGCAGTAACACAGTGAGTATGAATCAAAAGAAAGCAATTCAAAAAATAGTAGGATCTCATGACACCCTATCTGGTCCCTCTCACATCTCCTCAATGGCAAAAATGTGGAGCCAGTCTGCTTTCCCAATGCAGGTCCCTGTTCTGGAGGGAGCAGAATAACCATCGTGCATGCCTGGGAGCATGTGTGTCTGGTCTAGTCTCTCTGGCACAGGCATGAAGGAGTAAACCAGGACATTCAGAGAAAGCTTATCAGAACTTTCTCTGCATGGAGAAAGTGACTCACACAGCTCTCTTATAGAACACTGTGGGAGAGCAGGCAAGTTGTGGCAGCCTGGGCAAAGGATTGCTGTCTGTAAGACACACAATTTCCTAGGGAAGAGGGGTGGAAACTGTTTCCTAGGGAAGAGGGAAGATTTATATCCAAGTAAACAGAGAAATTCTTAGGGCCACACACACATGCCCAATACAAGAGGCATGGCCAGAAAGGATCAGGTCTTGAGCTATTCTTTAAACTCATTGTATGGTTAAACTCTGAGGGAGAACATTTGCATAGGCTAATCTACAAAGACTAGTAAAGCTGTTGTCTCTATTCATTCTTCTTCTTCATTTTTTTTTTTTAGCTCCTGGCATTCAAGGAAATCTGTCCTAAAAATTGCTGATAAAAGACTAAGGAATAAACCATTCAAGAACTAATTTCCAGAGGTAACTCCTCAAAAATTCAAAATGTACAGGCTTCAACAAAAGATTTCAAAACATACAAAGAAACGGCAAGTGATGACCCTGGCAAAGGAGAAGATTAAAGCACTAAAAACCATCGCTGAGGAAGACCAGACCTGGGACTCCACTGGAAAAAAACTTTTTAAAAATGTTCCTAAGTATACTAAAAGAACTAATGGAAAACATGGACAGAAAAAAAACTAAAGGAAATCAGGAAAACAACAGTTCAACACAAAGAGAATCCCAATAGAGAGATGGAAATTATGAAAAGGAACAAAGCACAGCTGAAGACCACAGTTACAGAAATTAAAAATTCCCTAGAGTGGAATAAGTCTATTGAGGCTGGCAGAAGAAGGAATCAGTGAACTGAAGACAGAACAATCAAAATCATCCTGGCTGAGGGGCAAAAAGAAGGGATGAAGAAAAGTGAACCACGCCTCAGGAACCTGTGGGATACCATTAAGTGTACCAGTATACACATTATGAGATTTCCAGAAGAAGATAAAACAGTAAGGGGCACAGACAAGTTCAAAAAAATAATGGCTAATTACAAAATTTAGCAAAAGAGACACATGTATAGGTCCACCATGCTCAACCAACTCCAAACAGGATAAACTCAAATGGAATAACACCACAGCATTTTACAATCAAACTCCTGGATGGCAAAGATAAGGTGAGAACTCTGAAAGGTATGAGAAGCAACATGTCACAGACAAGGGAGCCTAAATAAGATTATGTGCCAAGTCCTCATCAGAAACCATGGAGGCAAGAGGGCAGTGATTTGAAATATTTAAAGTACCGCAAGGGAAAAATTGCCAATCAAGAATTCTATTACCTGAAAACTGTCTTTCTAAAATGTGGAAATCTGTCTTTCTAAAATGTGGAAGAGATTAAGACATTCCCAGATAAACAAAAGCTGAGGAAATTCATTTTCACCAGATCAGTCCTCCAAGAGATGTCAAAGGGAGTTCTGTAGGTTGAAAGGAAAGGATAATCAGCAATAGATCAAAGCACATGAAGAAATAAAAATCACTGGTAAGTTGTGGTACCTGTTTGTCTGGTTGGGCAAGTGCTGGCCTGTCTGTTGCAATGAGGACATTTCATAGAATTAAATCATGATCATGTCAGCTGCATCCACAGCTGATTGCATTTGTAATCAGCCAAAGGGGAGTGTCTTCTGCAATGAGTGATGCTTAATCTAATCACGGGAAGCCTTTTAAGGAGGATTCAGAAGGGACAGGTTCCATTCCTGCTTCGGCTGGTGAGCCTCTCCTGTGGAGTTCGTCCAGACCCTCCATCAGAGTCGTCGGCTTCACAGCCTGCCCTGCGGATTGTGGACTCTGCATTCCCACAGTCACATGAGACACTTTTATAAATTTTATATTTGTGAGTGTTCCCTGTTGCTTCTGTTTCTCTAGAGAATCCTAACTAATATAGATAGCAATATGAGTAAATATATATGCCAGTATTATTGCATTCTGGTTTGTAACTCCATTTTTTACTTTCTACAGGACCTAAAAGGCAAATGCATTAAATATAGTGACAAAAAAATCAGTTGTTTGGGACTCATAATGTATAAACATGTAATTTGTGAGAAGAACACAAAGTAGGAGGACAAAACGGTATGGGAATATAATTTGTGTATGCTATTTGTGTTGGTTTGAATCTGTTGTATATGTTCTTTAATCCTCATTCAATACTGCTTGGTGGGAGCTTTTTGATTGTTTCCATTGAGATCTGACCTACCCAATTGTAACTTTTGATTAGATAGTTTCCACGTAGATGTGTCTCTACCCATTCAGAGTGGGGTTGCTTACTGGAGCCCTTTAAGAGAGAACATTTTGGAAAAAGCTTTAGCGCTAACAAAGCCAATGCAGCCAGAGACCTTTGGAGATAAAGAAGGAAAACACCCGAGGGAAACTTCATGAAACAAGAACCTGGAAGAGAATGCTAGCAGATGTCTCAATGTGCTTTCCCATCTGAGAGAGAAACCCTGAATTTCATCAGCCCTTTCTTGGGAATTAAGTTATCTTTCTCTGGATGCCTTAGTTTGGACATTATCACAACCTTAGAACAGTAAACCTGCAACTTAATAAATTCCCTTTTCAAAATCCCTTCTATTTCTGGTGTATTGCAATCTGGCAGCTTCGACAAACTAAAACACTACTGAAGTCAAGTTAGTAGAAAAGCAAATGAGATTGTTAATATATTTAGAACGTTAAATTAAAGCCCCATGGTAACTACAAAGAAAATATCACAGAATATGTAAGCCCATAGAGATAAAAAGTAGATTATAGGTTTCCAGGGGTGAGGAACTGGGGAAACGGAGAGCTCATGCATAATGGGTATAAAATTTCTGTTTGGGAAGATGGGAAAGTTTTAGAAATGGAAGGTGATGAGGATACTGCAATATTGTATTTGCGTTAATCCCACTGAATGATATGCTTGGGAGTGGCTGAAATGGGAAAATTCATATTACATACTTGTTTCATCAACTTTTTTAAAAAGAGAGAAATAGCACCTAAGGAGACAATGGTAGTAAATGCAATATGTGATCCTCGATGGGATTTAACAAGGGAGGAGAAAAATGTTCAAAAAGACATTATTGGAACATATGAAAAAATTGGACTATAAACTGTAAGTTTCTATCAATGTTAATTTTCTTGAACTTGATACCTGCACTTAAGGTAGTTAAATAAGTGAATATCTTTGTTCTCAGGAAACATAGATGGCAGTATTAAGAGTTAAAGGAGCATGATGTACACAATCTACCCTCTAGTGTTCAGAAAATAGACTGATCGATAGATAGATTGATGGATAGACAGGCAGACAGACAGACGGACTGATAGATAGATGGGTAGATATGGCAAATGTAGCAAAATATCAACATTGACAGATCTGGGTATCTGGGTGAATTTTGGAGTATTAGAGTTCTCTGGATGGGGTATATATTATTTTTGCAGCTGTCCTGTAAATTTACAAGTATTTCAAAATGAAAACTTTTTAAAAATATACCCATACTGAATTTTAGAGATTTTAGGAATACACTTTTAGAAGACCTTTTTTTTCACTGGCCCTGTTACTCCAGCAAAGAGGTGACTGGGCAAATGTCAACTGCTAACAACTTTTTTTTATTTTAGCAAAACCTGATCACTACTAGACACCACTAGATCAACTAATATTTTTAAAAGATAGCCCAATGAAAATGAAAATGCACAGGTTCAGCACTGGGCAATATGTTAAATTAGTATACGTATAGGCTGAGTCTAAATCAAGTGTGGACCTTTGAGGCAAATCCTGAGGCTGACTGCTAGGCAAGTTCGAAGGGCCAAATTACAGACCAGCTTCTGAGTAAAATTGAATTTGACTCTTTCCTCCGGAGATTGGGAATTATCTTCCCAGCATGCACTTTAGAACATCAATGTCAGCCCATCTGCGATATAAATTTAGATCTCAATAGAGTATATAAAGCTTATTTGAAGTGTGGTCATTAGCAGAGAAAAACCTCCAAAGGTCCCATCATTAAATGAAGGCCCACAGCATCTGTCCCCTTCTCTAGGGGACATGTCATTGGTGCTACAGCTCTGCATGAAGGACTGAGGAGAGGGGGTGGGAAAGCAGGCAGGGAACGACGTGACAGTGGCTCAGGAAATCGAGGTGCTGGACCCAGCTCTATGACCTTGAACAATGTGAAAAATCTCAGGGTTGCAAAGAATATTTAAAGCCTGTTAGTTCAAACTTTTTTCTCATGTTGGAATCCCTTTAATAACATCACTGCCAAGGGGTATTTCAGTTTAAGTTTTATACTCAAGTAATAGAGAAATCATTACTTCCATTCCCTCTACCTTTGAGTAGGGGGGCTGGGTAAAAGTTTTGCAAGTTGACCCCATGCAGACTGCATCCCTCCATAAAGGCTACTGGGTCAGGGGACAGACGTCCTGGGGCCCACCCTAACCCACTTTCCGTGGAAGCATCAGGCTTAGTCAACCTCCTAGTGTCTCGGAAAAGCTGGGGAAGGCCTCATGGGATACACACATGGGCCGGAGGCCAATTCTGGTAGCCACTGTTTGCCAAGGGGGGTGGGGTAGAATGACAATTGATTTTGATAATTTTCTCAAGCTCCTTATCTTGACCCAAATGGGGAGAAATGAGACACATGCATAGGTGAAGGGATGTTATGCTGAGGGTCCTCAAGGCAAGCAGAGTAGACCAGGGCTTCTGAGGTAAACTTGGAGAATCTGGGTGATGTTTGTCCAGGTCAGTCTTGGCACCCAGACTAGCCTGCAACACCCACCTGGGGCTCCCAGGAAATCCCCAGCAATTACTGCTCCCCTCCTTTGAATGGGTATGGCCTGTTTCTGGGAGGGCCACTGGAATACCAGGCAGAGAATGTGATAGAGGCCATTGCATTGTCCCCCTGTGGGCCTCCCCTGGGTCCCAAGTCCAGTCCCTGTCCTTATCAACCTGGAGGTTTCCTGGAGGATCATTCCAAGAAGGGTGACCATGCCTGACAGTGGGAGTCCAGGCACAGAATGAATGTGGGGTGCAGGGAGAGGGAATCCTCTGATATTAAAAAGTAAAGTAAAAGAAAATATTGTATATGGTGGAAAGAAACTGAAGTCTGAAAGGGAGCCAGCTTATAACAATACTGGAAAGTAGGAAGAGGTCACTAGCCCATGTCTATGGAAAGAATTATTAATTACCATTAGGTGGTCATGGAAAAAGAATAAAATTTCAAGGATTCCTTGACATAAATAGATTACCATAGAGTTAAAAGAAAAATCCCGGGATGTTGAAACTTCTAAAATAATGTTTTCACCATATAAGCCATAAAAGCCTTGGCCATACAGATAAAGATATTTAAAGTATTCCAGACAGAAAATCTTAGCTAAAAGGCCAAGGCTGTGCAGAGTCCAGATGATGTGACAATGTCATTTTATGAGGAAGAAGGGCCCAACCCAAGAAATGCTAGCTCAAGTATGAAATAATTCTGGGATGAATTAACAAGAACACGGCCAGGGAGAAATACTTTTCAGCCAACAACTCAGTATCTCCGACACTGACTGGCAGGCTTAAAATTCTGGACTCCTCATTAGGATCATGTGACAGAAATAATCAAGGAAATCTAAATATCAATCAATTCACCTTTTTTATTAGGATAAGTGAGATAGTGAGTCTTATTTTAATTTCTGAGTTAAGTTTGAATATTGAAGAGATTAACATAAATACATAGAGTATACATATAAACAATATAATAAATTGATTCAATAGCAATGCTACTCTAATTGTGGTTGCAGCCTGCTGAGGTTCCACAAATTGTTTGTTAATAGTTGAAAGGAGAGGAAGAACTTGCATCAGAATTTAAATCAACTTTGTTACTACTCTGGTTTGCTAAAGCTGCCAGACTGCAACAGACCAGAAATGGGGATTGGCTTTTAAAAAACGTAGGTTACAAATTTACAGTTCTAGGGCCATGAAAATGTCCGAATTAAGGCATCAACAAGATGATACCTGGGCTCTGAAGCAAGGCGCCAGCATGTGGAGCACCTCGGTCAGCTGGGAAGGCATGTGGCTGGTCCTTGCTCCCAGTTTGTTCCTTTCAGCTTCTGATTCCAGTGGCTTTCTCAGTCTGTCCTATGGGTCTCCTCTTAGCATCTCCAGGGCATTTCTCTCTCTAAGCATGCATGAGTTTTCTCTTAGCTTCTCTTGGACAAACTGTGGATGTTATTTCTTGGCATATCATCTCCCAGGGCATTTTCTTTCTCCAAGCTTCTGTGCTTTCCCTAAATCTGTCTGCCTCTAAAGGATTCTGGTAAACAGATTAAGACCACATCTTAATGGATTGAATGCGAAGGTCACATCTACATGGAAATAACCTAATCAAAAGGTCCCACCCAATAATGGGTCAGTCCCCACAAGATTGGATTAAAAGAACATGGCTTTTCTGGGGTATATAACAGTTTCAAACCAGCACACTGTTTGCTTCAGTTGATTTTTGTGTGTGTGTGCCAAGACTTTCTTGATAAAGGAAGCAATGCATTGATTCACACTCTGGTGCAAGTTCCTAATCTTGGCCCAAATGGTAGCAAACAAGTCACAGACTGGCTAGTTCATGGAGAACTGTTAGAAGTGACAACGCTAGAATTTTCTATGGGATGCTAATGAACCTGTGATAGCTTTCTTCACTCTGGGAATTACCAACTTCCCAAAGCAGGTATTTCCATCATCTTTTTACACTGTCTCATGCAGTGGATTACAGAGTCTTCTAGCAAATCTCCCTGGCTTCAAACTATTCTGACATATCCCTAAGCCAGCCTCCACCCTGCTGCCACAGGAATTTTCTAAAACATCTAGACACTCACTTCCCTGCTTAAAAGGCTCTGAGAGCTCTCCAATGCTACTGCATTTGCTTTAAGCTTTTGAATTTAATCTCCATTCCCTACCCCTGTGATTATTAGTCATTCCCTGAACACAAGATATATTTTCATCTTTCTGAACCTTAATTCACATTGCACCCTCTACTTGGAATGCTATTCTGCTTCTTTTCACCTATAAACTCCTACTCATCCTTTAATAGCCAGTTCAGATAAACTTTCTCAGAAAATATCACCAATTATCCCAGAAAGAACTACATATTCATATCCTCTCTGGGAGGTAGATTAGTGCCATAATGAATAGGGCAAGCCCTGGAACCTGACTCTATAACTCCCATCTATCCCACCATGGAAAAATGATTTGATATCCATGCACACTGGCTTCCCATCTGTAAAATGGAGGCAACAAAAGTATTTCCTTCATAGAGTTGATCTGAAGATTGAATTAGTGAATCCATGTAAAGCACTTCTCATAGAGCCTGACATATAGTAAAACATTCAATAAATTATTAGGTTCCCAAAATACTTGTTTTCCTCTCTCTGGTATTTTGTTGTATTATATTTAATTCTTTTCATGTCTCATTTCTTCAACATATTGCAAGCTTTTAAAAGGTAAATCCTTAATGGGTCTCATTTCTCTTCTACCACTAGCACCACAGAAGGAACTCAGTAAAATGCCTGTTCAATAAACACAGAAGGATCTAGATGGATGAAGCCAGAAACAGGCTGACTTCAGGCACTGTAATGGCTCAGAAGGCAGCTCAGACAGGAACTGTGGGCCTAAATCTCCAACCTAATTCATCCTGACTACAGAAAGAGCCATCATCCCTTGACTCAGGTTCTTCAACAATCTGTCTCCTGGGAAGTGTTTGTGTTTTCCCATCTCTGTTCTTGCTCCCTGAAGATGGGAAAGGATGGTTGCTACCCTTCAACTCCCAAACATTGTTTAACCCCTAACAGAACTGCACCTCCAGGCAACTCTAGAAGATGATGGCGCCAAGCTCTACAGAGCCCACGGAGCCTGGCACAGTGGAGCAAACAGTGGATTTGCCAGCAAAAGGCCTTCACTGGGTGCCCGGCTCAGCTACTTGTCAGTTTTATGGCCTTTGGCAAATCCCTAAACATCACCATTTCCTCATTCATAAAATGCGGATGTCATCTCTGACCTGTTGTCAAGGAAAATAAGCAAGCAATATAGGAGGGAGTGGAAAGCACTAAGCACATATCAAGAGCTAATATTAGATAATAGAAAAAGCTACTAATTACCAGGCACTTTCTCCCTGACAGGTACTGTGCTAAGTGCTTATTCCATTACCTCTTTTAATCCTTATAGCTGATGCCATAACTACTATCATCCCCTGCAGTAATTAAGGTTCTTGTAAGCAAGAGGGACCAATTCTAGTTGGTTTAAGTAGTGAAGAAAAAAAAAAAAGGTGGGGATGGATTTTTTTGAAAGATATCAGAGTTGCTCAGAGAACTAATGTACACCCATGCATCCAGCCAAGGCTGGGTAGGAAAGGGCGGCAGCCTGAAGTGCAGCAGGCATCGATGGACCCTCCCTTCAGGCTGCTGACAGGAGGGTTTCTCAGCACCATTGGGTTCTTGTCCCTGAGTTTCAAATTCCAAGGTGAGAGAAGTTAACTGGTCTGAATCAACCAGTTGCTGTGGCCAGGCAGCGGAATCGCACTGCCCAGACAACTCATCGTTCTGGAAAATGAAGAACTGCTCTGTAAGCCAGCAAGCCACACTTAAAGGGGTCTACTATGTTTCTCTTTTACAGTAAAGACTGTGACCTTAAAACATGCCCAAAGTCCTGTGGCTCATAATCAATGGAGCCAGGTGCCAATCCAAATTTCTGACACTAAAGCAAGCACTCTGAAATTTTTACTACACTGCCTATTTTCCAATGTAAAGGGTCCAGGAAATCACCTTATGAATATTTTCCCTGACAAAGCTGTCAAAAAATAAACATGCATTCCTTCTTCATTACCTTAAGAGACTGGTTGCTAGCCAGTTTCTGGTACCCCACTGCCATGAAAAAAAAATTCAACCTTCTTGACTTACTAAGTATGTGACTTTGAACAGTTTGCCTAATTTCTTTGTGCCTCTTGTGGGTTGTAGTGAGGATTAAGTAATTTAACACACATAAAGGATTTAAACCATGTCTGAAGCAAGTAGAATAGTCTATGAAATCCTGAAGAAAAGCAAAGTTGAAGGAATCATAATATCCAATTTTGAAATTTACAGTGAGACTACAATATAGGTAAAAAAAAAAAAAAAAAAAAGACAAATAGTTCAATGAAGCAAAATACAGGTCCCAGAAATAAAGCCACACAAATATGGTTTACTGAACTTTGACAAAGAAACAAAGGCAATTCAGTGGAGAAAGGATAGGCTTTTCAATGATGGTACTGGAACAATTGGCTGCCCATATACAAAAAAGAAAAACTGAACTTAGACATAGAACTTATACCTTTCACAAAAATTAAATCAAAATGTATCACAGACCTAAACGTAAAATATAAAACACCTAGAAGAAAACACAGGAAAAAATTTAGGTGGACATGACTTTGGAGTTGAGTTTTTAGATACCACACCAAAAGCATTATTCAAAAAAGAAAAAATTGGTAAGCTGGACTTTATTAAAATGAAAAACATCTGCTCTGCAAAAGACACTGTTAAAAGAATGAAAAAAATAAGACACAGATTGGGAGAAAATATTTGCAAAACACTTATCTGATAAAGGATTTGTATCTAAAATATACAAACAGCTCTTAAAAACTGAAAAAGAAAACAAAACAGGCAATTAAAACCCAGGTGAAAGTCCTGAAAAGATACCACTATATACATATTAGAATGGCTAAATTAAAAAAAGAAATGACAATACCAATGGCTAGAAAGGGTATAGAGTAAAAGGAACTAGCTTTCATTGTTGATGGAAATACAAAATGGTACAGTCATTTCGGAAGACAGTTCAGCAACTCTTTACAAAGTTAAATTCAGTCTTACCATACAATCCAACAATTGTGCTCCTAGATATTTACTCAATTGATTTGAAAACATATGTCCACAGAAAAACCTGCATGCAAATGTTCATAATAGCTTTATTCATACTTATCAAAAACTGGAAGCACCCAAGATGTCCTTCAATAAGTGAATGGATAAACAAAGTGTAGTACATTAATGCAGTGAAATGTTATTCAACAGTAAAAGGAAACCAACTATAAACTCATGAAGACTTACAGACAAATCTTAAATGTATATTTCTAAGTTAAAGAAACCAGTCTGAAAAGGCTACATTTCAATTAATGGTCACTAAGAACTGGGGAAAGGAAGGGTGAGAAGTGTTGAATAGGTAAAGTACTGGGGATTCTTGAGGATGATAAAGCTATTCTGTATGATACTACAATGGTGAATACATGACAACTTCACATTTTTCAAAACCCACTCAAATTTAAAGCACAGAGAGTGAACCTAAACGCATGCAAAATCATTTAGGAGGTTGAGCATTCCAGGATGGAAGGCAGAATATAGCAAAACAATCTAACTATTCCAAATGCATAAAAAAAAAAACCTCAGTGAAGGGAAGAAGAAGGAGGAGTTACAGAGAAGGGTCTGTAAAACTAGAGGCAAAATAAACTGCACCTAAGAACTGTACTCTCATTGAAAAAATTGTTTCCCATAGGGCTATGGGTTAACAATCTGACACGACTACACACGTACACAAGAATTGAACAATTAAGCAAAGGGATGGTGGGAGCCAAGGTTTTTCCTGTTGGAGAGGTAGTTTACAGGTAAGCAAGGAGAGAAAACTAGAATAATCCATGGGGTAATTAATTAGATTTGGAGACATCAATATGACCTCATATTTAGCTTAACACAGATACAGGTCATTACATATAGAAATATTTGTAGATATGTGTTTCCACATGACTTATTACATGCACATATTTTCTTACTCTCTTAGCTAAGAGAACCTAGATAACAACAATATTCTGCTAGTACATCTACAGTCCAGATCTTTCTAATATATTCCAATAAAAGGAAGACAAGATGGCAGTAGGGTGAAATAAATTCCAAAGTGCTGAAAGAAAACAATACCAAACAAGAATGATATATCTAGCAAGACTGCCTGTTCAAAAGGAAGGAGATTAAGACATTGCCAGAAAAACAAAAGCAGAGGAGTTCATCAACACTAGACCTGCCCCCTAAGCAGTGCTACAGGGAATTCTTCAGACTGAAAGAAAAGGACACTAGATGGTAAATCAAAGTGATATAAAGAAACCGACCTCCAGTAAAGATAGCCATATGGGTACTCATAAATGCCAGTACTATTGTATTGCATTTTTTGGAATGTAAGTAAACTCTTTACTTCTTTCAGTTTCTAAAATGCAAACGAATAATAAGTAATGATAGGGCAGGCCACAGCAGCTCAGCAGGCAGAGTTCTTGCCCTCCATGCCGGAGACCCGGGTTCATTTCCCAGTGCCTGCCATGTAAAAAAAAAAAAAAAAAAAAAGGAATGATATAAGGGGATGCAAGGGTAGTTCAGTGTAGAATTCCCACCTGCCATGTGGGAGACCCAGGTTCAATTTCCGAACCAAATAAAAACAAAAATTCAACAAATGGTGCTGCAATAAGGGGATACTCACATGGAAAAATAATGAAATGTGACCCCTACCAAAAATAATGATAAATTTATGGTTTGGTACTTACAATGTATAAAGATATAATTTGTAACAAGCTCAATAAAAAGGTGGGGGACAGAGAGGAATAGGAACAGTGTGTCTTTATGATATTGTGATTAAGTTGATATCAAGGCAAATGTGATTGTTATATACTAAGGATGTTAAACATAACCTCAGAAGGCAACGCTGATAGGGAAATTTATAGCTCTAAATGCTCTCTTTAAAAAGGATGTTACACACACAAGAAAATAAAATCTGAAAAATACATACAGGTAGAAGTGAGACAGAACTCAAATGTTACACTACAAGAAATTAAATAAATATGAAAATAGACATTAACAGAAGAATTGAGGGATGAAAGAGGCAAAATAACTACAAAGACCAGGTAGCAAAACAGCAGAAGAAAGTCATACACTGTCAATAGTTACTTTAAAAGTAAATAGAATAAACTTTCCAGGCAAAAGGAAGAGCTTGTAAACTATATGCTGTTTACAGGAGATTCACCCTAATTCAAAGATGCGAGTGGGCTGAAAGTGAAAGGATGGAAAAAATACATCATTCAAACAGTAAACAAAAGAGAGTGAGGGTAGCTATACTAATATCAGATAAAATAGATTTTAAGTAAAAAACTGTTAAAAGGGACAAAGAAGGTCACTATAAGTCAATTCACCAAGAAACCATAGCAATATATATATATATATATACACATATATATATATATATATATATATATAAAACAGCAGAGCCTCAAAATATATGGAGCAAATATTAACAGATGTGAAGAGAGAAATAGAGTTTTACATTTACTTCAATACATCTAGACAGTAAACCAATAAGAATATAGAAAACGTGAAGGGTGCTCCAACCCAACAAAGTCTAACGGGCACATATAGAACATTTCACCCAAAAGCAGCAGAATACTCTTCTCAGAGAATATTCTTCTCTGGTGCGCATGGATCATTCTCCAGGATAGAACATACATGTTCCCATTTCCTAAGCTACTCAGAGCAAACACCATGAAATTGCTGGGCTTAAACAATGGAGATTTATTAGCTTATAGTCTGAGGCCATGAAAATATCCAAACTAAAGGCATCCTCAAGGTGCTGCTGCCCCCAGAGACCAGTGCTGGCAATCCCCGTCTCTTCTGCCATGTGACAAGGTACACAGCAGCATCTTCCGGCCTTTCTCTTCTCTTCCTAATAGTACTGATTTCAGCTCCTTGCTACCATGGTTTTCCCTCCCTCTCTCGGTATTCATTCTGCTTGTAAAGAACTTCAATACCATAAGTGAAGGAGTCTCATCAAAAAAAAATCCTTACAATAGCTTTGCATCCACAGATTTAAGAACGTGTTTTTCTGTGTTACATACAGCTTCAAACTACCACAATATGTTAGGTCACAAAATGAGTCTCGATGAATTAAAAAATATTAAAAACATAAAATGTATCCTATTTGACCACAAGGAAATTAAGCTAGAAGTTGATAGCAGAGTGAGAAATGGAAACTTCACAAATCTGTGGAAATTAAGCCATGTGTTCTTAAACAAACAATGGGTCAAAGCAGAAATTACAGGCAAAATTAAGAAACATTTTGAGATAAATGAAGATAAAAACACAACATACTAAAACTTATGGGATTCAATGAAGGCAATGCTGATAGGGAAATTTATATAGCTCTGAATGCTCACTTTAAAAAGGAAGGAAGATCTCCAATCAGTGACTTATTCTCATAACTGGATGAGCTAGAAAAAGAATGGTAAACTAAACCTCCGGGCAAGCAGAAGGAAAGAAATAACAAAGATTACAGGAGTGATAAAAATGAAATAAGAGAAGAAAAAGACAATAGTGAGAATCAACTAAACAAAATTCATTATTTGAGATGATCAGTGAAATAAACAAACCTCTACCTAGACTGACAAAGAAAAAAAGAGATGCAAATAATCTAAATTATAAGTGAAATGGGGAGACATTACTACTGACCCCAGATAAATAAAAGGATTATTAGAGGATATATGAAGAACGATACAGCAAAAAATTAGATAACCTAAGTGAAATGGACAAATGCTTAGAAATACACAAACCACTTAAACAGATTCAAGAAGAAATAGAATATACCAAAAGTCTAATAGCAAGGAAAGAGTTTGAGTCAGTAATCAAAATCCTTCCAACAAAGCCCAGGACCCAATGACTTCACAGAAGAATTTTCCAAACATTACAAGAAGATTTAACACCAATTCTGCTCAAATGCATCCAAAAAATTGAAGAGGAAAGAATACTTCCTAACTCATTCTAGGAGGCCAACATCACCCTAACACAAAGCCAGATTTGTCTTTGTAACACAAAGCTGTCACAAGTGAAAAAACAGTACAGGTCAATATCTCTTATGAATAAAGATGCAAAAACCCTCAGCATGACACTGGCAAACCAAATTCAATAGCAAATTAAATGAATCACAAACCATGATCAAGAGGGATTTATCCTAGGCATGCAAGGGTAGTTCAATTTAAGGAAGTCAATTAATGTAATACACCACATTAACAAAACAAAAGGAAAAACCACATGATCATTTCAATTGATGCAGCAAAAGCATTTGAAAATGCTTTCTTAATAAAAACATAATAAAACTAGGAATAGAAATAAACTTCCTCAACATGATAAAGGGCTTTTAATAAAACCCCACAGCTTACTCAGCAGACTCAATGATGACAGACTGAAAGCTTTCCCTCGAAGATCAGGGACAAGATAAGGATGCCCACCATCAACACTGTTATTCAACATTGTACTGAAAGTCCTAGCAAGAGCAATTACACAAGAAAAATAAATGCAAGGGATCCAAATTCAAACAGAAGAAGTAAAACCTTCCCTATTTTCTGATGACATGATCCTATATAGAGAAATCCTGAAAAAATCCATAGTATAGCCATTAGAGCTAATAAATGTATTTGGTAAAGTGATGGAGTACAAGATCAACATGCAAAAATCAGTAGTTTTTCTATATACTAGTTATGAACCAACAGACTTCTTTGCAGAAATGGAAAATTTAATCATCAAATTTATATGGAAGGATAAGGAGCCCTAAATAGCCAAAACCATCTTGAAAAAGAAGAAAGAAGCTGGAGAATCAACACTTCCCAATTCTAAAACTTGTTACTCATTTACAGTAATTAAAACAGCATGCTACAACAACAGACATATTGACCAATGGAATCAAATTGAGAGCTCAGAAATAAACACCCCCATCTATGGCCAAAAATGTCATGTCCACTGAATGAGGAAAGAATAGTCTCTTCAAGAAATTTTGCTTGGAAAACTGGGTATCTGTATGCAAAAGAATGAAGGTAGACTCCAATCTCACACGTTATATAAAACTTTACTCAAAATGGGTAAAAAAAAAAAAAAGCATAAAAGCATAAAACATAAAACTCCTGGAAGAAAACATACAGAAGCATGTTTATGACTTTGTGTTAGGCAATGGTTTCTTAGACTTTTCACCAAAAGCACAAGCAATGAGAGAAGAAACATAGATAAATGGGACTTCATTAAACTAAAATTTTTTTTGCCTCAAAGGACTTTATGATGAAAGTAAAAAAGAACCTACAGAATGAGAAAAAAAAATTTGGAAAATACATACCCAATAAGGGTTTAATATCAAAAGACAAACATCTTAATTTTAAAAAATAGGTAAAAGACTCAAATAGACATTTCTCCAATGAAGAATATAAATGGTCAATAAGCACATAAAAAGATGATCAACATCATTAGCCATTAGGGAAATGCAAATCAAAACCACAATGAAGCACCATTTCACACCCATTAGAAGGGCTACTATTTAAAAAATGGAAAATAAGTGCTGGAGAAGATGTGGAAAAATAGGGAACACCCATTCACTGTTGGTGGGAATGAAAAAATGGTGCGGCCACTTTGGAAAACAGTCAGCTGGTCCACAGAAATTTAAGTATACAACACCACATGACCCAGCAATCCCACTTCTAAATATATATCCAAAAGAATTGAAAGTAAGAACTTGAACAGATATTTGCACACTGATGTTAATAGCAGCACTATTCACAATTTTCAAAAGATGGAAGCATCCCATGTGTCCATCAACCAATGAATGGATAAACAAAATGTGGTACATACATACAATGCAATATTATTCAGCTACTAAAAGGAATGACGTACTGATACAGGCAACAACATGGATGAACCCGAAGACATCATGTGGAGTGAAAGAAGCCAGACACAAAAGGACAAATATTGTAAGATCTCACTGATATGAAATACTTAGAAGAAGCAAATTCATAGACTCCAAAACTAGAATACAGGTTATCAGGGGCCAGAGCAAGGGTAGAGAACGGAGAGTTAATGCTTAATGGTGCAGAATTTCCCTTTGCGGTGATGGAATGTGTTGGAAATAGATGGTGGTGACAGCGCAACCTCGAGAACTAATTAACACCATTAATCTTATATCTGAATGTGGTTAAAAGGAGTCATTTTAGTTTGCATATGTGGTACTAAGATAAAATTTTAAATCTGTACAACACAAACAATGAACCCAAATGTTCTATAGTTTGTGGACAAAAGTTAATAGTATAATTATAATATAGTTAACAGTATAGTTATGATAATATTGCTTCATAAATTGTAACAAATGTACCAGGTACCACACCAATGCAACATGTCATTAATGGGGAAAACTTGTGGGTGTAGGGGTGGGTATATGGGCTCTATTTTCTGCATGATTTTTCTGTACTCTAAAACTTCTCTATTAAACCTTTTTTTTTTTTCAATCCATAGCTCCAGTCTAATCACGAGAAAACACAGGACAAATTCCAGTTGAGGAACATTCTAAACAAAATATCTGACCAATGCTATCAAAGCCATCAAACAAAGGAAACTGAGAAGCTGCCACAGACAAGAAGATCCTAAGAGGACATGACTAAATGCAATCATGGGACAGAAAAAGAACATTAGGTAAAAACTAAATATGGTCTTCAGTTAATGAAAACATATAAATATTGATGTATTAATTGTGACCAATGTACCAGACCAAAGTAAAATATTAATTAGGGGAAACTGGATGTGGAGTTCCTGGGAGTTCTGGCCTTATATCTTCTGTAAATCTAAAACTGTTCTAAACAAAGTTCATTAAAACAAACAGGAAAAGGAAACATGCCTGGTACATAGTAATTCTATATAATTATCAGGTGGTAGTAATGACGGCAGTGGAAGTATCTATGCCAGAAAGGAGAAGTTTTGCCAAGTGGGTCCTTTACATTCCTCTTGAGGGAATTGAGGTTCACAGGCCTGGAAAATAATCCGCCACTGTGTATTAACCCCCCTGCAATCACTCCTAAACCTGCCCCAACAGGAATAACACACCGGGTGCTTTATGGACTTTATGGACTAACTGATTTTCTAGGGAAGAGGGCTCTCCCCCATTTCAACAAATAAAGGGCAGGTTGTTCTCCATTCAACCTCCAAGGCAAGGGAATTGAAACAGCTGGCGGGGAGTGAGGGCAGGGAAGAAGGTCTGAAAAAGTAAAATATTTCAATAAAGAGATGCATTGTAATCAGAAAACAACTTCTACCTAAGGGCTGAGGAAGTGACACCCATCAGCTGCCAGAGGATCTAGAAAACCAGGAAGTCAGAGGTTTTGTTAAACAGTGGAACTCCCTGTTGTACTGAGTGAATGAAACATGGCTCTGATTTCCCTTGCAGTCTTAAATCCCTTCTATGGGGAAAATTTCCTGCTGGAATGAACACAATGAACCATGGGCACTTTCCATTCTCCCCCAAAATGATAAGGATCAATGCACTGAGTCCTCATCTCCCACCAGAACTTAGCAAAAGCATGCTGCAGCCTCTGTTAGGCCAAGAAAGTAGGCAAAGGAGAGCAGGCTGTGTGTACATTTCGAAGGCAGATGCTGTGAGTGTAAAAAACTCCAGGATAACAATCCCATTTCATTAAGGAAACACAAACAGGGACTGTGCTTAAATTTACAACAAGTGTCTCCAGATACTAATCTTCTCCACGCCTGGCTGGGCTGGAGAGGGTTAAATTCATAACACACCTTGAAAGTGGAAGCTGAGATACTCTGTAGCATCTTAAATGCAGTGTGCCCTGCTGGGGACAAACTAAGCTACAACCCGAGATTTTCCCCGGGTATTCTGCTTTAAGAGCAACGAGCACACCCTCTGGTGGCAGAGAGAGGATTCTACATGCAGGGTGCAAACCTGTGGTGAACAAAACACAGCTAAATTGATAAATGCAGAGCTCAATTGATGCAGTTGGTTCCTGCTCTGTTTCCTCCCTTTCATAATTTTGGTGGTCTTCCAAGAAAATTTTCCACCCAAATAAGTACAAGAAAATTCCTGGCAGGAAGGAATAGCCCAATTTTGAATGGACTGAGCCAAGTTCTGTCTCATTTCTCTCCTCTTCAGAAGTCTACTCGGGTTTATTTTGAATTCACCAAAACAGAAAAAGTTGACCATTCCAGTGAGCCCACGATAGATGAACAGAAAAGGGGAAGATTTCCCCAATTTCAACAGACCACCTTCTCAATCCCAGAAGCCTAGGGCATCACCTCAGACAGGAAAATGAGAAGGGAAGGGCTGGGAGGTACTGGCTTGATATTTACCCATTAAAAGGGAAAAATAAACAGCTCAAAGAGAGCCACATTCATTGTCCTAAACCTAACATAGCTTATGTTTAAAAGTCAGCTATACTAACAACAAAACACAAAAAAACCTGACTTGAGAGAGTAAGAGCTGATCCCCTGGTCAGGATGCATTCGTGCTTTATTGAAGCAAAGGAAGAATATGTCTGATTGAACCCCCCTTCCCAGGGTAGGTTTGTCAGCTGAAACCAGACACCTGGTCTGCACAGGCAGGCAGGGGAGGCCTGGGGAAGAAGCCGTGGAGTGCTCTGGCTTTAGGTTTACGTTATTCTGACAGCAAAGAGGGAAGAGCAGGGACGAGAACAAAATCAGTGCCCTTCAAGAACAGGCAACTTCATCTGTGTAAATGGGCAATAACCACAAAAGAAAAGAAAACATTCACGGTCCTAATTCAAAGAAATGCAAATAAAGCAATGATGTTCTATCATTTTTCACCTCTGAGATTGGCAAACTGAAAAAAAAAAATGGACACATCCATTGCTAAAAAAGATCTGATAAAAGAAACATCAGAAACCACTACTAAGGGGAGTATAAAATGATAAAAACCTTCCCAGAGACCGGAACTATTCAAAACCTTAAAAAAAGACATGCATAGCTTTAGAAATTCCCATCTGGGAATTCTAAAGAAAGACTTGGGCAACTTTTTTCAATAGGAAGCTCTTTTTTTCCAAAAGTTTACGAACACCCACATAATAAGATTTATACTTTTGGTGTCAAATAAATAAGAAGATGGATACATAATTTAACAGCCAAAAGGCATCTAAGAATTAGGAAAAGTGTCAGTGAAAGCTCAAGATCAATGCTTTTGCTTTCCCAGAGGAAGTAGTCTATGGCTAACTCCATGATTGGAAACCTCTGACCAAAGCTCAAAATGATGTGTCATGTGTGAGCATTTTCTTTCCAAGTTGAAAGTTTAAGGTGGTCTGCCTGGGCCGTTAGTCTCTGCCAGGAGACACAGGCAGGGTCACCACCCTCGGTGGGGGACCTCCTTGGCACAGATTCATTTGAAGCCTCAGGTTCAGCCTTAGGAATCACACAGATGTTTCACTATGGGTTTAATCAAAGGCCGAGGGACATTTCCGAGCCTAAGAAACAGCTCCTCTCCACCTTGTGGGACGCTTTATAATTAAGTCTGACCCTTTCATCTAGAGAAGTTCTGCAAATAAGCGACACGCACGGCGCAGCCACGAGCCTTCTCCCCAACCTGGTGGGAATGTTCAGAAACTGTTTCTCTGTGATAAATATTGCCCCCGACTTTTCAATAAATAACCGGGACAATAATGAGCCATTGTTAAGGCGACGGCTGTCGGGCTCCTCTAGAATGGATCAGCAGTGTCCTTGGAAAAGCAAAAAGCTAAGAAGCCCAAATAAACACTTTAGACATGACAATGACAAAAGGACATGAATAATAAATGCCTTCAAAAATACGATCTTCCTGGGAGACTTTGTTTACACACAGCCATTTTTTTTGCTCTTTCTTCAGCTCTCAAAGAGGATTTAATTCTTTTGACAATTTTTCACTCAGAGAAAGATTCACGGGTACGTGGTGAGAGGGAAATATTCCATCAATCAGGTACCATTTTCCTAATAAATCATCACTAATTTAAATTTCTGCCTTGAGTAACGGAGTGGAAAGAGCACTCGACCAAGGCGTCAGGAATCCTGGATTCTTGCCCAGCTCTCTCTCCAGAACCATCATTGCAACTTTGGACCTCATGGTCTTTCTGAGCCCAGGATGCTTTCTCTGTAGAGAACATGTCCAGACTCCTGTCTGTGATCCTTTGGAAGGTGACTATTGAATAAAAGATGCACCAGAGCTCTTGTTTACTACCCACAGTCCCTAGGCCTTTGCCATTTTGGGAGTCCAACCTTCAACTGACAGGACAGTCCCTGCATCTCTTTGGCTAGAGCGCTGCAGATCCTTCACCTCTCAGATGGGGTAACCCAGAGCCACCTGTGCTGTTACTATTTCCCTGACTTTCTAGTGGTATTAAGCTCCAGTTGCCCCAGGTATTAGTAGCTTAACAATACGCCCTTACTGACTTCCTTCCTCCCCATTTTTATTTGCCATTTCCATACCTGGGAATCTCCCATGTAAGCTACTGGCACTGGAATCCTTCTCTCAGGTTCTTTTCCCATAGGTACCCAAACCAAGACAAGGGATTGGTTATAATCTTTTCTGTTAGGGACTAACACTTTCCCCATGGCCTGTCCTTATCATTTGAGTTCACCCTTAAGAGGTAGGAATTTTCTCCAGAGGTGAATCTAATGCAAACCTCTAAAAGCAACAAAGCTTGGTTTAATATCTCCCATCACCCAGCATCTCATGGCAACTCTGACAGCTCCCACCAATTCCTAGGGATCCCCACCAAGTGCCACCAAGAAAGGCAGAGGGCAATGATCTAAATGCATCTCCTCACCTCCCCATAAGAAATCCAGGGCCACCAAATTCATCCCACATCCTCGGGAGCCTGCTCCCTCTATGACAGGGCTGTCAATAAGTTCCTTCACTCTTAGTAAAGGGCTCAGCTCGAATGCTAGGAAGTTCTGGCCTGGAAGCAGCTTGAGAGGCATTTTGGTTGAAGATTTGGGGCCAAATCACTACTCTTCTGAGTCCGTGTAGTTGAGATGTCAGGGTTACAGTCTGTCTTATAACAATGTTCCGAAACTTCCAGCTACAACGAGATCCAGACAGCCCCTGACTTGGCAGAAATGGCTCAACTACAGCCAAGAGCTTCTGAAATAGCCACCTTCTGTTTCCCGGCCTGCTGGCAAACACAGGCCACCATTAAATCATCACAGAGAGATCTTTGCATGCAGATCTGAGGTGCTCCAATTGTCACAGAGGTGGGGACCAAGCACTGGTGTACAGGATTTGGGGCCAGGCCTGCCAGGACTTTGTCTTTCTCCATAGTCAGGCACCTGGCAATGCTTCGCAGTGTCTTGCAATTGCATAAACCATGCTCAGAGGGAATCTACTGGACGCTGTTCAGACAGCGCTGCTTTCCATGGCAGGTTGCAGGAAATTGGCCTTACGCACAGAAAAACCGAAGTCACAAAGGGAAGGACACCAAGAACGGAGAATATGCTAAAACTTTAAGGAAATGTCAAGGTAGAAGAAAAAAGCTAATTAGGAGGGAACAGAGTCAACCCAGACGGAGACATGACAAAACCTAGCCCTACTCATAAATTGCACAGCACAAAAAGAACAGTTAACCTGATTTGTCACTACCAGCCTTGCTTGACACCTTTCAAGAAGAGAGCATGCAGGAACAACTGAAAAAAGGTTCAAGGAAAAAGTTGAGCTCAAATTTAAAGAATTGTGCCTTTCACACCAAAGCACTCAAGGTAAAAGTAGGCCCAACAGGAGGGTGGTGGAGATGCCCTTACAGGAAACATAAAGAGGCCCTTAAATGGGAACTGTGAAAAAAAAAAAAAAAAAGAAAAAGTTGTAGGAACTTGAGCACTCTAAGATCTTCGAGTTAACCTGGCCCAGCCTCCTCATTCTGCAGAGAAGACAGGCAATCCAGAAATGTCCAGGCTTCCCCAGTGGGCTCACTGCCAGCATGCTGAAGGGCTGGGGTGGGTCCCTGGTCCCCATACTTCTAAGTAGAGCACTTTCTACCACAGAGGACAAACTCAGGTTCTTCCCAGACTCTTGAGAGGTTCCTGTGCTTAAGAATCTCATCATAGTGGTGTGGATGGTAGCACAACATCGTAAATGTAATTAGTGAATTGCAGCGTACAGAATTCATTAAATTACTGAAGTGCACACTTAAATGGTTAAATGGCAAATGACATATATATATAAATATAGATATAGATATCTATATCTGTATATATAATATATAAAGCAAAAAATTTTTTTTTTATCTCAGCAACATACCAAACAGGTCCAGAAGCTCCTCTTTTGCTTACAGGTCTGCTTACATACTAAAAGAAAATGCCAGAGTCCTTGGGAATATACCCTTTTCCACTGCAATATAGAGAGTACCCTTCATTTATGAGCCTTTTCTTCTAATGCCTGGAAATGGCAGAGAGACCAACCAGGAGCTACTCCTCATTTTGCTTCATCGAGTGGCTTCTTCTGGTCAAATCCTACATGTTTAACTCTCAAACAAAACTTACAAATACTATGCTCCAGGCTTTACATGAGTTATCTGATCTGATTCTGGCAACAGCGGTATAAGGCAGGTATTGCTATTCCCATTTCACAGATGAGAAAAACTGGCTTAGAAAAGGGAATCGACTTGACTCTCATTATTCAAACCAGTAAATGGGACAATCTGTAGATGAAGTCCAAGTCTGCCTGATTCCAAGACATTGCTACCCTGCCTCCCAAACAAATTCCTATTTTACTCATTCATTTAATCCTTACCTTGGAAGAGATCATGAGCAAATGGAAAGGCTATAGTGAAGGGTGTTTTAGCAAGGGCCTGCAGGATTGGGGAGAGTTTAGGAGGGAAAGCTCAAGTTGCTGCCTGCCCTCCACTGAGACCCCTGCGGACAGGAGATAAGCCGTGCAAGAGAAACAATGACACAGTTTCCTGTGGCTCAGTGGAAAGCCAGTGTCAGCAGCCTTACTGCACAGATGGGGCCCTAGGGTTGCCCAAAAATATACACTTTGCAAAAAAAACATACGATTTCCCAGCATTTGTTTGTACATTGCGGTGAGGATCTGAATTATCTCGGAGGGAAGGCAGTGGAAATAAACAATACAGAAAAATAAAGATATCAGAAGAAAAAAATTTCAAACGTTTGCCCTAAAGTGAGCCACCTGCCCACCCAAGAGGGGAAAAAGAGATCCAATATGAAAATAAAACCTTATAAGAAAATAAAATCCTCAACCTAAAACCCCTCACAACCCTCCCATCTCTGAATTCTTAGGCCCTTGTCTCTCTGTGATTAGCTGTTCTATTTTTTGCAAACCAACCTATGTTACACACCAAAGAAATGCCCTTCGGAAAAAAGTTTTGCTGAATAAAAATTCATATGAACAGCCTCTTGAGGATATCAGCATCCACCTTAAGGGATCAACTTTTATATACCTTCAATAAGCTAACTTTGAATCTAGATTCATTCTCAGACTCTTCCACTGATGGTTAAAGTGCCATTATTAACCTACGAGGAAGCAGATATGTCAAGAGCACCACTGCAAAACATTTTGTACAGACAGAGACACAAATATGGGGTGGGGGTTACATTACCGGAAGCACCACATTGAATGTGCTCCATTCATTTATAAATTCACTGAGCATATTCCACAGTGATATAAAAGGAAATGGGGATAGCCCATTATCCTTTCTCAGCTTAAAAGTAACTTTACTGGGGCAGGCCATGGTGGCTCAGCAAGCAGAGTTCTCGCCTGCCATGCCAGAGACTCGGGTTCAATTCCCAGTGCCTGCTCATGTAAAAAAAAAAAAAGTAACTTTACTGTAGTACATATACACAATGGAATACTGTTCAACTGTAAAAAGGAACGAAGTTCTGATACATGCAACAGCTTGGATGACCCTTGAAGAAATCACATTGAGTAAAATTAGCCAGACATAAAAGAACAAAATATTGTATGGCCTCACGGATATGAAATAATTAGAATAAGCAAACTCAAGGAGTCAGAACCTAGACTATAGGTTACCAGGGGATAGGGTGGGGATAAGGAATGGGAAATTAAGACTTTCAATGTACAGAGTTTTTATTTGGAATGATGGAAAAGTTTTGGTAATGGATGGTGCTGATGGTAGCACAACATTTTAAATGCAATTAACAGCAATGAATTATACATTTTGATGCTTGTTAAAAGGGGAAATTTTAGGTTGCATTTATTACAGGAATAAAATTTTTAAAAAATCAGGGACTATACAACACAAGCAATGAACCCTAATATGAACCATAGATTATAATTAATAGTGCCAAATGTGCTTTATCAATTGTAGTAAATGTACCACACCAATGCAATGTGCTAATAATAGGGTGATTATATAGTGGGGAATCCTGTATGCTATACATGATTGTTCTGTAAAACGACAACTTCTCTAATTTAAAAAAGTAACTTCACTACAAAGCATATGCCCTTATTGATAAGATGGTTATAAATGACAACCATCCAAAGAGAGACTACATACAATGTAGGAAGGATTATGATCAGGGAAAGCTTTGGAAGAAATGGTACAAAAAGAGTTAGACTCTAAAGGTACAGAAAGATGATGACAAACAAGACTGAAAAGCCGAAGAGGAGGAACAGAGACTAGGGAATAAAGACTAAAGAAACTGAGAATAAGCATTCACTCATTCAACTTAGATCTGAAATTTTTACTGAGCACCAGTTACTTGCCAGACACCCCTGTGGGTGTTTGGAATACAACATGAACAATACAGACATCCTCGTCTCATCTCTAGTCGACAATGAACAAAACAAATAAATAAATTCTATAGTACCTTAGATAGAAGAGGATATCGAATGGTGGGAAAGGAGGAATGTGGCTCGCAAGTCAACTGGTCCTAGAATGCAGACAACCTTGAATATCGGGTAAAGACACTTGAACTTGAGTTTGCAGACACTGAAGAGCCAGAAGCTATTCTAAGACAATGTCTACGGAAGACTTGGAACATGGCCAGTGCTCAGGAGAAGCTAGCTATTGTTGGTGACATCTGATTGAGGATGAGTTTGAAAATGCTAAATTTGCAGCAGCACATGGAATCATCAGACATAGTGTCAGACAGAGACAGAGGGAAGTAGGAGAGAGATCAAGTAGGAGGCCAGAAAAATTGCATTTCACTGAATACTGGTCTTGCTAGATACTTCCCAAGAGGATTATACCAGGAAATAAATTTGAGAATGTGGTACACAACAACCCAATGCCCTCCTGGAAGACTATTTTAGACTGTGTGGTCCCGTAGTTAAACCAAGAAACAAAACAGCACTTACCACTGTCTAAATCAACATTTCCCATTTTTTTGTGACCAATTAAATTTTTCAGGGGTGCAGGGGTAGACAGGGTACAGAATACCTATTAAAACCAGGGAAGGACAAACCATGTGAAGTGCTGATCAAGTGGGAAAGTAACAAAATCCTATAAATTGGAAGAAGAGGATAGATTTGCAAGACAGAGTAGAAATGGAATGACAGGGCTCTGAATGGCTCCCACTTGACTGGGAGTGTGGACAAGAGTGTGAGGGGAAGGAGGGGGAAAGAGGAGGAACTGTCAAAGTCAGAGAGGACAGAAAGATGCTGAGATGCCATTAAAACAGAAATCTCAAGAACATCTCAATCAAAAGTTGAGCCACCTTCAGGGAAAGTGAAATGAATGCTAACTCACTTCTGAATGCCTCCATCTGACAGCAATGAAAATAAGGAATTAAGAAAGTGATAATCTTTCTTTTATAAAAAAAGAGAAGTTTAGGCTTTAGGCAGGCAACATCCTAGATCACCCCTGCAATCAATCCTGACGGGATGGAGAAAGATGGTGAATTTTGAAGAAGCAAGGAAAGGAGAAAGTGTGGTTTAGAATTAAGCCTTGTTTAATCAGGCCAGAAATGTAAAGACCACTTTAAATCATTAATCTTGAAAAGCACATCTTGTCCACTCACATAGACATCTATAATTTAAGCTTCTCTTTTCCTTTGCTTCTTAGCAGGCTGTCTGTAGTTGTTTAATTGCCTTTACACCTTTTAGTGTAATAAGTTTTGGAACCAAAGGCCTAGTAAGCCATTTATGCTTATTTTCCCAGTTGCTTTAGATATCCAATACAGGCTCAGATTATCAACATCGCCTCCCAATTAGAGAGCAAATTTGTAAATTAATCACTTGTAAATCTGCATTACAAAAAAAAAACCTCTTGGAAAACACAAATTCCTTTTCTGATCCCACTACTCAGGAAAAGCCCCTGAGAAGGCAGAGATGACTTATGCATGTTAAAAATTAAAGACTCTATTAAAGTGTCATGTGAAATTCATATTTAACTAATTTTTCAATGCATATAGAATTTACTCTCTGACTCATAAATGCCATAAATTCTATGATATCATTACAACAGCATTAATGCAGATATATTTGTTTAAAGCGCTATGCAGTCCTGAATCAGAAGTGATTTTTAAGTCATTAATTATTATAGTATAATTATTACCACAATTTTTAAAAAGCCACACGCTTGAGAGGTTTCCAATGGACCAGTGCTTCTCAAACTGCTACGTGTATGGGAAACACATGGGAAAACTTGTTAAGATTCAGATTCTAAGATGGGGCCTGGAATTTCATATTTCTATTAAGCTCCCAGGTGATGTCCCCACTGCTGATAGACACATTTTGAGTATCAAGGCAATAGATGATCCTCCATCTTCCAGGCCTGGTTTGGTGGATTAAGCTGGTTGAAAGGGACTGAGGAGGTTTTTTGGCTTGCCCAGTGTTCTAGTTTGCTAGCTGCCGGAATGCAATATACCAGAAACAGAATGGCTTTTAAAAAGGGGAATTTAATAAGTTGCTAGTTTACAGTTCTAAGGCCAAGAAAATGTCCCAATTAAACAAGTCTATAGAAATGTCCAATCAAAGGCATCCATCCAGGGAAAGATACCTTGGTTCATGAAGGCTGATGAAATTCAGAATTTCTCTCAAGTGAGAAGGCACATGGTGAACACAGTCAGGGCTTCTCTCTCAGCTGGAAGGACACATGGCAAGTATGGTATCATCTACTAGCTTTCTCTCCTGGCTTCCTTCTTCATGAAGCTCCCCAGGAGGCATTTTCCTTCTTCATCTCTCTCTGCTCTCTCTGAATCTCTCATTCGCCAAAATGTTTCCTCTTTTATAGGACTCCAGTAAACTCATCAAGACCCACCCAAATGGGTGGAGACATGTCATCGAATCCATTTAACAACCACTTTTGATTAAATCACATCTCCAGGGAGATGATCTGATTACAGTTTCAAACATACAGTATTGAATAGGGATCATCCTACCTTTATGAAATGGGATTTTGATTAAAACATGGCTTTTCTAGGGTCCGTACATCCTTTCAAACCAGCACACCCAGGGATCCCTGTTGACACCTCTGGAAAAACATTGCCACCCTTTCTGTCCAAGAAGACCTGGGCAGTTCAGGTTCTAAAACTGCATGTGCAAAATGTGGAAGAGCAAGGGCAAAGGAAAAACGTGAAAGTATAATAGTGTGAGGCTGATACAAGGCTCTCTACCCTGAACTGCTAGGTACAATGAAGAGAAGGATTAGTAGGTAGTAGGATGAGGTTCAGGATTTGGAATTTTATAAAAATCCAGCTGATTCTTAGAACTGGGCAAGTTCTAAAAATTTTAGTATAAGATGAACATTCATTTTGCAATAAAGGAATTGGAAACCAAGAAGGTGCCCAAGGCCACGGACTAGTAACAGAGCTAAAGATTCCAACTCAAGAGGTCTGCTGCCTCCAAGTAAGGAGCTCTTTCCACTAAATTACACAACTCGCCAAGGGGATCTGGAAACCATCAGCGTTAACCATTGCTGAGAAATTCATAGAGAGCCTACTAGTCTCCAGGACCCAGTTCTCATCAATGTTACATTTTCAGGAAAGGCAGATGCCAGGAACAACAGACTAACTAGTTTGCTTAACGACATCATGGGAGGGGGTGGAGGGTAGAGTTCTGCATTTATTAAAGAAGTAGCGAGCATTAGGAACCATGGTGGGCTTACCTCCCAAATGGAACAAAGCCATAGGAGGGCAGACCTGGCTGTGTCTTTCTGTCCACTGCTAATTTCAAGCTCCTAGAGCAGTGCCTGGTCCCTAATAGGTACTTAATGAAATGACTAAACAAATGAATGAAGAAGGGACAGGTCAGCCAACTCCAACACTTACTGAGCTTTTATTAGGGACCAGGCGTTATGGGTGTGCAAACAAATATGGTAAGGTTCCTGACTACAAATGGTTAATGACTGTTTTTTTCATTAATACTGTGGGGACTCAATCCTGCGGTTCCTTGCTTATGCCACATTTGTGCTCTGACTGTCTCCTTCCTCTTCCTTGGAGTTGGAGCAGGCATTAGGGACACTGCTCCTCCATCTTTCTTCTTTACGCTGAGGTCAAGCCCCCAGCCTCTATTCTCTGTGAAGAACCCCGCAGCTGTCCCCTGCCCACGTATCTTAGTAAGGTATTCATGGCAAGGTGAGAAAAGCACAGGCTCTGGAGTTTTTGAAACCTGATTTACCGCACGTCTCCACGTGTCAGACACTATTCGGAGCACTTTACATGGATTAACTCATTTAACCCTCACAGCAACTGTGTGAGCAAGCTGGCACTGCACCATTTCATAGATGAGGAGACTGAGGCTGACAAAGCTAGTGATTTGCCCAAGATCAGCCCCCAAAGGAAGTGGCCAAGCAGACTTAAAACCTGGGCAGTCTGGCTCTAGAGTCCACTCTTTAAACCTGCAAAAGTATAAGTTCAATAAGTTTACAGTTCTCATCATACAATCAGATTCAGTCTCTATTTCAAGCATGTGTGTGGTGCCTCAGCCTCAGTGGCATTTATCCCAAAGCTTCCATAGGAGAGATCATCTTTATTTCTTTTCAAATGAAGGCTCCGTACTGCTACTGGATACCAACTGTCCTCCCCAAAGTCCTATTCCAGCATGGGAGTGGGCTGAAGAGTTAGTTATTACATTGTTTGAAAAAAAACATTTATGGATCCTCCCACATGAAGATGCAAGGAAAATAAACACAGCATTTGATATTATATCCCAAGGGAGCTGTTCATTTGAATTTTTTTAATATCTTTTAAGTCCTCTTTGAGGATAAAAGTCTCTATCACTAAGGAGACCATTAGAGGAAAAACAGGCACTGTCTCTACTATCGTATACACTTTACACCCCCATTATCAAATATGCACATGGACAGATGGACACACCTGCACACGCATACACACACATTGAGTCTTGGTAGAATGCATCTCTGCGATCACCTAACAAGGCTTTTGACACATGAGTTTGCTAATGGGGCTGTCAAACAACCGGGGAGGAACTGAACATTCCACAATCACTGTACAAATTCTCTGCTGTTTAAGGACAGAGGACAAGTCTGTGGTAAGGAGATTACTTTTTAAATCAATCCAAAGTTAGTTTTAAACCCCTTACTGCCAAGATCCATTTCATTAACTGCAAAAATAGGTTCCTTCCCACCACCCAGAGAGCCTGCCATAAGGATAAACAGAATAAGTTCAATTTTCCTAAAAATTGGTTTTAAAAATCACTACATCACTAGTTTAGGCGTCTAATTTCCTTGTGATAAGAAAGTAATCCCTCCTTTACACTCTATCCACTCTGGCTGCAGGACAACATTTTCAAGCAGAACAAAGGCAAAGAAATAAAATCATGGTGTATGCAGATCTAATCCTCTATGCGGATTGACCTGACTGTGGCTTGCAACAATTTGGTCCCAAAACAGATGCAAAATTTAGGAAAAAAAAGAGAATCAGGCAACTGCGAAGCCTAAACTCCACTAGAAATTTCTACCATTGCATTGATGCAAGCACTCAGCGGGTAGCCAAAGCTAGCCACTCCTCACCGGCCGAAGAGGTCTGAGACATGATTCTTTGATATCTTTACAACTATTACAAATTCACTAATAAGGTACATAAGATCTTTCACTTTTTACTGTCATGTTCTTATCTCAGCTAACTGACCCCTAATATCAATTCTCCCCTTCTTTCCCTTAACAACAGACAATCCCTCCTGACTTATTTAGAATCCAAATCATCTCCCAGCCCTCCTTGTAGTTGGATGTGGTCATATGTCTAGATGCTGGGTGAAGGGATGTGATTGAGAGTGTGGTTGTGTTGCCTCATGCCTCATAATTAAAAGGAGGCACCTTGTTCTCCTCTTCCCACTGGCTAGTGGTGACAGAGGTAAGCCAGCTGTGATAATGTGGACACTACCCTAGGACAACAAGAGAGAGGATGCCAGAGCCCCTGGGAGAAATCATGGAGCAGAGTCACCTACTCTTTCTCAACACCCACCTACATTCACCCTTTCATGTGACTGAGAAACAAACTTCTTTGTCATTGAAGTCGCTGCTTTTTCTTATTCTCTTTGTTACAACAGCTTAGCCACTTCCTTAATGTATTCACTCATCCCGGACTCCAATCCCCACAAAGATGGAAACTCTCCACCTTTCCCAACATTCCTTCCCATTTCCACATCTTTGCTTTTGGGGATTCCTCTCCCTTACTTGGATGTCCTTCTCCTGATTAAAGGATTCCTTCTCTGAAGCCCAGGTGCTCTTCTCCCTCCTTCTAAGGAATCTTCCACTAACTGAATTCTATTTCTCAGAGACCCTATGGCCCTTTTGATCTGAAGCTTTAGCATTTGATCAGCTGCTGATTGGTACAAGAGCCTAATTGTTTTGTAGGTATATCTCTCCCTTTTTTGTTTGTTTGTTCGCTTTGGTTTGTTTTTTTTATTAAAATGTCCCAAGTGATTTTCTTTAATTAGAGAAGCTGTGGGTTTACCTTTATTTTTTCATAGGAAGGGCGATGCAATGTATTGAAAAAGCCTGAGGTCAAGGTAGGAGTCTTGGGTTTGAATCTTCACACTAGAGTTTCTTAGCAGGGTGAAAATGGGCAGCCCCTTGCTGAGCTCTCCAACTTTCAATTTCCCTATCATTAAAACACAGATGTCATGCAAAGAATGAAAGATAGCACATGCTAAGGTACCTATTATATGGAAGATACTCAGTGAGTTTCACTCATTGCTTCCCATAAGACTTCAATTTCCAGATGGTAGGGGCTTTATATGTTATTCCCCACCCCCCCCAAATAAACTTTGTTTTAGAGCTAGGCATAG
The DNA here is from genome assembly GCF_023851605.1 of Tamandua tetradactyla. NCBI lineage: Eukaryota > Metazoa > Chordata > Mammalia > Pilosa > Myrmecophagidae > Tamandua > Tamandua tetradactyla. The sequence continues at coordinate 49,464,866 of NC_135337.1, forward strand.
TACAAGGGCTATGATAAATGTTTTAAATCACAATTCTCAAGTGTTTTTTTAGGCTTTTTTTTGCTACAAATGAACATAATGCTTACCATCTCTTTAAAAGGCAAGCTTCATCTTTCACACATTTTTAAAAAATGCATGTGACTCCCTCCTCTGAGCTGGTATCTCTGGGAGTTAAAATAGCTAGAAAGCTTTCATCACAGGGGCCACGGGTGCTTGGGGAAGTGCAGTTTGCTTGCTTCATGCATTGACAATAAGGAATAGTAGGCTCCTTGGGTATAGTATGCCAGGACCTGGGGCCTCCCCTCATTCTGACTCAAGGCAGACAGATATCCAAGTTCACTTGTTCCCTGGGTTACAGATAAAAGGAATCTTCTATAATTTGAGAATGTAGATGGCACTTAAACTTGTCTACACCACAGAAATCCCTGGCTGTGTAGGACTCTTGACTCAGCATTATGAAATAGACTAGGCTGGCCAATAAAAACATGCTTTAGGCCTGCCACAAAGGGGACAGGCAAGTTCCCTGGTGCCAACTCAGGAGATGGAGCTTCCAGAGACACCCCAGCATGGGACATGGAAACCAATTAATTCTACAGCCCACCCAACCATGCCCTTCCTCCATCCCTGCTTTCATCCAGATTAACTCAAGTCACTAACTATTGAAAGAAATATCTATTATTTACTGCAGGCAAGTTAAGGGCAAGACAAAATCCCTGTCCTCAAGGTTTTCACATTTCAATAGGCGAGGCAGAAATAAAGGGCATTTGCAATATAATTTGATAGACACTATGCTAAAAGAAGTACAAGGGCCTATGGGGCCGGCTAAAGATGAGGACAGAAAGGTCAGCAGGGGTCCTTCAGCTTATCAGGGACTGCTATCAGGTTCCAGGTAAGTATCAGAGCCACTTCTTGTCTTGTCATGCCCCTTACCTGGCAAAAAAAAAAGGTCTTTCTTCTTTCAGAGACACTGCAAGGGCAACCAAAAATAAATAGGCACTGATTGTCCACAATGTTAATGAAATACCTGATAAATACCAAACAGTCAGAATGCAAAACTTCTTTCTGCTCAAAAAATCTTAATATCTATTTCCACAGAGCATCAGATTAATCTCTTTCACTATCAAAATCAATAAGAGCTAAGACAAGAAACAGGCAGGGGAAGCATCCGCTTCTGCAGTCAGGAAATCAAAATTAGACCAATTATAGTGTTCAAGAGCCTAGATTTCATGGTGAGAGGCACCATATGAATAAACCAATGATTGATAGATAAATCTAACATGAGCATTTAGCCGAGTAGTAAGGAAGTAAGAGGTACTGTTTGAGTACTGAGATTGATTTTCTCCCTTCTCAAGATGACTGGGGATTCAGATTGTATTTGCATGCTCTTTCTTTTCTATTCTGCTCTGCACATCCTCAGTCCCTGGGAAAGAAACGAACATGGAATATGACTTCAATCTTATACATCACCTAGCCTGCCCTCACTGCATGGTAAGGAATCTGAGGCTCAGAGAAGTTAACCTGCCCGGCTGGTCAGTGGCAAAACCAGAACTGAAACTCAGGCCCTGGCTCTCAGCTGAGTGCTCCTTCCAGTGATCCACTCTGAGTATAGAAACCTGGAACTAGACAAGTACTTATTTGGAAAAGACAGTGATTTTCTTAGAGGCCTTTTTCCTTTTATCTCTCTCTCTCTCTCTCTCTCTCTGAGAATCTTTGTCTCTAAGACATAGCTATGAGGACAGAAGCTGTAGCAGTTTAAGATTTCAACCTGGCTTCCTATAGGAATGAAGGTCAAAGAACAAGTCTTGAGAGAGAAAAAGAAGCCACCATCACCTAAGGAGTATTTCTTCCCAAGAAAGAGTATGTGCATGTGTTTGTATGGGTGTTTATGTTTATATGCAGATATGCATTCGTGTAAGTGTACGTGAGAATGCTGTAGATGTACACTGTCTGTCTCAGAGGTGTGAATGAGTGTTTGTGTGTGTCAGGGTGATGTGTATTCATGTATTTATAGGTAGGTATGTATGCAATTATCTCTGTGAGTGTATCTGTGTGTTGTATACATGTATATGCATTTTTTAAATATATATATATTCATGGAAGGAAAAAGGGAGGGAAATGGAAATAAGATTCTTTACAAAAGGCTTTTGACCGCCTTTACAGAGCTATGTAAATACCCACTGAGAATGACTGGGTGTGTTCCACTTGCCTTGCAGCCCGTCTGTTATATCTTGTGAAAGGAAAAAGTAACAAGCGCTTTGACTCTGTGGAAGCCTGAAGAAACATATATAAGACACCATGGCACAAATACTCAGGAGGTTTCACTTTTCTCCATTTTAGAGAGAAATCACATAAATACTTGTTGAGGCAGTGACATTTTATTTGGAAGGCTGTTTAGATTTGCATAGAATGACCGATTTGGGGAAGGACCCAAAAAGTGTTAAACCCTACTGCAATGCCACACACAAGGACCCCACATCATGGCTGAACTTGTCTCCTCTACACACTGGCCTTGAATCGTGGATTTGTTTGAACTTTCGGCAGCTTCCGACCGCACTGGAACCAGGCTGGCAATACTGCTACTGTCCTGGGGAAGCACCCCACCCCGTGTCCTCAAGAAGAAATGTGCAGTGGACACCACACTCCCATGATATTGAGGGGTTCAGTGAGCTTTCTCCCTAAAGGGCCAGAGAGCTTCTATCTGCAAGCCCTTGTAAAAACAGCTTTACTTCTTCTCATCTTTAAATAAAGGTGACATCCTTTCAAGCACCACGTCTTGACAAGAGACTTGGTCTTCCTAGCTGGACTATAAGATGTCTGAGGGTAAGGACCACGTATGTTATCTCCATTGTCCAAGCACTTGTCATGGTCTGCAGCATGGTCTGCATACATGTGGGAATGTCTCACAGACTGGAGTTTGGCCACAAATGAGTGAAGGTTTGTTCTTGAGATGATGCAACAGCAGAGTAAGGCGCTTAAATCACTTGGCTTAACAAGGCATGTTTGGGTCATGGATTTGGGGAAGGATTCCCATGGGCACAAAAGCTGAAAGCAAATCCACATTTCCCACTAACTCTGACAAACATTTTGATTTTGAGCAAGGAACTGAACCCCTCAGAAGGATTTCCAGCCTATAAAATCACTATCTTAAATCGATGGTGGCCCACAGTGACTGTTTCCTTTATTGGAGCATGACCACAACATAACAAGAAGGAAGCCAGTAACAAATGCCCTTTTGCCCGAATACTGAAGATGACACTTAAAAACTAATGATTATGAAATCAAAATCTCCTTCAAGCTGATGGGGGTAGTGGGGAGGGGGAAAAATGAAAAAGGTGATTTTATTCTATTGGAAGTTGTTACTTTGAATAAAATGTCCTGAATTTGCATTGTACTTGTTCAGATCATGTCTCCATCTAGTTTATGTTTTCTGATCATCATCACTCAATCAGCTATCACCCAAAAATGTGTTTCTGCCAACACATCTTGACTATGCAGCATGTTGATTTAGAGCAAGTTAGAGAAAACCCTCACATCTATATGTAACTGGTTGTTGGATCCCAAGAATTCCCCAGGACATCAATTCTACACAGCAGCCCACAGCTGAGGGTACCTGAACAGGGTACAAGAATCTCTGCCAAACACTCAGGCTTCCCAGACATATATTGCTTCTTTGGTTTGCTAAAGCTGCTGGAATGCAATATACCAGAAGTGGGTTGGCTTTTAAAATGGGTATTTATTAGTTTACAAATTTACAGTTCCAAAGTCATGAAAATGTCCAAATTAAAGCATCAACAGGATGATACCTGGACGCTGAAGACAGCTGCTGGCATCTGGGGTTCCTTTATCACATGGGAAGGCACATGGCCAGTGTCTGCTGTCCTTTGCTCCTGCATCTCATTACTTTCAGCTTCTGGTTCCAGAGGCCTCTTGTCTGGGCTTTTGTGCACCCCCTCTCAGCATCTCTGGGGCTTTTCTCTCCAAACTTTCTGAGTGTTTCTCTCTCTGAGCTCCCTGAGCTTTTTCTGTCTTTTATCCTCCTAAAGGACTGCAGTAAAGGATTAAGAACTACCTTGAATTGGGTGGGTCACATCTCAATTGAAACAACCTAATTAAGAGGTCCCACCCACAACATGTCTGCCCCCACCTCCCAGAAATGGGTTAAAAGAACAAGCCTTTTCTGGGGTACATAACAACTTCAAACCAGCACAATGGCATAACAGAAAGGACCAACACTGATGGCCATTTAGTCTTTGTAAGACAGTCATTTAGCCTTGCAGTGGCCTCATCTCTGCACTCACACACACAGTGTAGTACAGCAGAAGGCAGTGAATGGACCTACAGGCTTCCGGGCAAGTAGACCTTGCTTTCAGTCCCTTTGTCACATGCTGACTGTGCAATCTTGACCAATTTACTTAACCCAATCTGTTATATTTTGTTTATCATAAAATTAAGGTAAAAGTTTCAGCTTCATCAATTCAAGCACTGAGGACTGGGTCTGGTAACAGATAAGTAACAGAATCTTTTCTAGGATTTGGATGAGGCCTGCTATTTCTGAGACCCAAAGATTTGGCAGACTTTGGAAAAAAAATCTCACCAAGAAGTCAATGGCAAAGACTGAAATTCCAAATCATCCTAACCAAGAGGTGAAAAGAATGGTATAACTTCCCAAAGAAATAACTTCCCAAATAGTTCACATCATTTCTAAGCAAAAACAAGGCTCCAGAAATTGGCAGCCACTAGACATGCCATAAATTTGGGGAAACAGATGCCTCACCAGCACTGACTCTTAACCAACTGTGAAAGCTATTTATTACCAGGCATTTTCTTGGGCTTGCTCATCTAAAAGGAATATTTTATATACACACTAAAACACACACACACACACACATTTTACTGGACAGTACCCTTAGGGACTTTTTAAAAATCCTGCGAAAATCAAGTAAGACAGAATCAGCTTAGAGATCCCAGAATCACAGAAGACACCACTTAATGAGATTAAAATAGAGTTTGTCAAAAATGACCAAATGATACATTGGAGACTGCAGATTTAGCATTAATTTCAAAACCTCGCACAGTAGCAAGTCCTAGAAGGCATTTATTTCTAAGCTGTACATCAAGGAACAAAAAGTCTATTGACAATAAAGCTACTTTGGAGAAAGTCTGCCTCCCGACAGAAATAAATGCATTTAGAACAGCTATTGACCAGGTTCCTGCCATTTAGTAAGCCCTCTGAATTTGGTTTCTGGAAGTGCATTTATACACGGCCTGTAGCTGTTTCTTTATTAACTAGTCACAATGAAAAGGCAAACTTCTAAAATAAAGCACCTGTGTTAAAGATTCTGCCTGTTAGGGGTGGGTGGTGTTGCTTCCCAGCACTGGGCACATGATTCCAGAAGAATGCACATTAGCAAATGCAAAAGGTCTGACCTCAAAAGGGCCTCCTTCCTGAGCACAGGTCTTGAACGGAGCTTGCAGAAAAGCCTGGGCTGTACACTGGAATCACAGATTCAGGGGCACAACTCAAAGCCAAGCCATTCGAGAGTACTGCTGTGGGACTCCTTTGGCCACAACAGTCCTATGGACACAGTCGACACTTGGCATCAACAATGCGTGCCCAGGAGTAGAGCAGAGCCCTTGGATGGAAACCTACATCGGGAAGGAAGGAAGGAAATGGCCTTTCTAAATGTGTCTGTGTGCTGGATTGGGCCTTGAAGGCAGAAGCTCCCTCATAGAAGGAATTCCAACTTATACGGCAGGTAACCACAGATCCCCTCACCTGATGTTCAGTTCGAAACACAGTATAATTAGATAAGATATTTGACAGCCGTTAAAATGTAGAGACAAACAAATATTGTATGATTCCACTTCTACGAAGTACCTAGAATAGGTAAATGCATAGAGAGTGAAAACAGATTGAGGTTCCCAGGGATTGGGAGTGGGAGGAGTTACAGCTTAATGGGTACAGAATTTCTGTTAGGGGTGATGAAAAAAAAATTAGAATAGATAGTGGTAATGGTTGAATATAATTAATGAACACTTAAAAATGTTAAAATGGCAAATTTCGTGTTATCTATATGTCACCACAATAAAGTTTAGAGATACATATAAACATTCACACATACTGTGATGGCTTGATACTATATGCACTCCTCCCCCCCTAAAAAAATTCTTAAACTTAATCCATTCCTGAGTTTGAACCCATTGTAAGTAAGACCTTTTGATGAGGCTACTTCAGTTAAGTGTGACCCACCTCATTCAAGATGGGTCTCAATCATATTACTGGAGTCCTTCATAAACAGAATAAATAGAGAGAAAAGCAAGAGAAATCCACAGAAAGCAAAAAAGCCGAAAGCAATGAAACTTGGAAGAGGAGGGAAATACCAGCAGACACCATCATGTGCCTTGCCATGTGGCTGAGGACCCAAGGCTCACTGACAATTTGCCTTGATTTGGGCATTTACCTGGACTCAAACTACAAACTATTAAACTGCCATTGTTTAAGCCAATCCATTTCAGGGCATCTGTTCTGAGCAGCCTAGGACACTAAAATACAAACGTACATACATATATATACCCACCCCCAAAATGCACAGTCCAAAGGACACATATTTCTGAAATCAGCCCCCTGTCAGAAGAATTTTTTTTCTGGCCCTTATTAGCTTTATGATCTCCAGAAGTGACATAATATTTCTGAGCCTTAATTTCCTCAGCTGCAATAATGTCCACCTTACTGAAGCTGCTGTAGTAAAATGAGCTAATTCATGTCAAACCCCATACAGTTTCTCCCATATCATTAGACAGTCAATACATAGTACATTTTTTTAAATGTCATGTGATGACTTGGAAAAATATTTACATATCATATTTAAAAAGAAAAATATGAACTCACTCAGCCTTTTGCATTAAAGCAAAAACAAACAAAAAAAGGCTAGAAGAAAATTCAACAGAATAACAGCCAGGCAACCTTTATGTGGTGGGGTGAGGGGTAACTTATTTTTTCTTTTACAAATCTTCTTAAGAAGTATTACTTTCATAATGCCAAAAAGTGTATAGTTTTATAGTTTTAAAAACACGCAGTTATTAAACCAGAGAACTCCTGAAGAAGTGTGACATAAGATGGTACTGGGGATTCAATCGTGTCCGGCACAAAAGACATGTTCAAACCCTAACCCTCTGCCCTACTGGTGTGAACTCATTTGTAAATAGTGTCTTTAAATATGTTATTAGGTAAGGAGAGTCCGGGTATGGATATGAACCTACTTGTGAATAGGACCTTTCAAGATGTTATTAGTTAAGGGGTGGCCAAAATGGATGAGGGTAGGCTTCAATCCAATATGCAAAGGAAACTGGATGCAGGAGTAGGAACCAGAGGAAGAGACTGAAAGAGAGAGATCACTCTGTGATAGAGGATTGCCAGAAGCCATCACCAGGGCTCTACAGACTTTGGAGAAAGCATAGCCTTGCTGACACCTTGGTTTTGGACCTCTACCCTACAAAACTGAGAGAATAAATACCAGTCGTTCAAGCCAAGCAGTGTGTGCTATTCGTTATAGCAGGCCTGTCAATCGAAGACTGATGGGGCAGTCTATAGGGCCAGTGGAGAACTAAGCACAGCAGAAATTCAGTCACTGCACCTCATGGTCAAGGAAATACAAACAGGACAGGAAGCAGGGGTCACTTCTTGATCCTCACACCTGAAAGATCATAGGTAGGAAGAGAAGGGGGAAAGGAAGGGATGTTTGGAAACCAAGGAGAAAAAAATGTCAAATGAGGTCTCTTACCTGCCTACCAACCCATGGTTCAATCACTGGCTGATGCAGGACACTCCTAATAAGCAATCACATGACAATCACAAAATGTTAGAACTGGGGGGACCTCAGCAGTCATCTGTCCAATCCCCTCATCGCAGAGATTAGGAAGTTCAGGCACAGACAGGTTAAATGATATTGATTTACTCTTCATTCAGTCAACCTTTCTATTGAATATCAGCCAGACATTGCTTAGCTCCAAAACTGGGATCTGGCAGTGACCAAAGTCCGTTCCCTCTTAGAGGTTCTATGGGAAGAAAAATAAATGCCCAAACACATAGCACAATGTCAGGGAGCTGTATTGGCTATGTAGAAAAAAAAGCAAGGGAGGGGAACAGAGGTGCATGGGGAGAATAAGAGGTGAAAAAGTTGGGTCATGCAGGGCCTTAAAGTTGAGAGTAAAGACTGCTGATCTTATTCTACGTTTATTATGTTGAGGATATTTTAAATGTAATGAGTACAATCAGAGTGTGTGCACTTGGCCGCCCACCATGTGTTGACAGGGTCTCCAGGCACGTGTCACATCCTAGGCTGTCTCCTGAATGGACCATCATCACAGAAGGCAGAGGTCATGGATAGGCTATCAGATGCCCTTGCACTCTCTTTGTTCCAATCTTTTGATGCTACTGGGAATAATAACAATACTTTCCTCAAGACTGAAGTGAGATAACCCATGCAAACTATTTAACACAAAGCACGTCACAGCACTTGAGAAATGTTTATTAATTTGCTACACAGTAAAATATAGGGAAAGACAAGTCCATTTAACATTCAAAAATTTATTGTCCATTCATTAGACAGATAGAGCCTTGACTTTATCAAGCCCAGACCCGATTTCCTTTAGTTACCATACACCCCTCACCACCATCTGTTAGATGCAAGCAGGAAATTCACATTTTTCAGCCAAAGCAGATACAGTATCACTCTGCCGCCAATAAAAATACTATGATGGCTGGGGTCCCACAGTGGCTTTTCATGTTGATTGGAAGCCCCAGGAGCAGGCGGTCCTCCCCATTGTTAGTTGTTCTGGCCTCACCAGGCTACTTGGAGTCCCATGCCTCCAGCTTCCTCGTTTATATATCCGCCCACATCTTTGATCTTAGCACACACTTTTGGGGGGCATATACTTCACACAGTCCTTCACAGTCAGTACACAGAAAAACTTGGAAGATGATTCCAGAAATCCATTCTCTACTTCAAAACTTTCTTTTAAAAGCACCATTGTAAATACTGGGCCACTTTGAACTTTGAGTTAATCATTTCTTGCTGTGCCTAATCAAAGGGTATAGGAAGTACAGGGTCCCATTTCTAAAGTCACGAAGGTCACATCTGGACTCAACAAGGCTAAGACAAGACATTTATCAAAGATCCAAGCCAGGGTGGAGCTGTTTAGAACTTTCACCTGAATGTCCTCTAGGTATTAGGCATTTCATATGTACAATTTCATTCAATTCTTAAAACAACACAGCAAGGTGTGTATATTATCACCCTTTTATCACAGACAAGTTAATGGAAATATAGAGCAGTTACCTCATTTGCCCAGGACAATGGCAGAGATAGGAGGGAACCCATGGCTCTGACTCCAAAATCCTCATTCTTCCTTCTGTTAGATACTACTTCCCAGGAGACAGAGGATGGTATCCTTTATGTAAGGAAGCTGCACACATAATTCATAAAATATATATATACTTAGTCATCAAATATATTCACTTATGTCTATGAAGGACATTTGTTTCTCACCAAAGAAATAAAAGACATTTTTTTTTCCCCTTAAGGGCATCACTTACCAAGTTTCATGGTTAGTAATTAATTCCATCTGAAACAGGGGCCTAAGGTTAATGAACGACGGAGAGAGAGAAAAGTAGAAAAGAGGCATAAAAAGACACTAAAGAGATGGAAGGGCAAACAGAGAAAAAGTACACAGGAAACAGAAGACTTTTTGGCTTCTGTTTCTCTTGAAATACTGTAAGTAACTTCCTTCTCAGCAAGACTCTTGAGACAGACCTCTGAAAAAGATGTTTAAGGCAAAGAAATGATACCCTATACTATTTGAAGGTTTCTATATTAACTTAAGTCCTACAGATCCAGTAAGATTTCCAGACAGAAACCCAGGAAATCATGTTGTCTCTAAGGCAAGCAGGAAGATTTACACTAACTGAAGACAGCTTTTCAGCAGGATCCACTTAATTGGCTCCACCTAACTAAATAGGATTCTAAAACTGGGAATAAAAGTAGGAGATTGGGATGATGTCAGTGAATACCTTAGTATGGATAAAGTGAGAGGTCACTGATTGCTACTTAAAAATGTGTCAGGATGAAGTAAATATTGGTGTAAAAGAGAAAACAGAGAAACAAAGGGGTATCATCTCCAGATCCACTAAAGCTGAGAAAATGCCAGAAACAGTCAACAAAGATTTTGAACCTAGCTACAAAAAAGCCTGCTGTCTGTCGATGGGGAACACATGCCTTATTGTACAGAGAAACCTGCTTCTGATCCTCTGAATGTGCTCCAGGTACTAACATAAGACGAGAAAGGATGTTTTATGGCTCTTTCCAGATGGACCACAGAGCCTTGTGCTGCAAGTTGAAATGGGTTCAGTGTGAATTTGAGTCCCAAACCCCCATTCATATTCTAATCACAAGCTGGCAGTGTTTCATCATCCCCTTATATCTGCACCTAAACATTTTCAAATCTTCAGATCCTACCAAAGTCAAAATAACTCGGTGGAGATGCAGTACCAATGCGGTGCAAACACAGTACAGTGAGACCTCACCTGCGTCTTCCAGCCAAGATGAAGGTCAGGAGGAAGGAAGCAGGACTGACTGGACACTGAATGGTTTGGTACATTCTTATATAACTCATTCCATACTTGTAAGTCGCATCTTCAAGGAGACACGCAGTACTCTATGTCTAGTAAGACACAAAGTTCATTTGGAATGTTCCACGTTGTCAGTGTAACTGTCTCAATGTAATGCTTAGCCACTGTTCTTTGTAATGGTCTGGAAGTTAAATAAGTCTTTCTGCGCAGTCAGAAAAAGGCAGGGCTCACGTAATGATCTTGTCTCATGTACGTTTCAATATTAATGCATTCCAAATCTTCCGTTGGGTCTTGGAAGTTCAGGTAAGAGCAGGTCAGGTAAATGAAATGACAAAAGCAAAAACAGGCAAAAAAAACTTTTAAGTCTTTAAATTTGAAATCTTCCCTTCACCAGCTCTTTCATCAGTAGGCACCGGTTCAGCCATATTATTGTTGGTAAGTGGTCGCTCCCTACGCAGCAACTAAACAATGACCACCTGGTGGAACAAGTATTCCCTCATGTCCTGAGTAGCAGCGTTTATGCTCTACCAGTTATAGATATTTAAAATTGACATCTGTGCTTTTACTCCATTCACAGTGAAGGAGCCAAAAGCTGTGAACTCCACTTCCACTTCTCCATTTTTGTAACTACCTCTGATAACTCTATCAGTCATTCATTTACTTAGCAAAGATTTGCTGAAGGTCCTGTGTATGTCAGACACCGTGCAGGACCTTCTGATGCAGGTGAACGAGAAGGACCAAGCCCTGCTTTCCTGGATTGACAGACTTAAGGGCAAAGGGAGATAACTAAACAGAGTTGCAGCCCAGCATGACTGTCAGAACCATGGCAAAGCATGCCTGGGGCACTCAGGGAAGCCCTAACCTAACCTGAGAAGTTGGCCAAGGCAATGGACAGAGGTCCTGGTTAAGCAATGTCCATTGTGGCTGGTGGGAAGGGAGCTAGGACTGGTGGGGAGCAGAGCAAGAGACAAGGCTGGAAGGGCTGGCAGAACCAGAAAACATGGGGCCTTGTAGGCCACATAAAGGAACGTGTACTTGGTCCTAAGGGCACTGGGAAGCCAGAAGAGGGTTTTACCAGATTTAGAAAAATTGCATTGGTTATATCAAAGAGAATAGCCTAGAGTAGGCTAAAGGCATTGAGCCAATGGGCAACTACAGCAGACACTGAGGGGAGATGATGGTACCCTGAGTTAGGGTGGCAGCAGTGAAAATAGAGAGAAGAGGGTGGGCTCAAGGGATTTAGAGGTCAGTGGTGGGGCTTGTCAACTAGATGTGGGGAATACAAAAGAGCAAGGGGCATTCAGGACACCTGGGCACCTAACCTGGAGAAGTGAATGGATGCTAGTATTATTTACTGAGATTTAAAAGCAAGGCAGAATACAATTATAAAAGGAGGAAGAACTCTGAGTCCTGCTAAGGACATGCTGAGCTTTGAGGTACCACAGGACAAAAGAGAATACAGACAACCAGTAGGAAGCTAAGGTAACAACCTCAGGAGAGGGGCAGCAGCAGAAGACACGAACTTGGGCATCACCAATCAGTCTACAGATGACAGTTGAACCCAAAGATGCAGATGGGATAACCCAAGGAATGTTTGCATTGAGAAGGGAAGGGACAAGAAAGGAAGGGAAGGGAAGGGAAAGGATGAGTGCTGAGATAAAACTATGAGGATCACACACATTCAGAGCTTGCTGGGGAGTCCCAGAGAAAGCCCAGGATATGGTGAGGACGAGGCAAAGATCTACCCAGCAGACACTGGACGATCAATAGATTCAGTGTCTAAAACCCGAACAGGGTCTGAATGGTGGATCCAGGACCAACAAAGGCAAGGGTAAAGAGCAGAGGGGAAATCCTACAGAAAACAATTAAAGTTACTTGAGCTGTGGGATTCCACTTGACAGAAATTTCACTGGCTGCTCCTGGTCAAACAGGTTGACAGCAGGACCGTCCCAGTAAAATATAACACAAGCCAAAAATGCAAGCCACGTGGGCAGTTTTAAATTTTCTAGTAGCTACATTTAAAAAGTTAAAAGAAACAAGGGAAATTAATTCTAATATCATATTTTATTTAACCCAGTATGACCAAAATATTGTCATTCAATTATTAATGAGATCATTTTTATTTTGGGGCATTCAATCTTTGAAATCGGTATGTAGCTCAGTTGTACAGCTCATCATAGCCACATTTCACATGTTCACTAGCCATGTGTTGGCTACCATACTGAATAGCGCAGGTTAATAGTGTTTGCAAGTACTTTCTTTCCCCCAATTTTAAACAAACAAAAATCATGAAGAAGTGTACAATGAACAGGAGCTCTCTGAAGAGCCAGGTAGCTGTCAGGATAGCAAATCTAGATGAAGGAGAGCTGGGTCTATCAGGGAGCTGTTTTATTGACGTCGGGGACAGGCTGACCTCATGCTCATTGCTGAACAGTACAGCAGACGACAGCTGCTGTGAAATGGAGATCGGAGCAGGGATAACAGAATTTCCTATTAGGAATAAGTCGATACGGCTTTTTAGTACACTGTAGGTGGAGGACTGCATGTCCCCACCACGGGACATGCTACATTATGCAAGGTCAGGTGGGAGAGCATTGCAAGTTGCCAATACAGATGGGCCCAGAGCCCATCTAAAGAGATTTCTATCTGGAACTTTTCAAAATCTTTTCGTCATTTCTTCACATCACCTTGAAAGAAAGAAGTATGTGTGATTTCCTCATCATGGGGTTGTTAAAAGGACTCGACTTCACAGGTCTCTACCTCCATCTCATCAGCAGCAGGCAGGCTCCCCAAGGAGGAAGGGCAGACATGAGATGAATTGAATTGCCCAGCTCAGGATCATCTGGCACTCCAGTAATCAGAATCAGGCGCCCAACTCAATTTTGCTTGCCTCACTTGTCCAGCTTTTGAGACCTCACAGTTGTACCTGAAACCCAGAACATTCTTTTTCTCTTTAGATAACCCTAAAAATTGTTAGTTAGAAACCATCATCTTTGAGGGAGAAAAGGGGTGAGACAATGACATCTGTGAAATGGAAGCAGACAAATGCCTGCCTCTTCAGCCTCATCTGCCACATCTCCTTACTTTTCCAATCCCCCCTCCCCCCTTCTCTCTCTCTCTCTCTCACACACACACATACACACACACACACACACACACAATAGGAGAGGTAGCATAGTGGTCATGTACTTAGTAAACCAGGCTTTGAAGACAAATCCCATTGCTGACATTTGCTAGTTGTGTGAACTTGGGCAAATTATCTGGCCTCACATATGTGAGTTTCCCTTACCTGAAAAATAGGGATATTAAGAATGCCAAGCTCACAGAGTCGTGTGAGGATTAAAATGAGTCAATGTATTAAACAAGGAGTATTAGAAGATAAAGTTGGTAGAACTGAGCCTGGGACCTAAGTGATTACATGAATGATTACTATTATTTATTACATCATTATCGGGTATTCAATAAATGGTAGCTATGATTGTTTAACCGAAAAATTAACAAATGTGTTTTAGTCCAGTAAATTGTATTTGAAGCATTTACTAACTTTCTGATACATTGCAATGTAGCCAAAAGAAAATACCAATAACTGGGACAGCTCCCTGAATTATATAGCCTTGATGTATGTTAGTCTTTTGAAGTAGCCAGAAGCATGTATCTGCAGCTATTATAATTCACCGAACTGTAACTTTAGATGCCTTGTTTCTTTAATGCTGGTATGTTTTGAAACTGCATAATCTTTACCCCGTAACTAGATAGTAACATGACAACTCATGACTGACCCCACTTGTATCCCCTTATCTGGCTTTGAAACCCTGAAGTCAGGTACCCTTATATGGAGCCCCCCTGAGGTCTGGCGCTCCTGCACAGTAGCCCTTAATGATTATTAATGAAGTAATGAGTCAGGCCAGAACTGACCAACCTGCTCCTTCTCCTAACCCTGCCTGCCTTTGTTTGAATGCTGTAAGACACCGAAACTTTCTCCAGTTCAGGGAGTAGATTTATGGCCCACAGGCCTTCTGATCTTTCTGCTTTGCACTTGGCAATAAATGCTTTCTCCTTTGAGACTTCAGTGCCACATAATTAGCTCTTCCTTGCACAACTGGCAGACAACTCCTGCACTGATCAGTATCAATTGTTGTTATTAAAACCCCCACTCCTCCTTCAGCCTGTAGCTCAGGTGTTATCTCATTCTGTGGCCTTTCCCGACCAATGCTGCTACACCAACTCCTATCTGCCACACACACAAAACACACTCACATACACACTTACATTTCACATCCTTGTAGGCAGCTGGTGCCCCCCACTCTTACCTATTCTTATTCTGAGACTAGGAAGTACTACATACTTACTGTATGCAGTAAGTCTTTAAATGTTTTTCACTCTCCCTGGTGAGGTGCTTAAACATTAATGTGCAATGAATCACCTGGGGATCTTGTTACACTGCAGATCTTGATCCAGCACATCTGAGCTGGGGCCTGAGAGCCTACATTTCTAACAAATTTCCAGGTGATACTGATACTGCCGGTCCACAGGCCGCTCTCTAAGTAGCACTGATAGAGACCTCAAGTTCCTCCAGAGCTAGGATTAGAACTGTTTGCTTGCTGGTCTTCAGTACTTAACTTCAATCCAGGGCAGACAGGTCTTGCTGACGTGACTGGAAAGGAGGCAAGCCATTTCCTGGAGCTCAGGTGCCTCCTCTGTAGCTCACTCACACTCCAGAATGTCACAGGTGCTTCAGGGTCAAGAAAATATTCTCAAGTATAAAACACCCCCACATTAAACTCAACCAAAGAGCTGTGCTGCTTCCGAGAACACCTCTGGAGTGTAAAACTGTTATGCACAGGGTCACTGCCTCTTAAGAGGGTAACAAAGTGTATGCACACAATGATACGCGGTGGGGATCCAGTCAAGGAGGCTCTCAAGGAGTCATTGGGTTCACCCTGAGAAATCAAAGAGAAGAGTTCCTGGCAAACAGCTCATTGCTTTAGAGCACACTCAGAAGTGGGCTGGCCTTCATGGACTCAGGAGAGACCAGGCCATTCACCTGGGTCATGTTTGATTGGCGCTGACCTATATTTTGGAAGGTCTCTGGAAAATAAAAACTTTGATATTATAAAATCATTACTTCTCCTTAACAGCCTGTGGACAGGTAACACAGGGGAGAGGAAAGTATATTCTATCCAGAACTATAAGGCCTGGATTTAAATCCCAACTTTCACACATATATATTTACCAAACTCTTACTCTATACAGAAGGCACCACTCTAGGCTCTGAGAAAATGCGAATTCTCTGCCCTCATGGTACTACCCAGTCACAGAGGGAGACAGAAAATAAACTCACAAGTGATCCATACACAATATCCTCTCAGCACTGCCAAGTGCTCTGAAGGAAAAATAAAGCAGGACGAGGGGACTAAGAGTGTCAGGATGGGCAGGGTGATGTGGAAGCCTGCTCTGAGGAGCTAAAATTTGAGCAGAGATATGAGAGAAGTGAGAGTGCAAGCTACGCAGATATCTGAGGGAAGAGAGCTTCAGGCATGTTTAAAAAAAAAAAACAATCAGTGTGGCCAGAGCAGAGTGAGGCAGAGAAAAGAGGTGATAAGGGCAGAAATATAAGAGGATGGAGAGATAGGGCTTGATAACAAAGAGGAAGGGATTTGGATATTTTTCAGAGTAAGATATAAACCTACCAGGAAGCTTGTAAACAGAGGAGTGGCACCATATGACCCATATTTTTAAAGGCTACTCTGGCTGCTGCATGGAGTATAGGCAGTAGGGAGGCAAAAGTGGAAGCAGGGAGACCAGAGGGAAAGCTCTGGCATAAATAGATCAAGTGAGAGAAGATGGTGGGCAAGGTGGGGGTGGCAGATGTCCCCACAGGACCTGCTGATGGGTTGGATGAAAGAGTCAAAGGTGACGTCTCAGTTTTGGCCCTAGAACCCGGTTAGCTAAGCAGATGAGTAGCCCCCAAAGAAGTCCAGATCCCAATGCCCCAAAACTGTCCATACATCACTTTACTTGGTAAAAGGGCCTTTGCAGTCATGATTAAGTCAAGGAAGTTGAGATGATGAGTTTATTCCAGATTAAATAGGTGGGTACAATGTAATCACACAGGTCTTTATAAATGAAAGAGGGAGCTTGGAGGGTCAGAGTCAGAGAAGGAGAAGTAATATCAGAAGCAGAGGTTGGGGTGATACAAGGCCACATGCCAAGGAATGCAGGCAGCCTTTAGAGGTGGGAAAAGGCAAGAAATGCAGCCCAGTCAACACATTTCAGACCTCTGACCTCCAGAATTGTAAGATAATAAACTTGGGTTGCTTTAAGCTACTAAGTTTATGTTAATTTGTTATAGTAATTACAGGAAACTAATATTCCCAGGTTAACTGTGATATCACAAAGACAAAGCACTAGAGAAGGAGCAGGAATCAACAGGTCTGTTTAGGTGAGGCTGGATTTGA
This sequence comes from Tamandua tetradactyla, assembly GCF_023851605.1. Classification (NCBI taxonomy): domain Eukaryota; kingdom Metazoa; phylum Chordata; class Mammalia; order Pilosa; family Myrmecophagidae; genus Tamandua; species Tamandua tetradactyla. The sequence continues at coordinate 49,481,951 of NC_135337.1, forward strand.
GGTGCCCATTATCTGTCCAAGTGGAGATCCACGTGGGCAGTTGAAAACCAACCCTGCAGCTTGGAGAGAAACTAGAACTGCATGTAGCCTTGAGCAAGTTCCATAATTTCTATGAACCTCAGTTTTGTCTATAAATATTTTTATGTAAACAGAATCCATTCATTTGTGGGTACATTTTCTTTATCTAGGTCAAGGATCAAAGGATCAAAGAAAATATTTTTATGCAAGTGTAAAGTGTGCCACTAATATAAGGCATTTATTGTCCCTATTAAATGGTCTCTAAGTCAAATAGGAGTCCTTTCTCCTAGACGCTTTTTAAAGTCTTCAGACTCTCTAACGCTCATTATATCCTACTGAGCTCCACAGAGTGCAGAGAGCAGCACTGAAAGCAACAAATGGCCATAATTCCCAAAGAAACACCAGGTCAGCCTGGGCATACTCAACTTAATGGAGTTATAAAGAAAGTCCCATGCTGTGCACTTTCCCAACCTGCTGCTATCTCCCCTTTATTCCTCCCTGGTTCAGCCTTGCAGAATATTAACTGTGGACCTCAGATCCAAGAGCCAAATGACGGGGATGTATAATCTTTGCTGCCAAATGATTAGTGAGCTTGAGAGGTCTTGGAGACCAATCAGAGAAGGCAAAGCGCCACCAAATGCAGGACCCAATCATTTGTTCATTGCACTAGTACTTGCTGAGCACTGGCTAAGGCCAGGCCCTGTACTAGGCACTTGGGTGGAGTGGGAAAACGAAGCTGGCCTGTGCCTCCTTACAACCTCTCACCTGCCTTTTGAGGGAGGAATTCACTCTCCATGAGGGTCTGGTCCTATGAACTGGCCACTTAAGGAGTGCCCTTGGCCAGTTCCCAAACCTATTTGGAACCCAGTTTTATCTACAAATAGGAATTACTATGCCAGGAAAGTACTTGGCACAGTGCTTGTACTCGTTAAGGGCGCAAACACTGGTTGCCATAATTGTTTTATTTATTAATCATTCATTTTTTTATATAAATAGCCCAAAATATGCCTCCCTATAATATCCACAGATATTACAGAGAGTAAGTACAATCCCTCCTCTCCCAGACAGCCTTAACATATACGAAGGCAGCTTTTATTACTTCTCTTCAGCTACCTTTCCAGGGCAATTTCTTTACCATCTCTCATATATCTCAACTTTCAAAACCCCTTCCACTCCTGTTTCTTGCCTTTATGGGGACTTATATCTGGCCACAGTCCTCTTAAAATATGACCCTCATAATGGAACATGGTGGTCTGACCAGTGTCAAGTATAATGAAAGCATTATAAAGTAAATACTAAGTCTTAAAGGACTCACCAATCATTTCAATTATTCACGAGCAATTCTAAATTGGGTAAGTTCTCATGTGAAATTTCACTAAAGCACAAATTCCAGTCTTCCAGAAAATGCAGCTAGTATTTGGGAGGATTATTTAGATTGCAAGTGCCCAGCATCTTTCTGCCAATAAAACCTGGAGATTCCCTCCTTTTCTTTGGGTGAGTGTGAATGAGAAGAAATTCAGGTTCCTTGGGAAAAACTACCATTAAGCAAGAGGAGATGCGTTAATAAAGGTTAATTCAGATGTGAGAATTTGCACAAGAAGCAGGTGATTCCTGACAGCAATAGGATTTGGGGGAAGACAAGAAGCCTTATAAACATTCCATATTCACAAGCCTGGAGGTTTGCAAAGGTCTCTTTTGCAAATGTCATGCTTCCTCTGTACACATATCAGTGTAGTTGAAGAACTATGTTTTCTGCACCTGAAAAAGCATTATAAGTAGGGAGCTGAATTAGGAGACAGGCCCCTGAGGTGCCCACTTAGCTCTGCCAGCATTGCCTGGCCTTGGGAAATCACCTTGCCTCTGGATCTCTATCTCCCTGCCCGCATAACAAGTAGGTTGCTTAAGTCATAGAGTCTTAACCTACTGTCCAGAACAGGCAGGTCAAGGGAAGTGTTTACCCACTGACGTTTTATGTATTTGGCTACATACGTTTTTGGGGTAAAAGATCCAAAACATTTCTCAAATTCTAGATATTGTGGTAATACTTATAGATAAAGATAGCTATAATAATTAAAATAACTCACTGTGTGCTCATAAATATTATTTCACCTAATCATAATATTCCTATGGATTTTAGATTTTACAGATAAGAAAGCTGAGATTCAGAAAGATCAGGTAACTTGCCTGAAATTATCCTGCTTGCAAGTAGCAGAAGTGGGCCCTGCAAATAGTTCTGCTTCCACAGAGCCTGCTCTTCCTCATTATACATGCTGCCTCCTAATTAGCTCAGTAATAGGTAATTGGACTATTTGATGATCACCCTGCTGTGTGGAGCTGCCTTTGATTTGCCCATCTTTAGGCCAGCACTTTTTCAGAGCTCAGCAGTGACGGGCAAGCTCTGGTCCCTCAAATGAGCAGGACTGGAGGCCAGGCTCCTGCAAATGGCCTCACTGACAGTGAAGTTACTGGCTCCCAAGAACTGATCCTGCAGCAAAAACAGCATTAGGAAAACGTATTTGCTAATGCTTATGAATAAACCACATCTTAGATTTATGCTAAAATTTCTGCTGCTTGCATCCCTTCAAAAAGAAAGAGACATAAATGGGCAGTAAAGACTCAGATGAGAGAGAATGCTACAGGTCATTTCCTGTTGCGTACTTATGCTCAAATCCATAAATTGTCTGGTTCAAGTGTTTTTTGCTTAGGCAGCAAAGTTCCCTTCCATCAAATTTTCATTCTTGGAAAATGTTAGATGAACATAACTTCCCCTGTTCCTTTCTATCCTCAAACTAATCTAGAGAATTATAGATTTTTCCATGAATTAGCAGGCCTTGGGGCCCATTTACAATCAGAAAACGCGCCTAAAGCAGAATTATATGTCTACACACACACACACACACACATATATTCATACAGAAAGAAATAATTTTACATTAACAGAAAGAAACTCTGAACAGGTTAAACAAAAAGTGGGGAAAGAGATTTTTTTAAGAGGAAAACTATTATATTTTGGCTAGTATACATGCTGGAAAGATCTAGAACCAAGGCCTGGAGCTCGTGAAGGTCCCGGTTATGTGCTCTCCCTCTCTGATTTCCCCTTAAGTTCTCTCTGTGGATTTGCCTCATTCCTTCACTTCTGCACCTCAGGCCACATGACAGCGCATGGCTTCTAACAGCTCTTCAGTTTGCAGGTCCTCTGTTTCAGCCACCAGGAATGAAACTAACTTCGCTTTCTTGATTCCAATTCCAATACCCAGAGAAGCCAAGTAAGAAAATCCCCTGGACCAATCACCTGTGGTAGAGACACAGCTACCCTAGTGCCACATGGCTGCTTCTGGGGCAACTTCTTGTTACGTGGACAGAAAGTTCCTAGTTCACTACGAATCCAAAGTCTTCAGTGTGGCCTGTGAACCCTCGTGACTGGACCCGCCTACCTCTCTGCAGCTCTGTGCACTCTCACCGTCCCACACAGCTCCAACCACCTCATCTCCTTTTCATTTCCACAAGGACAAGAGGCTCCGAAATCCGAGGCCTTAGCAAAAGGTCCTCTGCCATCTCCATCCCTCCTACCTAAACACCTCCCCCTCAGCCTTACTTCTACTTAGAGTCCCTCATGACACCCTGAATTTGCCAACCATAGCACTGATCACAACTAAAATTAAAGGACAATCTAGCTTATGAGATGAAGTTTTCCTTTCCTATATAAATGAGAGCAGAGGCTATCTTGTCCCTAATGAATTTCGTAATGCCTAGTATACAGTGCCCTGCAATAGTAAATGTTCAAAACAATATTTGATACATATTTTCAACTAAAAAATGAGCAAGTGAATACAGCCGAATCTTCAACTTTCAAATGTAATGGCATCCAAAAGGTAGGAAGTGACCTAGAATTGAAGAAAGTATTTCTTACACCTCATTTTCTGACTCACAGCACTTACATAGACAAGAACCAATTGGCAGGTGACGGCTGGCAAGGACAAGCCCAAAGGCATACAGGGATGCTTTGTTATACCAAGGCAACCCTGAGAACAAAATCAAACTATGGGTCCGTCAGGAGCAGAACTCCTGCACTCTAAGAAGCCAATGCATGTTCCTATACCAATGCTTTTCTAAAAACAGCCTATTAGCTACTCATCTAAAAACCAGAAATCTTAAAACATCAAGGCTATTTTTGACCTATAATCAAAAGATGCATTGCCAAATGCTCATAGCTTAAGACCCAGAGCTCCTGTTAAATGTAAACGATACCTTCTGTGGTCTTAATACTGATCATGGCTTGCTATTGTGGGTATGGATTCTTCTCACTTGGAAAAGAGTGGCATGTAGTAATTTTAAATCCTTTCCCTTGTAACTGACATTCAAAAATTTACAGCTACCCCAAATTAGTCGTGAATCATGGGGGGCAGCTACCAAATTTACTCAGAGACATAATGAACTATACTGACATGCAGAAACTATACCAAAACCAACCCTAAGCTCTGAGAGCCAAATTTCTACCATGAAGTGCCTGGAAATATGTTCTGAAACATAATATATCTAATAAGTAAACCTATAGCAGCAGTCTCATTTGCGTCTTTCCTTATGAAAACAAAACCCAGTTCTGAAGGGTAGAGAATAAAACACAAACTGTGCCACCGTTTTTAACTGAAGACAAAGCTATGTGTCAATTACCTTACTATTGTGGATATGGAATCTTCTCATTTTCAGCACATTTTGGACCTTCTCTTGATAGCTCCACTGTTAATCAAGCTATTAGATCCCAGAGAAGAAAGCTAACATTGCATACACCGCTAAAGCTGTCCCTTTCTTTGCTAGTTCTTTCCACATAGGTCTCTACAGCTGCACAAATAAAGTTTCTTAAAAGTACTGGAGTCCTTCATTTTGCATCCTCCATTTTAGTAATATGTATATTCTGTAATCAGGAAAAATAATATGTCTATAGTGGACATTTTTTAAGATAGATATAATTAGAAAGAAGAAAACAAGCACCCCCTCATCCAATAACCCAAAGACTTAGTTTGCACGCAAATCCTACACTGTCCCTAGCACAGGACAAAAGTCCCTGACCTCAGGAAACTTCTAGGAAAGCTACCAACCAACGACACAAGTAACGGATTTCAATTCTGATAAATGCTACAAAGGAAAAGTATAGGATTAGGATGCTATGAAAACTATAACGGGACCCTTTATTCTAATATTGTGGTGTCCACACTTCCTCTATTTTTCTGAGAAACTGTTAAATACACAGTCATTTTTTTTACCCTTAAATATATGTACTTTTTTTCCCACCCACCTGGGTTCAATAGTGCATACTGGTTTCAAATAGTCATTCCATCTGTCATTTACAAGGCTGGCTTCCACAGATAAAGGAATGGCTTGTCTTGGGACGTCTCTCAAAATTCCCAGGAAATTGTGGTGGGGAAGACAGCCATCACTGAGTTGTATGTAAGTGGCCACAGATGAAACCAAGGAATTGTGTCTTCCAAATCTCTCCGAAGCAGTCAAACAACCTCTGACCAACAGGGGCTGTTACTGAGAGCTAGATAAAATCATTACATCATAGCAAGCATACATTCAAATGGTGCATGGGAATATTCCAGATTCTTCTTCCTTCTGGGGCCTTCAAAATTGCTCATTTACTTTTCCTTTATCACAGTTCTATTTGAGGACAAGACCACATAGCAATGTCATTTGGGTACTTTCCCACCCGCCTGGCTCTTTAAATCCAGATAAGATTGGCTAGGGCCCCCAACTCCATGCCCAACGGAAATGCAACTCTCTAAGATATTTGCATATTTCTAGATGGGGTTACAGTCTCATAGTCACCTTTGCCTATAAAGTTTATTTCCACACCTGCTATCTCTGTTCCACCCCCACATCAATCTAGACACAAAATCTCAAAGCCTTTGTCATGGTTAGGGACAGGTGTCAACTTGGCCAAGTTGTGGTAGCTGTTCATCTGATTGGGCAAGCGCTGGCCTGTCTGTTGCAATGAGGACATTTCATAGGATTAGGTCATGATCACGTCGGCTACATCCACAGCTGATTCCATTTGTAATCAGTCAAAGGGGAGTGTCTTCTGCAATTAGTGATGCTAAATCCAATCATGGGAAGCCTTTTAAGGAGGACTCAGAGGAGACAGGTTCCATTCCTGTTTTGGCTGGTGAGCCTCTCCTGTGGAGTTCATCCAGGCCATCCATTGGAGTCATCGGCTTCGCAGCCTGCCCTGTGGATTTTGGACTCTGCGTTCCTACGGTCACGTGAGACACTTTCATAAATTTTATATTTGCAAGTGTTCCCTGTTGATTCTGTTCCTCTAGAGAACCCTAACTAATACATCTTGGTACCAGGAGTGGTTCTTAAGGAACAGAATCTTAAAAATGGGTTTTTATGAATGGTTTTCTACTCTGACTGGGCTCAGAGACACTAAGGACTCTGATTCCCGTAATCAGAATGGCACTCCCAATCCATGGACTGAGTTGGCAAAGGAGGTAGTCAAAATATCATCATTCGATTCTCCTAATGCTTCGCCTGTACGAAGCCAGACTCTGGGTGATAATGTTTTTAACACCTTTACAGAGTTTTGTAGAAATAAGAGTTACAGAGATGTTGGTTGGTTGTTGTTAGATACACTGTCTACATTAAAGGGTGAAAGGGATGGGCTTAAGGCTTCAAACAAGAAGCTTAAGTGCCGTCTGAAAGATGTAGAGGTTTCTATGAGTATCCTGAAGGAAAATTTTATTTCCTGTAGCCGTAGACTTGAGATCTCTGAAAATCAGACTCAGAATCTTATTGTTAGAGTAGCAACTTTACAACGTAAACTGAAATCTCAGTCTTGCATGGTGTCTGCCGTTAAAGTGAGGGCATTGATTGGAAAGGAGTGGGACCCTGAAAAATGGGATGGTGACATATGGATTGATAATGATGTTGGGGGTGAGGTTGAAACCCTAGACCATGCTGAGCCTTCTTTAGATAACCCTGTAATAGTCTGCCCTGAGGACATCGCCGCCCCACCTCCAGCCTGCCTTGAGGAATTGGCCACCCAACCTCCTCCTGAAGGGATTAGCCCTAGAGTTATTAATCCTGTTTCACCAGATGAAACTGCAAATGAAAGCCCTGAAGCAAATGGCTTGGAAGATATTTCTAATTCTTTTCATGACCCACCCCCACCACCCCTCATTTCTTCTAGACCTATAACTAGACTGAAGTCCCAACAGGCCCCTAAAGGTGAGGTACAAAGTATCACACATGAGGAGGTACGTTATACTCCAAAAGAACTGCGTGAGTTTTCCAATTCATATAGACAGAAATCAGGGGAATATGTGTGGCAATGGATTTTAAGAGTGTGGGATAATGGTGAGAGGAATATAAGGCTGGATCAGGCTGAATTTATTGATATGGGCCCACTAAGCAGAGATTCTGCATTCAATGTTATAGCTAGAGCAGTTAGAAAAGGTGTTAATAGCTTGTTTGGGTGGTTGCTTGAAACATGGATCAAAAGGTGGCCAACATTACCTGAGGTTGAAATGCCAGAACTGCCCTGGTATAATGTAGATGAGGGGATCCAGAGGCTTAGAGAGATTGGGATGTTAGAGTGGATTTATCATGCAAAACCTGCTCTTACACCCCAGGAATGTCCAGAGGATGCACCTTTTACCAGAACAGTGAGAAATAAGTTTGTGAGACTAGCACCATCATCCCTCAAGAGCTCTGTGGTTGCACTTCTCTGTAGGTCAGATATTACTGTAGGAACTGCTGTCACTGAGCTGGAATCCTTAAACACAATGGGGATGACAGGATCCCGAGTTGGCAGAAGCCAGGTGGCAGCACTTAATCACCAAAGACAGGGTAGACGCAGGTATTATAATAGACAACAAACTCAAAGGAGGCATCAAAATTATATGACACGCAGAGATTTGTGGCATTGGCTAGTAAATCATGGGGTGCCTAGAAATACAATAGAAGGGCAGTCTACTAAATTCTTGTTGGAGCTGTATAAACAAAAGAGTTCTAGGTCAAGGGAATAGAAGTCTAATCTGAATTACAAAAACACAGAGTCACGGCCCCTTAATCAATTTCCAGACTTGAAACAGTTTACAGACCCTGAGCCCCTTGAATGAAGGGGAGGCCAGGTCCCTATGGGGGAGAAACCTGTTACACTGCCACAAATTTATACTGTTAACCTTCCTCTAAGTCTTCCCCAAGGAGACCGACGGCCTTTTACCAGGGTAACTGTGCAATGGGGAAAAGGAAATGATCAGATATTTCGGGGATTATTAGACACTGGTTCAGAAGTGACAATAATTCCAGGGGACCCAAAACGTCACTCTGGACCACCAGTCAGAGTGGGGGCTTATGGAGGCCAGGTGATCAATGGAGTTTTAGCTCAGGTCTGCCTCACAGTGGGTCCAGTGGGCCCCCGGACCCATCCTGTAGTTATTTCCCCAATTCCGGAATGTATAATTGGCATAGACATACTGAGCAACTGGCAGAATCCCCACGTTGGTTCTCTAACTCGTGCAGTGAGGGCTATTATGGTGGGAAAGGCCAAGTGGAAGCCACTAGAACTGCCCCTACCAAGCAAAATAGTAAATCAAAAGCAATACCGTATTCCTGGAGGGATTGCAGAGATTACTGCCACTCTTAAGGACTTGAAAGATGCAGGGGTGGTGATTCCCACCACATCCCCGTTCAACTCTCCTATTTGGCCAGTGCAGAAAACAGATGGGTCTTGGAGAATGACAGTGGATTATCGTAAACTCAACCAGGTGGTAACTCCAATTGCAGCTGCTGTTCCAGATGTAGTATCATTGCTTGAGCAAATCAATACATCCCCTGGTACCTGGTATGCAGCTATTGATCTGGCAAATGCTTTTTTCTCAATAGCTATTAGTAAGGACCACCAGAAACAGTTTGCTTTCAGCTGGCAAGGTCAGCAATATACTTTCACTGTCCTACCTCAGGGGTATATCAACTCTCCAGCCCTATGTCATAATCTTGTTCACAGAGACCTTGATCATTTCTGCCTCCCACAAGACATCACACTGGTCCATTATATTGATGATATCATGTTGATTGGACCTAGTGAGCAAGAAGTAGCAACTACTCTAGATTTACTGGTAAGGCATTTGCGTGTCAGAGGATGGGAGATAAATCCAACAAAAATACAGGGGCCTTCCACCTCAGTAAAATTTCTAGGTGTCCAGTGGTGTGGGGCATGTCGAGATATCCCTTCTAAGGTGAAGGATAAATTGCTGCATCTGGCCCCTCCCACAACCAAAAAAGAGGCACAACGCCTAGTTGGTCTTTTTGGATTTTGGCAACAACATATTCCTCATTTGGGTGTGCTACTCCAGCCCATTTATCGAGTGACCAGAAAAGCTGCTAATTTTGAGTGGGGACCTGAACAAGAGGAGGCTCTGCGACAGGTCCAGGCTGCTGTGCAAGCTGCTTTGCCACTTGGGCCATATGATCCAGCAGATCCAATGGTGCTGGAAGTGTCAGTGGCAAATAGAGATGCTGTCTGGAGCCCTTGGCAGGCCCCTGTAGGAGAATCACAACACAGACCCTAAGGATTTTGGAGCAAAGCCTTACCATCTGCTGCAGATAACTACTCTCCTTTTGAGAAACAGCTTTTGGCCTGCTACTGGGCCTTAGTAGAGACTGAACGCTTAACCATGGGCCACCAAGTTACCATGAGACCTAAGTTGCCTATCATGAGTTGGGTGTTGTCTGACCCACCAAGCCATAAAGTTGGGCGTGCACAGCAGCACTCTATTGTAAAGTGGAAATGGTATATACGAGATACAGCCAGAGCAGGTCCTGAAGGCACAAGTAAGTTACATGAAGAAGTGGCACAAATGCCCATGGTTTCCACTCCTGCTGCCACATTACCTTCTCTTTCTCAGACCAGAGCTATGGCCTCTTGGGGAGTTCCTTACAGTGAATTGACTGAGGAAGAGAAAACTCGGGCCTGGTTTACAGATGGTTCAGCACGATATGCAGGTACCACCCGAAAGTGGACAGCTGCAGCATTACAACCCCTTTCTGGGGTGTCCTTGAAGGACAGTGGTGAGGGGAAATCCTCCCAGTGGGCAGAACTTCGAGCAGTGCACCTGGTTGTTCATTTTGCTTGGAAGGAAAACTGGCCAGAGGTGCGTTTGTATACTGACCAATGGGCTGTTGCTAATGGTTTGGCTGGATGGTCAGGGACTTGGAAAGACTATAATTGGAAAATTGGTGACAAAGAGGTCTGGGGAAGAAGTATGTGGATAGACCTTTCTGAGTGGGCTAAAAACCTGAAGATATTTGTGTCCCATGTGAATGCACACCAGAGGGTGACTTCAGCAGAGGAAGATTTTAATAATCAAGTGGATAAGATGACCCGTTCTATGGATACCAGTCAGCCTCTTTCCTCAGCAACTCCTGTTATTGCCCAGTGGGTTCATGAACAAAGTGGTCATGGTGGTAGGGATGGAGGTTATGCATGGGCTCAGCAACATGGACTTCCACTCACCAAGGCTGACCTGGCTACAGCCACTGCTGAGTGCCCAATCTGCCAGCAGCAGAGACCCACACTCAGCCCCCGATATGGCACCATTCCCCGAGGTGACCAGCCAGCTACATGGTGGCAGGTTGATTACATTGGACCACTCCCTTCATGGAAGGGGCAGTGATTTGTTCTAACTGGAATAGACACATACTCTGGATATGGGTTTGCTTTCCCTGCACGCAATGCTTCTGCCAAAACTACTATCCGTGGGCTTACAGAATGCCTTATCCATCGTCATGGTATTCCACATAGCATTGCTTCAGATCAAGGAACACACTTCACAGCAAATGAAGTGTGGGAATGGGCACATGCTCATGGAATTCTCTGGTCTTACCATGTTCCCCATCATCCAGAAGCACCTGGATTGATAGAACGGTGGAATGGCCTTTTGAAAACTCAATTACGGTGCCAACTAGGTGGCAAAAACTTGAAAGGCTGGGGTAATGTTCTCCAGGAAGCTGTGTATGCTCTGAATCAGCGTCCGCTGTATGGTGCTGTTTCTCCCATAGCCAGGATCCATGGGTCCAGGAACCAAGGGGTGGAAATGGGTGTGGTGCCACTCACTATTACTCCTAGTGATCCACTAGGAAAATTTTTGCTTCCTGTCCCTGCTACCCTGAGTTCTGCTGGTCTACAGGTTTTAGTTCCAAAACGGGGTGTGCTTTCTCCAGGAGAAGCAACAGTGATACCACTGAACTGGAAGTTAAGATTGCCACCTGGTCACTTTGGGCTACTTATGCCTCTGGATCAACACACCAAGAAGGGGATTACATTATTGTCTGGGGTAATTGACCCTGACTATCAGAAGGAAGTAGGACTGCAACTACATAATGGAGGTAAAGAAGAGTTTTCTTGGAATATAGGAGATCCCCTGGGGCGTCTATTAGTACTACCATGCCCTGTAATTAAAATCAATGGAAAACTGCAACAACACAATCCAGGCAGGACCACTAATGGCTCTGAGACTTCAGGAATGAAGGTTTGGGTCACCCCACCAGGCAAAGAACCACGGCCAGCTGAAGTGCTTGCTGAGGGGAAAGGGAACATGGAATGGGTAGTGGAAGAAGGTAGTGATAAATATGAACTTCGACCATGTGATCAGTTACAGAAACGAGGACTGTAATGCTGTTTTGTTTGTGTTATACTATTTAAGTTGTAAGATATCAAGTTTAAGAATGAATGTTGCCCAAAGATTTGCACCCTATTCTGGAGAGATTTAATGTGTTTCCAGTTATATGCAGGACAGTTGAGTATTGTCAGGTAAAAGAAAAAATGTGTGCTTATTTGTTTTCATTTGGAAATTAAGTATGGTCTAAGGTGATATATATATATATATATATATATATATATATATATATATATATATATATATATATATATATATATGTGTGCCAAGTTGACAAGGGGTGGACTGTCATGGTTAGGGACAGGTGTCAACTTGGCCAAGTTGTGGTACCTGTTCATCTGATGGGCAAGCGCTGGCCTGTCTGTTGCAATGAGGACATTTCATAGGATTAGGTCATGATCATGTCAGCTACATCCACAGCTGATTCCATTTGTAATCAGTCAAAGGGGAGTGTCTTCTGCAATTAGTGATGCTAAATCTAATCATGGGAAGCCTTTTAAGGAGGACTCAGAGGAGACAGGTTCCATTCCTGTTTTGGCTGGTGAGCCTCTCCTGTGGAGTTCATCCAGGCCATCCATTGGAGTCATCGGCTTCGCAGCCTGCCCTGTGGATTTTGGACTCTGCGTTCCTACGGTCACGTGAGACACTTTCATAAATTTTATATTTGCAAGTGTTCCCTGTTGATTCTGTTTCTCTAGAGAACCCTAACTTATACAGCCTTCCTCCCCAGTTTCCATAAAATAATCCACTGATACATCATTTGTGAGTAAAACTGGAGCTACTAAAGATTGGTTGATCACGGAAGCCAGGCAGCACAGCACAGCAAACTAAATGAAAATCTCATATGAAGCATCACAGTTTGTAGTATCTCTAGGGTGTTCTTCTTGGTCCATTAGAACACACAGCATCCAGTCTTCCTTCATCTTTTCAGATCCTCTCACTTGTCTCTCTTGTCTCTGCTCTTCTATTTTCTTCTCCAACCCTTTCTGGGGTTGAACAAAACACAAATCCCTTTCACTACCTCATGCAGACAAGATTAACCACTTCCTCTGTGGCTTGGGTTCTCATACACTAATGTCTTCATTGATTCACCATCTACTCCAAATATATTATCATGGTATTTTTCCAAACAAAGGTAGTTCCCTCCCTAAGGAAATGCCTGTTATCAGCTGTTAAAATTGTAACATTTTCTCCTGTTCATATTGAGCTTGAAGGGACCAGAGACCATGATGGGGCAGCCTTGATACTATAAGGCCACCGGTGGGTGCCTACAATCTGTCTTCACAGTTCTGCTCCTTCAAGATTCACTATTATCTCCTTAAACTTTCGGGTCCAGAACACTCTCAGAGATCATCTAATACAACTGTCTCAGTTTACCACAGTAGAGTGAGCTGACCTTCTGTTCTAGTTCGCTAGCTGCCAGAATGCAATATACCAGAAACAGAATTGCATTTAAGAAGTAGAATTTAATAAGTTACAAGTTTACAGTTCTGAGGCCATGAAAGTGTCCCAATTAAAGCAAGTCTATAAAAATGTCCAAATTAAGGCACCAACAAGAGGTTACCTTCACTCAAGAAAGGCCGATGAAGTTTAGGGTTTCTCTCTCCACTAGAAAGGCACACGGCAAACATGGTGACATCAGCAGGCTGTCTCTCTAGGCTTCTTGTTTCATGAAGTTCCCCTGGGGACATTTTTCTTTTCCATCTCCAGAGATCTCTGGTGGCATGGGCTATTGGCCTTGTGGCTCTGCTTGGCTCTGCTGTGGCTTTCCTGTGGCTCTAAGAAAGGGACTCTCTCCCAAATGTTTCTTTTGGAGAGAAGGTCCACCTGGAATGGTCAAGATCCACCTGGAATGGGTGGAGTCACATCTCCCTCTAATCAAAAGTTAATGCCCACAATCAGGTGAGTCGTGTCTCCACGGGAACAATCAAAAAGCTCCCAGCCAGCAATACTGAATGAAGATTAAAGAACATGGCTTTTCTGGGGTCCACTATAGATTCAAACCAGCACACCTCCCAAAGCCACAGTGCAAGTTCATGGCAAGCCTGAATTATGCCAGGTGCCCACCTCTCCCAGGACAGAAAAGTTTAGAAGATTACTCACACATACTTTTCATTTAGAGTCCTAGCATCAATCCAGACAATCCAAAAAACAGGCAAAGCGTAAAACTTACAAGTATATATTTTAAATGTATTTAGGTACTGGGTTTCTACCTCCTTTAGAAAAGAGGCAAAGTCTTGTTACCTACAAGAAATGATAATATTCAAATGCCCATGAGGGAACAATATCCAGGTTTACATTCACATTAAGATGTATAAGGTGTAGAGGACTAAGCTCTGATTCTTGCCTGAGAGCAGGATTCTAGGGCAAAGAGTTGTGGAGAATATGAGTGTACCTAAAAGAATGAAAAGGAATTAGAATGAGTCCCTTTGCATAGAAGGGTAGAGAAAAAGCAAGCCATGCTGGTTTCTATCTAGATATCCAACAAACAAATTTAACTTCAATGATAATTTGGAGTTCACTGCCTGATCTCCTCATAGTCTTACCTATAACTTTAAAATTGAATGTGCATCTATGAGTGGCTGAGTTTAAATAGAGTCAAGAGGCTACTCTGGAGGTCACTGTTATGCAAGCTTCAGTTAGACATTGCTACCTATCATAACTTGCCAAACCCTAGGATAACTTTCCAGAAACCAACAACCTCCAGATGGGTCTCTGAACCAGATAAATCCTGAAACCTAGAGGGCCCAGCCTCTCCAGAACATCAGCTAGTTCCATCTCCCTGCCCCATGTTACTGACAGCTCCTTCCTAGATGAAAACGTTACACTGGCCATGGCCTAAATACCCCTAAAGAGTGGGACAGAAATCAGGGGTGATGGTGAAGTTTTACAGCGAAGGTAGGGTTTAACAAACAAATATGATTGCTGAATCATTAAACTGATATTTCCTTTAGTCTCCAGTATTTTAGAGCAGCTAGAAGTAAAAACCTAAAATTGTGGAACTGTAATCCATACCAAACTCTGAAATCTGTTCTACAACTAACTGTTGTGCTGTGCTTTGAAATTTACTGCTTTTTTGTATATATGATATTTTTCACAAAATAAAAGAAGAAAGAAAAAAAGTCAATTGTGATGATAAAAAAGAAACATTCCTTCTAGCCTCTACATTCTGGAGTAGCTAGAAGGAAACATCAGAGAATGAAAAATCCCAAACTCTGGGATCTGTCCTGTAACTACTTGTTGAAGAGTGTTTTTGAAAACTATTGCTTTTTTTTCTTTCTTTGCTTTGTATATATGCTATATTATACAATTAAAAAAAAAAACTAAAAAAAAATGAATGTGCATTGAATACATCTTCAAATCCTGCCCATTTTTCTCCAGTGGAAATTTACCTTAATAATTTGTTATTAGAGGGAACCATAGAGCAATGTGATCCCTTACTAAACCCATGCTTGAGAGAACATACTTCTTGGCCTCATCCACAGCTAGGCATTGCTTAACCTTTACGAAAAGGCAGCACATTCGCTCAGGGAAGAATGACTTCACTTAAAGTGTGCCTAGGCTCTGCATGGTGCCCTGGAAGAAAGGCAATGCCAGGAGCAAGAAATGCAAATGCAGCCTTCTCCTCCTCCTGCTCCACTAGGCTAGAGAGGAAGTTGGGCTCAGCAAAATGCTATCTCAAGACAATGAGGCACCAACAAGGACACACTGTCCAATGGACAGGACCCACCAAAGACTTGAGAAAGGTGAAAACAGGGCTTGGCTTCCTCTTCTGTTAGCAAAACATTCCAGAACAGCTTTTAGAAAGCCACCAGCTATGCCAAGACAGTGAGCCCCTTCGGCCAACTGTGTAGCAGCTTTTGGCTACAAATGACAAACATGGAGCCCTGGAGTTTCACATCCTTCCTACATCAGCTCACTTTACAGGAGGTGTTGGTTTTCTGCATGGAAGCACAATGCTATTCTAGTTTGGGAATTCTCCTAATGGGGAGGGGGCAGTGAGAATGTAAGCAGGAAGAAAGTCAAGAAAAATTTTATTATCTTCCCTAATTTGCTAGCTTCTCTTCATGTTGATGGAAGTTGCAAATTTCAAGTCGCCAATGTAAAGCATGACAGCAAATGAAGCTCAGGGACCATCATTCCTCTCCTGTATTCTAGGACTCCAAGTTCTATCTGATTCCTCCAAGGAACACAAAAGGCTGCACCAGACCTGTCAGAGAAACTGTAAATCATCTAAAAAATAAAAAATAAATATGAAAACAGAGTCAATGAAGCCCCTCAAAATGTGACAGTTTTATAATTAGCTGTCATAGTGCTATGGGCTAAAGAACCCCATAGGAAAATGCTCGTTTGTTTTAGAAATGAAATTTTCATTTTTTTCCAGACATTTTACACAAACACACACACACTTTGCACCTACACACTGGCATCTATGGATTTGAGAGTTCATAGTATTGCTGTTTCTTTTTTCTAAATGACTGAAATGTTTGCAAAACCTGAGCCACTCTGCTTAACCATTACCGAGATTAGCTTGAATCAAGGGATTCCAATTCCCCATAAACTATTTTAGATACTCTTCACACCAAGGCTCAGAGGGCAGCCTGGGTGAAAATGATGCCTTTGCTGACCACAGCTTTTTGACCATAAGTAGTTTTGTGCAGTCACTTTCTCTCCTACTTAACCATCCCACATAGCTTCATGTCCTGACAGGTGAAACAGGACATGGGTGGGCACAGTTCTCTCCAAGAATCTGGATTGAGTTTCTGTCTCTATTTGTGGTGTCAAGGCCTTGACTTGGAAAGAAGAATGTGATTAAACAAGA
This sequence comes from Tamandua tetradactyla, assembly GCF_023851605.1. Classification (NCBI taxonomy): domain Eukaryota; kingdom Metazoa; phylum Chordata; class Mammalia; order Pilosa; family Myrmecophagidae; genus Tamandua; species Tamandua tetradactyla. The sequence continues at coordinate 49,498,469 of NC_135337.1, forward strand.
AAGGCAGCACATCTTGAAGTTGGGCCTCCTAAGTGGGGGTCCTCAGATGGACTTCAGAGGGTCTAAGAATCCCCTAAATTGCATGCAAATTGTGCAATGTATTCTATGATTTTTTTAATGGAAAATGGGTCCATAGCTTTCAACAAAAGGATTGGTGACTCAATGAAATTTAGGAATCACTAGAATGAAGGTCAGAAACTGCTTATTGAATAAGTGAGGTCAGCAAGAAGACTTGCAGATCACTACCAGCCCCAACTTTCCATGATCAGATTCTTTGGAAGTGCTTTTAAGTAGCTGGGAGAACACATCTCAGAGACAAGACTGCCATGCCCTCTCCTCTTTCACCAAATATTACTCAGAGAGCCCAAATATATAACTGCAATCATAGCTCTTTTTTGCACCTTTAGCAATTGAAGTATTAAGGGGCTATACAGTCGATGGTTTTGCAAATGTCTCCAGACTGAATTGTGGGGGTGATAAAGGCTCTAAGGAAGATGGAAAGGCAAATAGAAACAGAAATGGACAAAAAGTACAGAAGGGTGAAGAAGAAAGAAGTCGGTAGAAAAAAGAAGTTAGACCTGCCACGGAAGTTTCCACCTGTCTCGACACTGTGCCTTCTCTGGAGCCCATGTACCAGGCCACCCACATCGGTCCACCCACAGGCAATATTTGAACATGAGGTGGGCTGGGTTGGGGGGGCACGAGGAAAGAGGGTCTGAGTCACAAAAGTGTGCATGTGATTATTAAGGAAGGAACTGGGAGCAGAAACAAGAAGCAGCCTCTGCGTACTAAGAACAACGAGAAAACAAAGATAATACCATATACAAGCAAACAGATAAGGAAAGGAGATAATCGTGGTATCGAGAGAGTAGACTAGTGGTTAGGAACCCAAGTTCTAGGGTCAGACCAACCTAGACAGGACACATCCTGGCCATTCCTCCTGAATTCATGACCTTGAGCAAGTTATTTAATTCCTCACAGCTTCCATTTCTTCATCTGTGAAATGAGGATGAAAATGGGACAGATCTCACTGGATTACTGATTACTGAGAGATAAAATGAGAATGCAGTTAAAGCATGACACATTTGATTAATATTTAATCAACAATAGCAGCTATTATTCTCAGAGGCCCTGTACTCACGAGGGCAGTGAGGAAAGAGGTTAGAGAAGAGAAGAGGGGCCGAGGCCACTGTGGACTTGAAGGATACATGCTACAACTGCAAACCGGCAGCAAAACCAACCAAGTCCTATCCAGGTGGAGACCCCGATGGAAGCCTGTGTTTCTTTCCATGAACTCATGACTGGGGAGCACGTGACGATTCTGTTAGTTCACAGGAACGAAAAACAGAAATTAATTTCTCAGGAAGCTAGCAAGGAATTCTCGTCAGGCTTCTTCGAGTGTACAAGTCTGGGGCAAAGAGAAATACATATTGATATTCCCACTTCTTAGCAAGTGCTGCCCCATATACACCTCCCATGACAAAGGCAGTGAGGGGGAAGAAACAGTGTCATGTAAGGAGTGACATTATTTTATTTATTTATATACTTCAGCCAACTGATTTCAGTCATTACTCTCTGTCCCAGGTTGTGTTTTGTTTTTTAATAAATCTAGTTTCCTCCGTTCAAAAATTAACTTCCCACATACTTGAAATATAGATTTTTCTGCTGGCTTTCTAGTTTCCTCCATTCAAAAATTAACTTCCCACATACTTGAATTATAGATTTTTCTGCTTGCTTTCTTAAGAAAAGAAAAAAACAAAAAAGGATTTGGCATTTTGTTGCCCGTGGCTCTAGCTCACTCCCCCACATGCTCCAACTGCTTTAGGTTTTGAGGAACTTGGCTACACCATCCAATTCTTGCACAAAGTACTAGAGGTCAGAGACAGAGTCACATGGCGGACATAATTATCCCAAGCACAAGGGTGCACTCTGGGGGGGTCAAAGCACAGACCTAGATTCTCACAAAGAGCTCAATGCCCAAGAACCTTCGAGTAGGAAAGGAGAGGGAAAAGGGTTTCCATGCTTATTCTGTGGGCTTATCAAAACTCTTCTATCTGCCCCTGTTGCACTAATCAACATTATTCAGTTCATGTTTTAAGGGATGAGGGCTAAAGAGGAAGTGATGCCTGTTAATAACAACAGCAACAAACAATAATTATGCCAAGAACAGCAGCAACTAACACTCATTAAGCATTTACTAGGTGACAAACACTATGTATACACTTCATATAAATCAACTCATTAAATCCTCACAGTTCCAAAATGAAGCAGATATTATTACCCCCAATTTAAAACATGGGAAGAGTGAAACCCAGAGATGTCAAATAATTGAGCAAACCAGAAATTGATCCATAGGGGACAGGCTTACAGAAAAGACCTAGAATATAACACACTTAAAATCCTACCAGGGCATAACAAGAAGCTATAACATGGACAACATTGCATTCTGCCAGGCAATTTTGCCTTAATGGCTAAACTCTACTATTGCAGTTAATGATGGGCAAGGTCACTCGCTATTAGTGAAAAATCCAAATTACACAAAATGTATACAAAGCAATTATGTCAATTAGGATAACTTCAATTACATGAACCAAGAATCCCAATTTAAGATTTTATACAATAAAAGGAATTTATTGGTTCATGTAACAAAAAGTCCTGCAGTACACAGGCTTCAGGGAGGGTTTGGTCAAGGCTCCAGCTCAGTTTCTTGGTAATTCTTTCACTTTTGCCCTTCTCCTGTGTCTGCTTCATCGTTGGTCTGGCTTTTTTCATGGGCACAAAATGGCCAGAGCAGTTCTAGGCCTCACATGGGCAATCTAGACCTTTCTGAGCAAGAGTTTTCCAGGCATCAAACAAAAGTCCTGAGCTTCACACTAATTTGACCAACTTAGGTCACATGCCTAATGCTGAACTCATCAACGTAGACAAGAAAAATGCTATGTACTGACTAAGTGAGACCTGGATTAGGTCTGCCCACTCCTCCTCAAGAGGGAAGCATCAGGAAGATGGGTTCATGCCAACAGGTGGGGGTGAAGCCCTTCCCTTCCAAAGTACGTGGCTGCTAAAAACCACGAGATACAGGAAGATTTCCCAAAGAATTATCTAGGTGCTACTAGGAAAGGGGGAGGTGAGTGCTCTACCCCAGCAACTGAATTACTCTGTAACCAAAAGATTACCAAGCAGAGAACATCTGGAGGATCTATACTCATAAACACATTATGATGATTTGCATTTAATTTTGAATGTAGAGAGGCGGTAGCTAAAAAGCATAATCTGTTTGTTTTCTTGAATAGAAGCCACATTCCCCTCTCTCTTGATTCACTTGCTTAAACCATTGACACCTCTAAAAATTAACACCAGTGCAAACTTTCAGGCAACCCCCCCAACAAACTGGTCACAAATGCCAAGCTAGCAACAGCCATCTGCATTAGTGATAGTTTCCTGATCCGGTTCTCTGCACTCACTTCTCATCAGATCTGTCTTTCCTTCAGTGAACTCTACAGCACCACTGTTAGCTCAGGATGTTCTGGAAAGAGGCAGCAGAGCAGAGTGGCAGGAGATGACAACTCTGGTAGCAGGAAGATTAGGTTTAAGGATTAGTTCTGTTTCTCGTCATCTGGGCAAACCTAGGCAAATTACTTCACTTCTCATTGTCCTCCTATAAATGAGGATAATAACAGCATCTGCCTCATAATGTGAGGGTTCAATGAAACTGTATTATAAAGCACTTAATGCACACCCTGAAAACATAGTAAATGTTCAATCAATATTAGCTCTTCAGTAATAAGAATTTTAAAGTTCATTAGTATTATGAGCCAGTATAGACATTTTTTTAATCTTACAAATTGGCCAGTTAAAAGAAAAACTAAATTTGCATTTGCTTTTACATCATCATCATCATCACAACAATAACAAATATGATTTATCGACTGCCTACAAGGTTCAAGGCACTATGATAAGCGCTACATATATATATATAAATTCTAAAAGATAAGTATTATTGCTGTCATTTAACAGAGGAGAAACTGGGGCTCAGACAAGTTAAGAAACATGCTTAATGCCACATAGCAAGTAAGTAACAGAGCAAATACCTGAACACAATTCAGTCTGTTTCTAAGGATCATTCTCTTTCCAAGTTGCCTGATAATCCTATTTTCTCTACCATGTGAAGAACTGTCTCGCATAAAAGAAAGCTAATCTTGCCAGAAGAAAAAAAAAGGAAGAAAATTGTTTAAAGTGGTATTAGTACAATAATTTGGGAAAATGTTATAGCCAGATGATAATAGCACAGGCAATCAGGATGTGCTTAATAGGGATATTAATAAATGCCTCAGGTGGCCAAAGGTTCCGCCACTCACTTGAGGCAAGTAGTAATGGCCCATAAAACTTGCCTTGTCCTATCTTAATGCCATATTCTATCATCACACTTATAATGAAATGCTCTTAAACTTCAGTGTTATCAGAAGAGATGTGTAGTTAAATGAGCTAGCAGACTGAGGAAGATGTGTAGGAAGGTGCAAAGAGCCCCGAGCTAGGACACTGGCATGGTTATGCTATGCACCTGTGGACATGTCCCCACACCGCCTCAAATCTCAGGATCCTGGCTTCTTCCGATGTAAACCAAGGTTCACCATCACAAGCTGAGACCTCTTCTAGCTCCAACAGTCTATGGCTCTGCAAAGAAATCACATTCATTCACAAGCACTCATGGAGCATAAACTATGCACAAAGCACTCCCAGTGCTAGGAGCTGAGGACACCATGGCAGCCTCCCCGATGCTGGACTTCAGAGGTGAATGAATGGCCATGGGCTGACACAAAGCCCTGCTTTATAACTTTCTCTTCGTATGCATCCCCAAACTTCCATTCAAATATAGCAAACTCTTGACTGTAGTTGAACCTGGACGATGGCATGGGGAGTGGTTCTTTGCACTGTTCTCTCTGCTTTGGGCATTCTTGGAATTTTTCCATAAAAATCAAAGGTAGATAGATGAGAAAAGCTTCAGGGAGACTTGGGCTTCTGATAATGGCCCATTAGGGCTGCCAGGAAAATCTACCCACTGAGAACAAGTGGGAAAGCTAGACAAAATATTTTTTAAATGCTTAAAATTAATAAGCTAATAAGTTTGTGGGATAGAAAGGGTCAAACTAGGACCAAGGGAAGCAAGACCATAGACAAGAGCATGGTATTTTAGACCTATTTTCCCTCTACAGACGTTCTGCGGAGCTGGGGAGTGGACATGCGTGTATTAGCCTGCTAAGGATGGGGGTGAATGGACCTGAGCACATCATTTGTTTTCAGATGGGATCCCCAAAGAGCTGTACCCTAGCAGGAAGGGTGAATAAAAAGTTAACAGGCCTTTGCAGGGGACTATGGCTCATCTTCAAATCATCTCAATATCTGGAACTGACTGCTAATGCTCCAGATGCTTGCACAGGCAAATGTAAAGACCTTCAAGAGTTGGAGAACCTCATCACTGACCACAAATTTATCTTCAGAAAATTTTGCAAATATAACATCTTACACACAATTAAAAATGACCAGGCACATAAGGAGATAAGAAGATATAAACAAATCCAGCAGAAACAGAAAGAGACCCACAGGCACCAGATACTGGAATGATCTGAAACACTCTTTTTTTTTTTTTTTAAGATAAAAGACCTTATATATAAGAAGATAGAATTACAAGGATGAGAAATTCAATATAGAAGAGTATGGTGGGTTGAATGATGGTCTCTCCAAAAATATGTCAACATCCTAATCCGTGAAGTCTGTGAATGACCTGACGTGGTAAGAGATGTCATTACATTAAGGACCTTGAGGGGAGGAATTTATCCTGGATCACCTGGGTGAGGCCTAGATGCAAATAAATGAGGCAGAAGGTTGGAAACAGATACACGTGGAGAAGGCAATGCAGAAATAGAGCAAAGGAAGGTGTGGCCACCAGTCAAGAATACCAACAGCTGCCAGGAGCTGAAAGAGACAAGGAACAGGGTCTCTTCTAGAGCCTCTAGAGGGAGTGCAGCCCTGATGACATCTTGATTTTGGACTTCTGCCTTCCGAACTGTGCGAGAATAAATGTCTGTTATTTTAAGCTATCCAATTTGTGGTAGTTTGTTCTAGCAACCCTAAGAAACAAATACGAATGAGAAACAAACAAACAAACAAAAAGAGATCCAGATAATATAAAAAATATTCTGGAACTAAACCTAATAAGTTTAAACAGATTTACCTCTAGAAGAATAGACAAAGCTGAGATAGGAATTAGAAACCAGAAAAAAAAATTAACCAGACTGAAGCATGGAAAAACCAAAGGATGGAAAATAAAAGATAAGACTTATGACAGGATACATCGTCAATGTATAATATATATGTAATTATAACCCCAGGAGGAGAGGAGAAAAAATGGAACAAAGCAACATGTGATAAGATGATGGCCAAGAATTTTCCATAAGAAGAAAGATATCGAGCTTTAAAGAAACCAAGACGAGGAGTCCTAAAAATCTCAAGCAAGATAAATAACAAGAAAACATCACATAGGTATATTATCATAAAACTGCTACATACCAGAAAGAGAAAAAATTAGTCCAAGAAAAAAAAGGAACAATAATCAGACTTTCAGTTAACAAGTTGGTTTGAAAATATTACATGCCTTAGAAAAAAGCCCTGTTTTAATCCTGATCTAATCTTGTGGGAGCAAAACATTTCTCTTAATCCTGATTCAACATGTAGGCTGTAATCTTTAGATTAGATTATGTCCCTGGAGCGGAGATGTAACATGCCCAACTGCAGGTATTAGCCTTTGATTAGATGGGAGATGTGATTACCTATTCCAGATGGGTCTTGATTAGATTACTGGAATCCTGTAAAAGAGGAAACGTTTTGGAGAGAGTCAGAAATGACAGCAGCAACAGAGCCTAGAGAAACAACAGAAGCCTCAGAGCCAACAGAAACTTCTCAGCAGAGCTGACACAGACATGAACACAGGGAGAACAGACACGGATGTCTGAAGATGCTTGGCGCCCAGCAGACGTCACCATGAGATGTTAAGCAAGCCAGAACCTGGAGAGGCAAATGCCAGCCGTTGGCTGCCCAGCTGACAGAGGTGTCCCTAACCCATAGACCTTCCTTGAATTAAGGTAACCTCTTGTTGGTGCCTTAATTTGGACACTTTCACTTCCTTAGAACTGCAAACTTGTAAACTTATTAAATTCCCCTTTATAAAAGTCGTTCCAGCTCTGGTATATTGCATTCCAGCAGCTAGCAAACTAACACAGTATGGATATAGAAAATCTGAAGAAATTACATGGCAAACTCGACCAAATATTTGCAGAACATTATATCAAACAAAGAATATACATTATTTTCAAGCACAAAAATAGGCCATATGCTAATGAAACCAAGCAAGTCTCAACACATTTCAAAGTACTGAAATCATTCAAGGTATGTTCTCTGCTCACAATACACTGAAGTTAAAATTGATAATGAAAAGATGACTAGAAAATCCCTGAAAGAAGTTAGAAAATACGCTTAACTGAATGATGATTAAAAAAAATATATATCAAATCTTGTGGGATACAGGTACTTATATCTAAAAAACTGTACATAAAAGGAAACTTATTATTTAAACACATATATAACAATAAAACTAAAGCTGAAAATCAGTGAACTAAGATCCTATTTCAAGAAATTATTGAGAAAAATCAATAAATTTAAACCAAAGAAAGTAGGAGAAAGGACATGGGTAAAGATTAGTGCAGCTGAACTAAAGAGAAAACAAATATACAATACAGAGGAACAGTCCAGTGAAGAGCTGAAAAAGATTAATAAAATTGATAAACGCTTAGAAAGACTGATCAAGAAAAAGCAATCTCAAGAATAAAAAATGGGACACCTCTGTAGATTACAATGCATATAAAATGCAATAAGATATTATGAACAAATTTATACCAAAAAACTTAGATGAATGCACAAAGTTATAGAAAAATACATTTTACCAAAATTGACAGAAAAAATAGAAAATCTGAGCATCTTAAATTATTAAGAAATTATACTGCATGATTTAAAACACCAGATTCTCTTGTTTTCACTGGGGAATTCTACCAAAAACTTAAAGAAGAAACACTATTGATCTATTCTCTATTTCAGAGAATAGAAGAGAAAACGCTTCCTAACTCACTTTAACCAGTGACAGTGACTTGATAACCAAACTTGACATATATTTTGTGAGAAAGGAAATTTTCAGGTTTATACCATTCATAAATATAAAGATGAAAGCCTAAACAAAATGTCAGCAAACCAAATATAGCGATATATAAAAATTTCCAGTTGGTTTCATTCTAGGAACCATGGTTGTTTAACATTTTAAAAAACTATCACTGCCTCATTAGAGAATTAAGGAGAAAAAGCATATAAGGATGCTAGTAGAAACAAGAACAGCTTTAACAAATTTCAATACCCATTAATGATTAAAAGCTCTTAGCAAAATAAGAATAGAAGGAAATCTCTAAAAAGGTAACTTTAAAAAGCCTAGTGAAAATCTGATACATTTTGAGGAAATGTTGAAAGTGCTCTCTTTGAAATCAACATCCTATTAAAGTTTTGATCCAGTACAATCAGGTTAGAAAAATATATGAAATACCAAACAGAAAAGAAGAAATACAAGTGTCATTTTTAAATCTACACAGATGAAATTAATAAGTGTATGTAGCAAGATTGCTAGATATAAAGATTAATAAATAAAAATTTGCTGCCTATTTACCTACTACCTTCTAAATAAAATGAAATTTTAGAAAGTAACTTGCACAATAACATCACAAGTACTCAGGTAAAAAAAAGAAAATGCTCAGGAATACCTAGAAAAAGTGCACCTCAAAATAATTCTTCAAAAGATGTGAAAGACCTCTATGCAGAAAATAACCGAAAATTATTATGAGACTCTAAAGACCTAAACACTGGAAACTATATATCATATGCATAAATCACAAGACTCCATTTGTAAAAATCTTAGTTTTCCCCAAACAGATCCACAGAGTCAATGCAGTCTTAAAAAAATACACAATATATGTATTTTTAAAAATTTTTTGATTTTATTTTTTTAAATACCAAAAAACACCTAACAAACGCAAACATTTCTATTTTGATCATTCCGTTCTACATATATAATCAGTAATTCACAATATCATCACATAGGTGCGTATTCATCATCATGATCATTTCTTGGAACATTTGCATCTATTCAGAAAAAGAAATAAAACGAAAACATAAAAAAAATTCATACATACCATACCCCTTACCCCTCCCTTTCACTGATCACTAGCAATATATGTATTTTTAGGTTATGGCTAAATGACCCCAATCAATGCCATTCTGCCCCTGAGCACTTCATCCTCCCAATTTCCTCCCCCGCCCCCCACCCGAGTCAACCACAGATTTGATTTGATCACTATAGAATAGTCGTGGCTGTTTGAAGTCCACATAAATAGAATCCCACAGAATATATTCTGATATTTGGCTTGTCTTGCTCAATATGATGCTTCTAAGATGAATCCCTGTTGCTGGATATATCGGTAATTCATTCCTTTTCATTGCTTAAAAGTTTTACATTGTATAACTTCATTGGCCATTTCCAGCTTGGAGCAAATTATGAATAAAGGTACTGTGAACATCTGTATACAGCTTTTTGTGGACATATGTTTTTTCATCTTTTTACCCAAAATAGTTATCCAAAATACCTCAGCATGGAATTGCTTGAGTTCGATACATTTTTAAATTAAAAAAACAATAAAGTGCCACAGTTTTTAGAATTTAAAAGGAAATATAAAGGGCAGAACAGTCTTAAAGAACAAAAAAGGTGGGAGGACTCACTCTACCAGAAATAAAGATTTGTTATAAAATTTACTATATTAAAAAAAAAAAAACTACAATGTGGTATTGGTGTAAATTGAATGAAATTGAACAAAAAGCCCAGACAAAGGCCCAGATATATATGAACACTTGGTGTATAACAAAGGTGCTTCTGACAAGCAGTAATGAAAGGGTAGTCCTTTTAATGAATAGTACCAGATACCGCCCTGGGAAAAAATACATTTTGTTATCCTATTTCACATCATACACAAAAATCAATTCTAATTGTTTTTTAAATCTAAATGTGAAAAACAAAATAACAGTTTCTAGAAGTTAGTATACTAAAATAGTTACATAAAATCAGTAGAGAAAGACTTTTTAAACGGCAGATAAAAAAATAACAATAAACCTTAAATAAAAGAATAATAAACTGGGCTGTATTAAAATTGTTTTGCTCATCAAAAAACACCAGTAAGGAAATAAAAAAAGGAAACCATGAAGTGGGAGATAGTACTTGTAACATATATAATTGGAAAAAAAATATGAACATTTCATTAATATATAGAATGCATATAAAGAACTCCCACAAATACAAAGATGTGATCCAATTTTTTAAATGAGAAAAAGACTAGAACAGATAGTTTATACAAAGAAGATATTCAAATAACCAATAAATATTTGAAAAGGTCCACAAGCTCATTTTTAATGTGGGGAATGCATATTAAAACCACAAGGAGATACTACCACCCACCTACCAGAATGGCAAAAGTTAAACATCTGACAATACCAAATATTAGCAAAGATGTGGAGAAACAAAACCCCCACACATTTCTGGTAGAACAGTAATTTGGTCACTTGGGAAAACAGTGTGACATTATCTACAATAAGGAAAAATTGTGCAAGACTTTGAAATGAGGTCTAGAGAGAGAGCACTGTGTCCAAGTAGAACACATCCTTCCATGTTTTCTTGCCTTTAAAAAGCAGGCAAATTGTTTCTTATGGAATACAGTGCATATTGCTCTTTGGACAGACCAGTTCTGCACAGGTCTGCTTGTAAATTCATTTCAATACATTGCTTATTGCCCAATTTATGTGTGATTATTTCAATTCTCTTTGAACCAGTTTAACATCTTCCTGGTTCTGTCATTAGTTTGTGAATTCACTAAAATCTTTGACACATGTTCATCATATTTTTATGAGAGTTATGATTTCACTTTTTTGGAAAAATTATCCTTTAACACTTCTAAGCCTAAATATATATATATATCTGTCAAAAGAAGCAAAGTCACCATATTATCAGAGTTTCAGGTCTACTGAAAGAGAAAACGCTTGAATAGATGGATCTCAAACCCAGGGAGTGAGAGTTACAGAGTGGGTTACAATGGCTAATAAAGGCCATTAAGGGATTTCCAAGTTGGAATTACAATAACTGGTTGACACTGAAATTCTTCATTACACAGGACTTTCAAAGCAGGGAACGGACAGGTACTGGTTAGTGTATGTGGTATACCTGTCATTTTTAATAGTTTATCCCTACTGGAGACCATCACTAAATGTTGCTCAAATTGCAACTTTATCAGTAATACTCCACTTTCGCAGAACATCCTGTCCTTGGTCAATTTCCACCTTTTGCAAAGTCCTTGCCATATCTCGGTAGGGGTCACTCCTGTTTACTCCCAGTGCAGGTGTTCATTTTACTTTATTTAACACATCCTATGCCCTAAAAATTCCTCTCCTAGGTATGTTTAGTTTCCTAGGTTGCTCAAAAAAATACCATGAAATGGGCTAGCTTTAAACAATGGGATTTATTAGCTTGCAGTTTAAAGCTGGAAAAAAATGTCCAAATCAAAGAGACAATTTCTTCCTACTGGTTATTCTTGGCTCCTCTGCCACGTGACAAGGCACATAGTGGCGTCTGCTGGCCTCTCCCTCCTCTTCTGGGTTTTGCTGATTTCAACTTCTTGCTTCCATGACTTACTTTCTCTCTCCACGTATTCATTCCATTTATAAAGGACTCCAGTGAGCGGATTAAAAGCCATCTTGAATGACATGGGTCACACCTTAAATGAAGTAGCCTCATCAAAAAATCTACATCCATGGGAATGGCTTACCTTCAAGAACACAATTTTCTGGGGAACAGTTACAAACTATAATAGTACATAACCAACTGAAAAGCATGCAAATGCACCCCTAAGAGATGTGTACAGGACGTGTTCCTAACATCATTATTTGTAATAGCTAAAACCTGGAATCAAGCCAAATATCCATCATAAGTCAAGTGAAGAAATAGATTGTGATATATTCATATAATAAAATACAGCAAGGAAGATGAATGAACTACAGCTATTCAACACAGATGAAAATAATGTTGAGAAAAAGAAGCCAGACATAAAATAATAATTCTACTGTATGAGTCCAAGTATACGAAGTTCAGAAAAAGAGTCAAAACCTTTAGTAACAACTTCTCTGCTTTTCTTTACAAAGTCAGGACATCGGCCTTCTTTAGAGGAGAGAGAGAAGGTAACAATTAAGAGGGAGCAGGGGGGAGCTTCTAGGACTACTGTGATGTCCTGTCTTCACTACAGTAGGAGCATGAGCATTCACTTTACAATACATCATTTACACTGTTTTGTGAACTTTTCTTAATGTACTTTATATTTCACAATAAATGAAAAGTTTAAAAAATAAAAGGGCCACAAGGAGTGAAGGACCCCAGAGCCAGTTAGAGACGAGAGCTATAGAATTCACTGTATTATGCAACAAGCATGTTTTCCATATTAATATTCCAAGTCATTAAAGAAGTGGCCTTCAAAGACTGTTTTCTAATCCCCTAAAGCAGTTTAATAAATGCAACATGATGCTGAAAAGACAGAAAGCCTACAGTCAGGCACTGGGACTGGTTTTTTTTCTTAAGAGGCTTGCCAGATTCACAAACTTAGTTTTTTCAGAGAGAAGTTCGTGTTTAAGCTTTATCTTGCCTCTCTGAAAACAGAAAATTAGCTGCCATTCAAAAGAAATTAGTACCTGCATCTACCTCATTCACAAGAAGATTGCTCCTTTCCTTCTCCCCCAAAAACTTGATAAACTTGTGCAAACACCAGACGGGCTGACAGTTTCTTTGTCATCAGCATAGGTAAATGTTGCCTTGGTAACCAAGCTCTCCACCAGCAGTGCCAGCTCCTCCCTCTGCACCCGAGCTGGTTCACCAGGCTTCATCTCACTAGCGGGAGGGCTGCTGCACCTTCCAGAGAAGGTAGAAAATTTGGCTGTGCAAGTTTTGATTCATGACGTCAAGAGGTTTAGAAGGGCATGTCTGAGGGCCTGTGTTTACAAGACGTCTAGTTCTATTCAGCCTTGAAAGGAGAAGAAGATAGGAGATGGGGGCGAATGGAAATAGGACAACCCAGAGAAGCAAAAGGAAACTGTTTAAGCACCTCTACTATGCTTTCTTCCCTTTCCCTCTAATACTCAACATTGAAACATTAAATCCTTTCCTTTCAGGAAAAAAAAATAATAATAGTTACCATTAATTGAACATTTGCTATGTTTGCCAATCTCTCATTTAAAATTTTTTATAACAGTCTTTAGAAGTTAACAGGTCTGTCTCCATTTTCGAGGAGGAAACTGAGGTTCAGAGAGATTTATTAACATGCTCTAGGTCACACCTCATGAGCAGGCTGACCCACAGATTTTGCAGAAAATTTTTAGCTTCCCCATGCCTTCATTCTGACAATGAATCATCCAGTTTTCCTAGAAGGCAACTAATTAACCACAGTTCATCTACAGTTCCCCAGCTGTGAATGATACAAAAGAAGTTAAAAACATATAGAACAAACAGTAAATAAATTTTTTGCACTAAAGAAATTTTAACCAATGAATATAATTTACATAAAATACATAATCTTCCCAGTGCCTGCCCATGCAAAATAATAATAATAAAATACATAATGTTACATCATCGTATTGATCCTCACAATAACCAGGATTATATCATACCCAGATCAGAGATAGGGAAACTAAGGTTCAGAAAGGTCCGGTGCCTGCTCCAGGTCCAGGACTGGTAAATGTGAGAGGAAAGGCACCAACTCAAAACATGCCTCCAGAGTCCATGATCATTCCATTTACTAATAATAACCACTAAATTTGCACATTATATTCCTCTAACAGGTGTGTGTAACCAGGGACCACATGGCCTTAACTTATGGAGCCACATCAAGAGGAAGAAGGAAGATTGAGCTGGTAAGCAATGTCAAGTGATAAGCAAAGAGCATAAAGGTCAATGGGTGAGGGCACAAGGGAAAGAGAGAGGACTCAAAGGGGAAAGAAAGTGAAATCTATTCACAGATAGAGAAGAAAAATGGGGAAAATATTTAAAGCCAGAATTTACTACAATGACCTCCATGATAGGGAGAGGGAGAAAAGACTGTGGAAGAACATGCCATGACAGCTTCTGCAGTGCAGACCCAGAGGTGCTGATCTCTCTCCATCCCATCGATCACATTTCCAGCAGAACAATGTTTTGCAGTATAAACTCCATCCATTTTTCACCTTATTTAAATTCCAGCAGTCACTGGAGCAGAGTACCATGTGGTTAGGAGCACAGACTCTAGAGCCAGACTGCCTGGCTCTACGACTTACTAGCTGTGTAACCTTGGACAAGTTACTAAAGATCTCTATGCCTCAGTTTCCTCCTCTTCAAGATGAGACCAGTAGCCAATCCCATAGGAGTGCTGGGGGATAGGGATGGTATAATCATACACAGTACCTGGTATATGGGAAGTCTTCAATAAATGTCACCTATTATGATCATCCCTAACACCTTGGGATATAAGCCACATTTCTTAACATGGCACAAAAAGTCCATCATGCCCAATACTTTATTCAGGACCAAATACTTGAAGTTTACCAAGAACATCATCTCCCTCTCCTTCATGCTTTTTGTAACATGCTTCATCCATGTAGGATACTCTTTCCCTCTTCTTCACCTGGATAAATCCACTGAGCATCCCAGACAGCTCTCAACTTGGTCAGCTGCTCCCTGATGCTTCCATCAGAGCCCCCAGTCTACCTGGGTGACAACACAGGTCTCCTTGCTCTCGCCTCCACCTTCAGCATAGGTGTCTTCTGGCCTCACCATCTTCACAGCAAGTTCTCAGAAAATGAAGGATGGAACCTGGGTGGTTACACACTCTTCATCATAGAGCATGGAGGCAAGGAACAATTTTTGCCAAAGTGATGGAAATTCACTTTTATCTTTCTATATTTTCCTTTACTGCAAGCCATGAAAGACTAAAAAGTAGCTTCCCATAACAGTCCATAAAACTGGATGTGGCAATTAAATGTCACCTGTCCACAGAGGGCGGCATGCAGTTCAGCAGTGCTGAGGGACTTCCTTCCTTTTATGTACATTGGAGTTTTCTTTTCTTTTTTTAGTAAAGTTGTACAAAACAAGCATGTTAGAATGTTCCCACTTTATTCCCAACTAGTTTGAGGCTATGATTGTCCACTATGGCCAAGGTGCCCAATTCTCACCATATCTTCACACTGCCCTACTGCTCTCATACAAAACTAACAGGGGAACTAGACATAGACACTCAGCCCAATAAACAACCTCAAACTCAAGAAACTTTCAACAATGCTGAGTCAAACCACCTGCCTCTAAGGACAGGCCTGAAGAAAAGAAGATGGAGGAATGTTCTTTAACAATATGTGGATAAGGGAAGTAGAACATAATGGGAAGAGGCCAGGCAGTCTGTGCTTGACAACCAACACCGCTGGTCCCCAGCTCAGTGACCTTGGACAACTTACCTCGGCAGGAACAACTATATAACATGTTGACCCCAGTGCAAAATGAAAATATGCAACCCCTCATTCAAAAATTTTGAAAAATTTTAATACAGCAACTTCAGATTATTAAGGCAAGAGCGGGGCCATTCTAAGCATGGGGCCATATGTGATGGCACAGGTCACATGTCCATGAAGTGAATTCTGCATCAAGGCTCTCTGAATCTCAGTTTACTCCTCTGTAAAATGGAGACAATAGTAGAACCCAACTGTGTTAGTCAGGGTCTCTAGAGAAACTGAACCAACAGAAGAGATCCATAAATATGAGATTTATAAAGGTGTCTCATGCAACTGTGGGAATGAAAGAGTCCAAAACCCACAGGGCAGGCTGTGAAGCTGGTGGCTCTGATGAAGAGGCTTGCTGGCTGAAGAAGCAGTGAAAAAGCCTTCTTCCTTAAAGCCTTCAACTGATTTCTATTATACTGTTGTGGGAGTCACAGTTGATCATAGATGTAATCAGCCACAGATACAATCAACTGACTGATGATTTAATTCACCACATTCCAGTTTATCACTCAGCAATGAAATATCCTTGCAGCAATGGTCAGGCCAGTGCTTGCCTGACCAGACAACTGGGCATCATGACTTGGCCAAGTTGACAACAGAATCTAACCAAGGTTGGTGTGAGATTAGATCTGAAAATACCATTAAAAAAAAAGCTTATGAGAGCACTTGGTACACATCAAGTCCCCCCAAAATGTTAGCTTTTGCCATCATTATTTTTTGAAAGTCAAGTTATAAAATCAAACAACTAAAGCATTAATATTCAATTACAAAATAACACTTTACCAAGGGATTAACCACAGATCCTTTAAATAGCCCACTTCCTTACTTAACTCTGATTGGTTTTACAAAAGAATGATGCCTGCACAACTTATTTTAAAATTTTTTTTAAAAAAAAGAGAAAGAAAATCTATTAGGCCACTGGCCCTGGATTGACAATACCTTCCTAACCAAAAATGGGAAAAGAAATGTAACAGAATAAGGTATCAGTGGCTAAGAGAGCTCAAATAGAGATGTGAGGCTATACTGGAGGCTATTCTTATGCAAGTTTATTTAGATAATGCTAAATGCCATGGTTTTCTCAACCCAACCAACATCATTCCTGTTAACCCTAAAGAACACTTAGGACTCTGAGATCCTACAAAAGTTGCACACACTAAGTTTACTTTTCAGAAATCTAAAACCTTCAGATGGTCCCTAGGCCAGATAAGTCCTGAAACCCAGAAGTGCCATTCTCTCCAAGAACATCAACCAATCCCATCCTCCTACCCCATATTGTCACTACCCCTTTTCAACATGAAAATGTTAAAATGGGCATAATCCAAACATCCTAAAGATTGGGAGACAGATCAAAGGAGAAGTTAGAATTTAACAAATGAATATGACTACCAAATGATTATATTGATATTTCTTTTAGTTTCCAGTGTCTTGGAGCAGCTAGAAGAAAAAACCTGAAATTGTGGAACTGTAACCCATACCAAACTTTGAAATTTGTTCTGTAACTACTTGTTAGAGTGTACTTGGAAATGTATTGCTTTTTTGTATATATGCTATATTTAAAAAAAAAAGTCTATTAGGCCAGATAAAGTATATCTCTAATCAAAGAAACAAACCCAAGTCAAAAATATGAACTTGAAACAAAATGGCCCCAGAAACGTTTGTAAGTAAGGTCTGTAGGAGAGAAGACCTCTTCCAGCCCTTAATGATTTCCCCTGTTCCTACCATTCTGCCTGCCTGAGTATGTGAGGTTCTTTGTCTAGGCCAGAGCCATGATTAAAAGTCTGGTCTTTAGAGTCTCTCAAAACTGAGTTGAACTCCCTGGCTCTACACCTGCTAATTCTTTGACCTCAAGCAGTTAATTTTTCTAAGTCTGCAAACAATACAAGCTCATGAGGAGATTCAAAACAAAAAACAAAAACAAACAGACTCACATACATATTAGTGGTGCTTAGCTCAAGGCTTGGGGCATAGTATGTGCTCAATAAACAATAGCTGCCTCAAAGGCAGTAATAACAGAACCAATTCCCAAGTCAAGTCTGGGAAACGGACATTTAATGGGCAACAGGCCAGAATTCCTTCGCTCCCCCAAAATACGGTTAACTGCATGTGTTAATCTGTCAATCTGTCATCCATATCAGAAAGAACTCCAATTGTGCCATCAACATTCTAAGGACTCAAATGTTTTCTTCCGAATGTACAATTGCCTGGACTAAATACAAACATCTGTAAAATAGCTTTATTTGCCGTGAACATTTTATGTTTAGTAGTACTTTCAGACAGATTGATATATTTGCTTATCCCTACTTTACAGATTTTCGAGATGACACACTGTCCTTAGAGTGTGGTCGTACAGAATGTGGCCTGGGAGCACTACAACGCCCCAACCTGGCTCCTTCATTTCAAAGAATGTGTGCCTTAAACATGACTGACTGCAACTGGGGAAGATCAGATACAACTATCTTGTATTAATGAACAGCCTTCTGCCTGTACAACGTCTAAGGATGCCATAATTGTAATAAGTAACTTCCAAATACAAAGAACAATGACCAGTGCCAATGCTATCACTCTGAATACTTTAAAATGAGAATAAGATGAGAATATTCTACTCCTCAGTTTAGTGATTCCACCACATTTGGTGTCGTGCTTAGGTTTTCCATTACCTACAGGGTCAAGTCCAAGCTCCTTGGCCTACCTAGCCTCCCACTAGCCCCCTGAGTCCAGCCTAAGATCCAGCCAGAATGACCTACTTTTTTCAGGTCGAGCCTGAAAAGAGCCCAGAGCATCTGGAACAGAGAGAATAAGAGATTCAGTATCTCAGAGGACTCTGGAGAGAGAGAGAGGCAGGAGCAGATCATGTAGACCTCTGTCTGGAGTCATGATGAAAAGGTTATAATTTATTCCAAATGAAATGGAAAGCCATTGACCAGTAAAAGCTAGAGAATGAGATCATCTTACATGTCTTTTTTAAAGTTCTTTCTGGCTGTTGTGCCAAGAACAGATTCCAGAGTCCAGAGTGATGAGTGAAGAAGAGGAGGTTGCAGCGGGGGCACCAGTAGAGCAGGTTAATACAGCACAGCCATCCAACTAGCCAGCCTGATAATTCTCATGCTGAATCCATCAAGAATCTGTTCAAGTCTCTGCTCATCAGAGAAACTAATTCTACTAGGTCTGAATTGAGCTAAGCAAGTTAAATGAACTGTCTAAGTATAGTCTTCCTTAAAAGTTCTTCAAATCAAAGAAAAGTTCTTAGAATTCCTTGATCCTTCTTTATATTCTGTTAAACTCGGATCAAAACCATTTCCATCAGCTCCTTCAAAGCGAACTAATGTCTAGTTAATTTCAATAGTACTTAATGATTTTCTTCCCTGAAGAGGAAGGAAAGCAGGGAGGTTAAAAGCAGGGCATTCTGAGTGAGACAGATCTAAATATGATTTGATTCTCTGGCTCCATCACTTACTTTGGAGAGTCACTTAATCTCCCTAAGCTTCAGTTTCTCCCTCTTTAAAATGGGAATAC